>NC_054556.1:5779526-6095776 GCF_017654505.1 Polyodon spathula | reverse complement strand
ACTGTTTTATTTAATTTACAAATAATATTGAAGTGGGTTGTCTTTTACTTGCCTATTAATAACACCTTGGACCATATTCACAAAACAAAACTGCGGCAACGTGACTGCAATATCAAGACACAATTATAATGCATTTAAGAGCTTTTACACAAACCTCCTCAGTTATTTTATATGACCCCTTGTGCAAAGCCTGGAACTAAATGCTTTTATTCATTGTAAGGAAGATCCCAACCAAAATTATTAACAATAAAACATATCTCGCAGGACATGGCTGACACCTTTGCATTTCAAGACAAGCAAGTACCAAAATACTTTTGTTAGTTCTGTCAGACTGTAAACAACATGTTCTCCTATATAACACTGTGTTATAAAGCAATCACTAAGGATTTAATTAATCAAAGCCTTTAAACAATTCTTAATAGGGCATTTCTCGACAGACATAAAGGGCCAGCATCCCTTCTAAAGCCGCATTTTCTAATTTTATTTTGTTAATATGCTTAAAACCCAACAAAGAATACATGACTTTCTCCAAGCTTTTTTCTCAAACGAAGACTGGACCGTTGCAAACTCATTTGTTTTGGGTCACATCCAAGGTTTCCTGAGTATGTCTTTGGGTTTGGGTTTGCACCTTTTCATCACTAACCCTTAAGAAGAACAGGTGTCCACACGATAATGAGCAACACAAGATACTCGTCCAGGCTGGCATCCCTAACAGGTTCAAGTTCAATGTACTAGTCATTGCCAACACAAATCTGTGGTATCTTTGGTAAATACACTGCAGGGCTTTTAGCATTTGAATACATAATGTAAAGCTAGTCATTTGGAAGGACTCCAGATCCTGCTCTTCAAAGCCCTTTAGATAATTAATCACATTGGTACATCACCTTCAGGGTATGAGCTGGCCCAGCTGACTAACACAGGCAGCTGGCAAGTACTCAGATCTCCAACTTCAGGAGTCAGGATGATAATATTTGTCTATCCTCCAGTTTCTTTAAAATATCTGAATTCTGAACATCCCAATGAGAGAACATATCTATTCAGCTGGCTACAGTGTAAGTAAATCTATAGTAGGATCCTGAAAATTATAACACATTCCAATATTTTTTTTTTAAATCCTTTTATTAGAATTTGACCAGTTAGAAATGGCAAACAACTTATTCTGATCACACAACACGTAGTACATGGTCCTTTCAGAATACAATTATTCTTCCTCCTGTTATTTGGGCTTCTTTTAAACACTGATTTTTTTCTCAACTTATAAAAATAACGATCTGATATATTATTATTATTATTATTATTATTATTATTATTATTATTATTATTATTATTATTATTATTAAACATAAAACCATTAGGGAGTTCCACACATGAAGCATTCCATTGAACCATCAGAAGTTCACTATAGAACCATTTCTTTTATGAGTGGACAACATTTGTTTAATACTGTGTCTATGGAAATCTTTGGGGTAAAATCTGATGGCATCCACATATGCTTAATAATATATTCTCAGAATTGTACATTTCATTACGGAAAACATCAAATAAATATTGAGCACAATTTGATTGTTGTATTTTTTTTTCAACTGTTACTCATTTTTACGCAAAAAATTAAACAATGTTAATGACAAAAAAGTGCATGCCATTATCATATAAAAAATATATTTAAAGTCAAACAGACAATAATAATGAATACCTAATGTAGTTTTAAAAGAAGGTAACTATTTCAGTAATGAAACTCTAACACAGCAATCAGCTCCCTCTGGTGGATACATATTTCGTTGCATACATCTCATGATTTCAGTGGTTGAAAGTTGTTGTTTTTTGTGCATTAGAAGGAATTCACATTACTAAAACCATAACATACCATTACAAATGTGACCCAGGACAAAAACAGCAAAAAACTTCACTTCAAAACTAGAATCATCTGTGAAGAACAAACTGTCAAATAAGCCTGTTATCTCAGGTACACTATGCTTAGCAATTCATCCTATCGGTTTATGAGAGAATGTGTGCATTCATGAAATGTGAACATTTTATCTTTATACTCTAGAATTGATATGAGAAAAATGCAAACGACCGATACTTAGCTTATAGGAACTGCATTATTTCATATCATTGAATTATGTATTACTCCTTTATAGTAGCTTAAATAAAAACAGTGAATGTCCATATATTAATACACATTTAAAAGGTTAACATTTACAAAAGAAAATCAGTAACCACATGCAAATGATAAGGTACAGCAAAACATTTTTCTTTAGTTTCTTAGTTTTGCACGTGGTGTCGACGATCGTGACACAGACATAGAGCTAGAGCGAGAGGGAGGCAAGTCACTCGACTTTGTGTTTTGTTTGTCTTGAGGGGTGCATTTTTGAAAATGTTTTCCAGCTCTTTGTTTCCTCCCTTGTGGAGATTGTGCCTTTCCTAAAAGAAACTGTTCCCATTGAGGGATCTTCTCTTCAACTGATGCCCAGTATTGAGTCTGTGTTAAAAGATGAAGTAAAGAATGGCTATCTTTGTTTTTACAATTAATAGCATGCTACATACTTAATATACTTGTTTAATTCCCATTTTAACTTTCTTTTAATTAATGGTTTAAATCAGGGATGCCCAATCACAGTGCTGGAGGGCCATTCCGCTCCAGGTTTAACAGGTAAAATGATATCAATAACTACTTCAGGGTTTGGATGGACATTTAATTGGTTAACAATTTACAACAGCGTTGGAACAAAGACCAGAAGTGGCAGCCCCTAATTAACAGGAGAATGTATTTATAATAGACAGATAGAAAGATAGCTATCAGGGAGAGGGGCCAAAAACTAATGGGGCAAACCTATAAAAAGTTTAACAAAAACAAACCAGAGAGATTTCAAAATGTAGAATAAGACAGGTTACCTCAATGCTGACAATACTAGGGGGTAGAAGTATACATGCTCTGGCATGTAATCTTTCCTTCATTGCTTCTAAATCCTGAAACAAATCATAAAGATTATTATATACAAGGAATGTTTGATCTAGCAAGGTGCAAGTCTGCTGTTTGTCTTCGACTCCAAAGCTATGTTAGAATTTACCAGTCAGCTGTCTAATTTACAACACTCCAAGAAACCGGCAATTCTAGCTCTCCTATTGGCTCGGCTTTCCATCAGGTGATATCTCAGTGTTCATCCATTATTGTGCAAATGCTTATTGGACTTTTCATCAATGACAGTAAGTGATAAAGCAAATTCAAAATAATTCTACGACATATTAAAAACAGTTAATTATTCAACTTGCAGGGAGTGACTCAATTAAAATGAGCACACTCACTTTCAGGAGGGCAGTATTTCTGTCATGTGCTGCTTCCGACACCGCTGTCCGATTTTTCTTCTCCTTCTGCTGGCCCTCAGTTAGATTTTCCATCTGCTGGAGCAGAGCTGTTCTCTGACCTAGTCTAGAAATCCAAAACATTACAGTTGCATCAAAATCCTTTCAATCACAATTTACAGTGGGCTATTTGATTGGCATACAGTGTATTTTAACTAAACCAGAAGGTCATTTACTGTTTGTGTAAAACAGGCAATTAAAAAAAAAAAAAAAAAAAACTGAATAATGATAAATAATTAATTAATCAAGAGGTAAAGAAACAGAAATTGACCTACATCTCCTCATGTCTTTTGCTCAACTCAACTTCTTGATATAAGTAAGACGTCATATTCCTGTAGCCGATCGCTGTGTTCCCTTTACTGGTAGCTTGCAGTATTTGCCTGGTTAAAAAGAAAGAAATGCCTCATAACAGGGAAGGTTTGTTTTTTGCCCTTTACATTTACGGCCATGGTTGGTGAAATTCTTGCTGTGACCCCCAGTCCGACTGTCAAACACACATATAATGTTAAAGCCATGTTTACAGAATTTAACTTTGCTGAAACAATTATTCTTACAATATTCCACCAGATGGCGCTCCCGTATTTAAATTATAACGTTATTAAACTCAAACACTTGAAATGCAAAAAGGCCTATGTGTAGTGGACAATGAAACCTACTGCAAAATAAATTCATGTGGAATTACATTCCAATGGACGTTAAATTGTCGATTTCTTTTTTGTCATTCATACAGATATATATATTTTTTTAAATAAATCGTTTTGCTTTAATAATGCAGTAATTAAATTCTAACCACAGTAACCTGGTTTTACATTAAATCGTTGTAAATGTATGGCAGAATATTAATATCACTAGTATGTAATAATTTCACTGATGCTGTATATTGTAACATGCAAAAGTATTCCCTTGGCTCCTGCTAACTGATACTATCTATTTGTTCAGATTATCACAGACGTGTTGGGGCAACAAACATTACAGGCCTGATTGATTATTTATATATATATATATATATATATATATATATATATATATATATATATATATATATATATATATATATATATATATATATATATAATGGGCTTCAATAGCACGATAAGCTGCATTATACCAATGCTATAATGAATTGACATTATAAATAATGCGTCAAATTGTCGCGTACAGAGTCGCGAAAGAGTCATTTAAGGTACCACACATAAATCAGGCCTTGAAAACGCATGGTAACTTTAACAATAATGTTAATTTTAGAGGTCTTCAAGCTTTTCAAACCAAAAAATATCGTACCAACGTTTACTTTCGCAATGAAAATAAAACAAAATATTAAGTCAAACTTTTACCTATAACAACTCTGAAGCTCATCCGAGTCAATGTTTTTCTCCTACAGAGTTTATACTTGTAGTCATGGAGACAGGAAGGAAACAGTCACCCTAAATGGACCAATGGCAGCATTGGTTATAGTCGCCATTATTGTGAGGGGCAAAACAGAAACATACCTCAACGTGGTTGCACAAGTTTTCAGAATTTTTACAGCGTGTATTAATTATTTGTGATTATATATAATAACGGTATGCCCCAGCAGAGTAATGTTATAAACTATGTAGCACATCTGCAAGACTAGTTTACACACAATTCTGACTGTAAGACTATTGTATTAAAAACAGCACCGGTTTCAGACCAACGAAGCAAACGATGCAGTGTGCAAATGCGTCCATGTATCAGCATAGCAAGTATAAGACCTAAAGAGGTGAGAGGTAGGCTTATGCTACAGTGTATTTCATTGTTTCCGTTCTTTTTAAATGATATCCGTAAAAAAGGCCACTGTAAATCAGTGTCGGTAAAAACAGCATTGCAAGGTTGGCAACCCTGCTGCGAATACAAGGCCAGCTTATGGTTTGAAATATGACGCGCTTGTGATTCCAGATTTCGAGCTTCAGTTGTTTAAGGGAGAGAGAGCAATGCTTTTCCCTGCGCCATCACCAAAAGTAGTGTGCTTTTTTAACTATCTGCTTTAGAGACAACGCTGCCTCGGATATAAACCGTATTACTTAAATGTGGCCCCGCCGTCGTTTATTTTAAATGGATCAAAGTGAATGCGGCGCATAAAAGAGGGCTGCCTTTATACGATGGCGACCTAATATTACTAAGATTTTTAAACGTGCATATCCCACTCGGTTATTATTTATTTATTCTCACTGTAATTAATTGCTTGTTTGTAATTTCTCCGAAAGAGAAACCGAAACTAAATCTTCTCATAGATAGTAAGCAAACATTGTTTTTATTTGTACGATATAGAGTACGGGAATTACAATTAAACTAAAAACAAAATAACAAAGTAACCTATAAGAACTTTAGAAGGACTGCTGTCCTGTACGTAGTTTATCTTGGGTTTTCTTTCAGAACTGTATTACCGTAAAATAAAATTTGCTTACTATGTGTATGTACATTAGTTTGTAATTTACTTGCTAGATTGTACATAGTAGGCGTTGCGCGTTTATATGTTTATTGTGTTTTTTTTTTTTTTTTTTTAGTAGGGGGTGAAAAAAAAAACATTAATGTTTCTTTATTGATAGCGGCGTTTATTGTAAAGCTTATATATGACTGTGGCGTCAATACGAGGGCGTCTTTAATTGGAGGGCGGCGTCAAATTGAATTAATACGGTAATTGGTTGTGTCTGCCTGTTGCCCCGCCCGACACTAAACAAAAACATCTCCGTTGCGTTACACTTCCACTTACTCGCCACGGGGTGGCAGCGTCGGTACAGAACGAGTTCAAACGACTCTTCTTTCTGGCAGGTTGCAGTTTCATTGTTCTTTTGTTTTCTTTGGTAATTTCGAAACTGCTCATTATTATTATTATTATTATTATTATATTATTATTATTATTATTATTATTATTATATTATTATTATTATTATTATTATTTTAAATATTATTACTATTATTTTAAATATTGCCAGTAGTAAAACAATTCTTCCCAAGAAATATGAACATATACTACTTTTAAGATATTCCTATGGACACCTGTACTACAGTATTATTTTTTTTAGTCATTAATTAAATATGTTTTTAAACAGGTGCGCACGCAGGATATAGGGTCTATGCAAATTAGGCATTGTGTTTCTCAGTTTGATTCGTTAGTTGTGTGCGCCAATCAATAGGCAGGTACTTTACGTAGTTCGTTTTTGTAACCCAATCAGATTGTTGAAGGCAATGCGTAACACTTCCACTTCCTTGCCACAAAGTTTGGGCTTTTAAAAATATATCAGAAATTTTGCACCGGTAGGGTAAAGTTAATCCGAGTAACTTCAAAGGGACAATAAATTGATTCTACTTGAACCAGCAGTTGTACTTATTGGCGACACGATGGCAGTATTGGATAAGAAATGAAAGCCAAAGCCGTGTCTGTCTCGTTCAAGTTCATTACCTGCACTACCATTTATATACAGCAGAGGTCACCGCAACCTCTTGCCAGTACCTCATCGAGTTAATGAGGTCCAATGGGATTGTGTATCTGTGAAACAGGTGTATTTCAATTAATATGTTAGTTTGTGGAAGAAGGAAGTCAAGCGAGGAGGCGTTTGCTGTTGTTTTGCAAAGATTACGATGGACAGAGCATGTTAAACTAGGTGAATGCTCCCGGTTTACTGTGTTTATCATTGCATGTGCAGGGGTTGTTTTTGAATGGTGCTCTGTGCTTAAGAGATTTAAAATAATTAAATGTGAAACACCAGAGTTGTGTGATGAAAACATTATCCAGTCTCAATCAGCTCCTACACGTTGTACAAATAATTAGTTCAAGTACTAGTTGTTATTTTACAAGGATGCTTTAAGAGATTTAAAAGAAATAAATTGATAACATCAGAGTTTGATGAAAATATTGTCTCAGTCGACACCTCCGTAGTGTACAAATAATTAATTAATTATAAAATGCGAAATAGTACTTTTCTGATCCATAGCATTGTTGGTTCAAGTTCCACATACAGCACAAATGTTAATCCCTCATTTTCAAAAATATTGTTTAATTTACCTTAAAGAATCAATTTTGTCACAAATGAAACAAAAATGAATCCCTAGGGCCACATCACAAAATGTAATAATGTTTTCACAGAGCTGGTAAGCTCCCAAGCTGGTGAGCTGGTTGGTTCTGTTGGTAGAGCAGGGGACTTTGATCCCTAGGATAGTGGGTTCAACCCCTCCCCCCAGTTAGGGGCATGTGTTTTTCTTTACCCTTCTTGGTAGACTCAGTTTTACAGAATGGGACAAGGTGACAGTGGTCTTAAGCATAAAAATAATATAAAGAGGTTGCAATGGTAGACTTACACATGGAGCCAAGTGGTGAGGTTTGAGAATTCTGCTGCTGTTCCTCCTTGGGTTAATTTCCTATATATTCAAGGAAAAAGCAATTTCTCCTACAGTAGTGAGATAGTGCAGTGGACTAATTTGCTGCTGTGCTGTGCTTTTTTTTTCATCCTTTGGGGGACTGGGTTCAAATCCAGTGGATTCTGTCCTTTATTTCCAAATTATTGTTTAATTGACCTTATATTCAGTGTGAAACAGAGATTTCCTGTGGGAGCTAGTGGTGCAGTGGGCTAAGCCCATGGCTTCCTCTTGCTGAAGATGGCAGTTCAAATCCGGCTCTGGGTAAGTAATGATTGTTGGTTGTGTTTCCACAGATGGAAGGAGAAGGCAGTGGTGGAGGCAGGAGAAGAGTGAAGGTAAAAGGGGGGGGGTCTGGCCCCCCCAACCTGTGAGGAGAGTTGCTACCTGAATGAAGAGCAATATAGTTTAATCTCTATGTGAGTGTGTTTCTTAAGAAAGAGAGATGAGAATGTCTAACTAAACCACCTTTTTCTTCATTCAGGTAACAACACCCCATCCTTCCACTCTCCTCACAGGTGGGGGAGGGCAGACCCCCCCCCCCTTTTATCTTCACTCTTCTCCTGCCTCCACCACTGCCTTCTCCTTCCATCTGTGGAAACACAACCAACAATCATTACTTACCCAGAGCCAGATTTGAACTGCCATCTTCAGGGAAGAGAAGGCCATGGGCTTAACCCACTGCACCACCAGCTCCCACAGGGGATCTTTCTTTCACACTGAATATAAGGTAAATTAAAGAATAATTTGGAAATAAAGGACAGAATCCACTGGATTTGAACCCAGTCCCCCAAAAGATGAAAACAAATCACAGCACAACAGCAAATTAGCCCACTGCGCCATCTCACTACTGTAGGAGAAATTGCTTTTTCATTGAATATATAGGAAATTAACCCAAGGAGGAACAGCAGCAGTGAATTCTCAAACCACCACTTGGCTCCATGTGTAAGTCTACCATTGCAACCTCTTTATATTATTATTTTTATGCTTAAGACCACTGTCACTTTGTCCCATTCTGTAAAACTGAGTCACTAAAAAGGGTAAAGAAAAACACATGCAGGTTTGAATTCACTAACCTGGGTATCAGAGTCCCCTGCTCTACAAACAGAGCTAACCAGCTTGCCAACTATTCAAAGTCACCTATTTCCTTCCTTTGTGTTCAAATAATTGGATAATTGCCTAAATAGATGATGGTAGAGAAGTTCTTCCCATGAAAGTGTGATGGTACAGCAGGCTAATTCTCTAGTGTAGTATACTATTCTTCTCAGAGAACTGAATTCAAATACAGCTGATTCTTTTATTTTTTTCAAAAACGTGGTTCATTGACCTTAAGTTAATGAAAAAGCTAACTCTTCTATAGAAGTGAAATGGCACAGTGGGCTAATTCACTTGCATGTTGTTCCTGGACAAACAGGTTCATTTTTTTATTTTCAAAGAATTGGTAACCTTACAGTCAGTGTGACGTAAATAATTCCTGTGGTGCAGTGGGCTAATTCCATAGCCTTTGCTCTCAGAATTCAGTGGTTCAAATGAGGTAAGTAATAAAGTTGGTTGCAAGTAATGATGCCGGATGTAACTAATGATGTTGGTTGTGTTTCCACAGATGGAGGGAGGAAGAGGCAGCAGTAGTAGTAGTGGTGGAGGCAGGAGTGGATAGAAAGGGGGGATCTGGCCCCCTTGCCTGGGAGAAGAGTGGAAGGTTGGAGTGTTGCTACCTGAGAGAAGAAAAATAATTGTACTTCTAGCTGGTTGACTTAGTTGAAAGTGTTTTCGTGCTGAAACTGTACAAGCTGGATGCTTTTCATAACATTCCATTATGAAGTAAACTTGCACACCCCTTACTACTGTACTACCTCCACTTTGAATTCATTATTACTGATGAAACAGCAGGAGTGAGAATCATTCCTAAATAGGCAAAGTTAGCACTTCTCTCAACATGCCTTAGAATTACCAGCAAACACTCGGGCGTTGGTGACCAAAGCAGGAAAATAACCTTAATTTATTGACTTTGCATGAGTGAAGTGAGCTCTATTAACTCTTTCTTTTTCTTGTTGCAGGGGAAAGGGAAGATTATTACGGAAGGCTACCCCTTTAGAGGATAGACAGCCATTATGACCAAAGACAGGTGAAGGACCATGAAAAGGTGTAAGATGGCTTGAAGTAGTAGTTTAAAGTTTGAAAAAATAAAAGATATACAGTGTGTTTGTGTATTTGGATCTGCGATAATTGCTTAGTTATTTAAAATAAATAAGAGTAAGCATGTTAATGTGTGTTATTGTTTATGTATATGTACCATTTTAGGGCTTGTTATTGTTATTATTACTGTTATTGTAATATTAAGCATACATATTTAAAGAAATAGAAAATATGTTGATTGTTTTATATAGTTTATTAGTATTTGTTGAGAAAAGGTGCATCATGTGGTTTGTCTTACTAAACAGATACAATGCTCCAGTCCAAACTATGAAATAATAATCACTAAATCACTTGCTGGGTGGGTGTGGTGCTGGTAATAAGTAGGTATGCTCTTGTCGAGAAACACGCTTTTCTACACTTGCCAAGTTTCCCATTATGATGTTGGCTTTGCCACACATAATGCTGCACAAATTAGAACAAGTTTCTTCTCAATTGTAAAAATAGATATAAGAAATCAACTGTCTCCAGACATTCTGGATGAAATTCTGACCATCAAGAGTGCTGGTAAAAACAGCTTCAAACCAACAAAGCAAATGATGCAGTTTGCAAATGTCTCCATGTATGTGCATAACAAGTAAATAAGACCTAAAGAAATTGAAGTACGTACAAATAGCCTTTTTTTTATCATGTATGCCACTGTAAATACCTTGCCCCCTAAAACACACTATATACACTCTATGTCTAAGGGAGTACAAGCTCAGATTATGCGTTGGAACAACAAACATTTTGGGCCTGCATGTATATATGTGAACTTCAGTGGCACGATAAACTACATTATACCAGTTATTTGATAAATTGATATTATAAACAATAGATCAAATTGATGAGTACAGGCTGTATAAAATATGCATATGCAAACTAACTTAAAGTATAATTTATGTACAGCATATAAATCAAGCCTTGAGAACATATGATAACTACCAATAACTTTAATTTCAGATGTCTTAGCAAGCTCACGCTTTTCAAACCAGATACCGTACCAACGTTTACTTTTTACATGAAGATAAAAATATGAAGTCAAAATTGTACCTACATTTACTCTGGAGGTTTTGCTGCAACAGTATTTATGCTTGTAGTCATGGAGACAGGAAGGAAATAGCCAACCCAAATGGACCAATGGCATCATTGATAGGCGCCATTATGGTGAGGGGCAAAACGGTAACTTATTTCATTATGAAGGTTGCTCAGCTCAGCATTTTTAGTAAAATCTCAGCATTTTTACGTGCATGAATTATGTGTGTGTTTGTGTGGTGTGTATGCCACTGTAAATAAGATATATATATATAATATATATATATATATATATATATATATATGTACACAGGTCTCATTACAACATTTGTAAACCATGGAAATCTGTATGACTACTGTTTATACAGCCTGCTGTTAGAAATTGTATTACATTCTTGTGTTATTTCATTATTTTATAGTATACGTATGTGTTATTGTAATTTACTGTTTTGCTTTTGCCATATGAATTATTTTACTGTGGAGTTTATGCTTTGTTTATTTTTACTGTGTGCTGTGCTTCTGACTTTTCATAAGCAGGCGTCTCTGTAAATCAGAGTGCACGACAGTACTTTCTCTTTGGGCTGGCTTCAGTGATCTTAAATTCCAGCTTGAAACTAACATCCTGTAATTAACATTATGTTAACCTCTATTACATAATGCAGCCTTATACAATACGGTAGACTAACCCTTGTTGCATGTGATGAATTTCTGGCAATCAGTATTTTAATTATTACATATAAATATGAATATTAAATATGATAAAATAAATTAGAATATCAATCATTTCCAAAAAATGCAACAACAGTGTTTTTTTTTTTTTTTTTTTTTTTTTTAATTGCTTTTGCATTATTGTTCATTCAGATAATTGCCTAATCTCATTAGGGGCAGTGCAAGAATGTATTATTGTCATGTGGAGGTCAATTATGAAAAGCATTCTCTGGTGTTCTCATTTATCTTGTGTTTTCTGAATAAAATGTGGAACATTGCTTCTTTAACCCGATTTGGCTATGCGGTAGCCTCAGGTATTTATAATAACTGATGTGATTAAAACTGCACTGTTGTCAAGCATCAGCAACTGCACTTTGGGGAAATGTGTTGTAAAAAGGATAATGTACTCAGTAACTAGCTTGCCAGCTGCACAATGTAGATAACATAACTTGTTAATTTGATCAACTTCTTTACAAACATCTGTCACATTCGGCAATGAAACACCATGAATTCCACCGGCCTTGATACATCCAGATCACATATAAAACACCCATTAATCTCTAACCAGACATAACAGAAGATGATTAAATATATTTTGTGGTTAATACAGTCCTGTTACAGTGTTCTTAATTTAACAATCAAATAAAAAAGCCAATCTTCCTTAACTTCTAAATACCAGTGATGTATCTGGCACCAGAATCACCCAAATGGAATTAGTAAAAAAAAAAAAAAAACACATTTTACTTCACACACGTAACCCAAGTTTTTCATCATAATTGAAACCATTACAGTGCAATTCTAAACGTATCTTATTTGTTCATTTAAATGGCTGCTAATAAGGTATTGTTTGCTACCGAATGCAACTGTAACTTTCTCCATTGCTGTATGCTGCCTATTTTTCTCAGAAATCTCCCAAAAAAGATACGGTGGATAAAGGGGGTTTATAGTATTTAGGTTTCTTTGTGGGTCTTTCATTTTACACCCTTGAGTGTGAAGAAGCTACAACAAATGCTGTCTTGTACAAGTACAATACAATGTCATGACTTGACTTTTAACTACCCTTTTAAAATCTGCCTCAGGTATTTTTCACAGGCAAATCTGGTCTGACAATTACATATTCATGTTTTACTCAAATTAACAAAAAATAAACCAGAAAATAATAAGAAAACATACATAATGTACAGAAGATTATTATGAATGATATGCCTAAATAAATTCATCTTTTTTTAATAGTCACATTTAATACAGATTCAGTGGCAAAAGTTCAGTTACAACTATGGCCACCTCTAACAGCAATGCTGGCATCAAATCTTTATCTCATACTGTTAATTAGAGTCTATTTGTCACATCAAGGCAGATTACTTCTTTTGGTGGAGGCACCAACAACAGCTTACCAAGCTGTTCCCAATGGCGTTTAATGAATGATATGTCTGCAGAATTGTCTGGCAACAGTAAACAATCCCCATTGTGTTTCTCAAGTTAATGCTGGGTGGCATAGCTGTGTGGGGGTATGTATTGTCTTGTTGAACATAAAGTCTGGGTCATTTAGAGGAAAATAAGGGACAAGTGGACCATGGTACCCAAGGTCTGAACATAAAACATCCAGTATGTTACCCTTGTTTTTCTCCTCAATTTATAATTTCAATTTTGTCTCCTTATCACAGCAATGTCCCACAACAGCTCAGGAGAACTGAAGGTCAGTGGATGTCCTCCAATCCCAAGACCAAACATCAGGAGTGGTAGGCGGTAGGTGGGACTCTCAGTGAAACCTACAGTTGCCTGAACATATAAACAACATTCACATCCCATTGGTATCTTCTGGCGATTAAGATACAAGTTGTTCTATGATTTTACTTGCAGTGGAGGTCATTCTTATTGCTGAAGTCTAACTCTTGTGTAATGTAAACCTTAAAATGGATCATCCAGATCAAGAAGCATGTTAAAATTGTGGAAGCAATCAAATAGCGCCTTGGGTTGTTCCATGTGGTTCCTGCTAGTGGTGAGAGTACGGTGTAAGCCAATACAGAATACTGTATTGCGTTAAAGCATTGCAGGCATTATTACATAGACTCAACAAACAGGTATTTATAGTATACACTTCACATGGTAATACTAAAAACATCTAATGGTTGGGTGTGATGGTACAATCATTCAAGACCTCTAACTGAAGTCCCGCCAATGTAGCAAGCTTTATCTTCTACACAGGGCTTAATCTTCTACAGCTGAATCGGGCTTATAAATGTGTTGGCATCACTATTCCTGCACTTGCCATCTTAATTACATCCTGGCATACACTGTACCAAAGGCAATATATGGGTTGTCTCTGAATTGTAAACGTATCACTTTACCAGGGTACTATGATTAGTGGGATCGGTTTTCTCTTTTTTTTTTTTTTTTAACAAACCTTCATTCCCATTATGTACATCAAAACCCATACTTTATTTTATGTATAGCAATACAATTTACATATTAAATAACACTATAATAGAATGACTTGATATAGCTTTCAACGGGACACTTTTTTTTTTTTTTTTTTTTTTTTTTTTTTTCCAAGTTACAAAAAGAGCTGAAACACCACATTTTTTAAATGGGTCAATGGGACAAACTTATTCAGTGACTGGCTAGATCTATTCCTATTGTACACACTGACAACAGAGTCGTAAAAGAAAGAAAGCAAGAAAAAAAACAAAAAAAACACCCAAGATTCACAATCACTGCCCCAAAAGTAATCGTACGTGTTGAATTATTTTTGGAATATGATGACAGTACTCACTACCTCAATGCACGGAGACTTAGTTTCCACATATCCACCACAAAAAGAACTATGAAGGAGGTGAAACTAGAAAAAAAAAAAAAAAGTTTTATATGAAAATATAAAATTCTATGATTATATACCATAGATACAAAGTTTCCAGAAGATGGATATTAAGCAACAACATATTTACATTTTAATGATATACACTAGTGTTAAAAAATTAAAGGAATTTATGACTTAAGAGACTTCGTTCAACCCCCAAAAAACAACGGCTGCATGTAATTCTAAATGAAAAAAAAAAAAAAATCAAGTCACTTCCCCAAATGTTGGACAGTTGTAACTTTCACTGAACTGACTCATCTTCTGGAGACATCATAATAATAATAATAATAATAATAATAATAATAATAATAATAATAATAATAATAATATTGAATGTTTTCTATTTTTTGAAGTTAAAAAAAAAAAAAAACATCTCTGAAAAATTAAGAAAAATACTACATTTCACTAAACTTTCCATAAGCACAATGTTATTGTAAGCATTTGTGTCCCTACTGTTACAGCTTGGTTTGTGGTGTTATGCCCTTACATGACAGGAACGCATGAATGCATGCTCGTAAACAGCAACTGAAGCAGTAAGTGCACAGGGTTAACATGTGGTGTTATGAGTAGCTTACATAGTATCATTTAATAGTATAAAATGAAATACATTAGTTAACAAATAATTCTGTCACATTTCAGAACAAACGAAAAAAAACCTGACATTTGTTTAGTCAATAACTATGATTAAAACAATGTTTAACTCAAATGTTTGCAGAACGAAAGCTCCCATTCTTGTAAAAATTAGACTACTTGAGAGAGATCTCTCTCATCTCTCCTTATCTACTATATATTATCCTATATATATGATATATTATATAGTATATAATATATATATATATATATATATATAGATATACCATCAACTAGAGAAAAAACATTTCAACTAGTTGAGACAAAAAACTCTCCAATCTTTTTTTTTTTTTTTAAATAAATACAACACAATAAAAAGACTAATATCAAGGCAGTTGTGCTGTACAATTAACATGTAACAAATTGGTTTAGCTTCTGATATAGATCTATTTTCCAATATCCCCAATATAGACTCAAATATCAGATTGTTTAAAACCAGACACAGTTGTTATGTAGCAACAAACGAGTCAAGGCATTGATCCTGTCAGCATGAGCCTAAAGCACACTGGTAATACATTTGGGAGAAAAGGAATAGAAAGCTTTCAGCAAAAAAAAAAAAAAAAAAACAATATACCAAGACATGTTGAGTCTGTGGGGCCAAGCTTGCTCTTCTAGAAACCCATGGGTCAGTGTTGCATTCATAGTCACATGTGATAGAAAAACTCCTCTTCACTGAGACCAGATGGTTTTAACAAGAAAACACCCTTAAAATCATACATTACATATCCTACTCATCTTCAGCAAATACAGACTATGGAGGGAGGGTATGCAACACATACAGTGTTGAGGGTACAAACAAATAAAATGTAATACAAATAAAAGCTTACATTTATCATGGTGAGGGCTGAAAGTATATTATTGACCTTTTTAAAAGGTGGGGGGGGGGCGGGGGTCAGGTCAACTTACAGTATATGCTATGTTACAAAACAACTAGTAAGGAATTCAGTTATTAAAAAAGGTCCTAACTTCACAGATTTTTTGTTTTGTTTTAATTTGACCAACTTTTAAAAGAATAATATGATGGGCTTGACTTTTATTAAGAATACCTTATTTAGAATATTTAAAAAATAATTTATTTTTACCCTATTGCTGTAGGTGTAGAAAGCAGCATGATAATTTCCTAAGCGAAACAATACAGTGTTTCCCTGTATAAAACAAAGCATAGTTTCATCACACTGAATCAAAACTTCTTAATGAAATGTATGCATTAAAACACATTTAAAATGGGGTGCTCAAAAGCAAACCCAGCTGTGACTGCATTACACAGGTTTCATTGTACCATGGTAAACTGCAGACGATACACTGCCAAATGCTTGTTGTTCTGATCAACTCAAGAGCACACAATTCCGTTGAGTGATGCCATGGAATGTCACATTAGAGCTTGATTATCAATTCTGTAGATTTGACTATTATAGGCAGTAACACTGATTATATAGTGCAAATTAGAAAAAAATGTGTTTCATTGTGTGAAATTAAACATAGGTGCAAATGCTCAGTAGGATAACATTAAGACATAAAATGGCAAAAATAAATATCAAAAACTTTATCAGTGTAAAAAAAGTAATCAGGTTATTTTTATTTAACCTAGAGTCTGGCAAAAAAAGGCCTCAAAAAAGTCTGCCTAGTCCTTGAAGTTTTCCAAATGAAGCGCCTCTTCAAGGCTTTTCAATCTTCAAACGAGAGACTCCATGCTTTCTGCTGGGTCCGATTCATCCATAATCACAATAGTGCCATTTTTGTCTATTGACACAAGGCCATTTCTATTCTCCTTGGTGCTGACCAAACTGAGCATGGATTTGTATAGATACTGGTACTGTTCCTAGGAGAATAAAAAATTCAGTTAGCAATTACCACCACAGTGCTGTATGTGTGCACAATATCAGTTCCCGCACAATATCCTTGACAGTGTTGAGAGCAGCACAGAGAAACAAAAATAAAATCAAACACAAAGGACAGAACGTCATCAATCTTCAAAGCATCCAGCATTGTACAGGTGAATGCTGGTTGCATTAGTTTTATAGGGACCATTGTAGCACCAAAAAATTGCAATAGATAATTTCTGATGCAGGTGGATTCCAGGGGCAAGAGTAATGCTCAAGTATTGTTTCTGAATATGGCCATTACTGCTGTAACACATAAGAAACACTTCTGGTTTATTCATATAATTTGTTTTTTACTAGGCTAATTAGATTATGAGTATACTTCCATTATGCATTGGTTTGCTCTTCCCTAGTTACAGTGATGTTAAATTGTTTGCTGTCCCTTAATCTTATTCTGCATGAAAATGTTGTCCTCTAATTAAAACGGGCCCTCACATAAATAAAGAAACAATAACACTTACGATGTCTGTAAAAACTCCTGGCCTCATGAGGTTTATCATTTTTGCCACCTGATAGACATCCACAGCGTTTTCACTCTCTAGCTGCTGTGACAAGGTTGTAAGAGCACAAAGCATTCCAGCTGAAACTGCACCACACCTGGAACACAGAGGTCAAGCATGATCGCAGAGATGTATGAGTTTGCGGTTAACTGCACTTCTTGCCACAGCAACAAGGATCTGCAGGACCGGAATATGGTTTTCTACATTTGAAAAGTGTCCAATGACTCCAATTGTTTGTTACTATACCAGTTTATTGCTGGATTGAAAACCATTGGGTAGAAAACCTATCCTGATCTTGTAATTTATACTAGTATACAGAGAATAAATATGTTGATCCAAAAGAATGTAGACGGTTACATGTCATTCGAAAACTAATGACAACTGTAAGTCTTTAGTAAGCCCCTGTTGGTTGCTATTAATTAGAACGACAGATGAATCTTTCTGTCCTTGCTTGGTAAATATGCTGTAAATCATATAGATGGACTCATTACATTTTAAGCTTCTTAGGATTCAAGATTAACCAACAGTACTTAGACTTCAATGTATGATCAGTTTCTTTTCAGTAAGCAAGACCACATAAATGTAATATTAAAAACTAACAACGCTATACTGGAGGTTTGATAAAACAAAAAGTAAATGTACAGTGCTGTGAACTGTTCTGTACTTTGCAAAATATAAAAACAATAATAAAAACATATCTGTAATGCGGATGGTTTTAAACAATGGGGGGGGGGGGGGGGGGGGGGGGGCTGGGGGGGTTGTATGAATGCGATTACATGTCAAGGCTTTTGGATCAATGTTCAGTTTGGCAGTGCTGGATTAATTCTGTACAACACAGGGTTACCGTGAAGCAATAAAGCTGACAGCAAACATTTCTCAACAGCCCACCTTCTGTAGATATATAAAATAAAACTATGATCCCAGTAATTATGGTACAAAAATAATAAAAGGCAGATTTGAAACAACTACCCCTTGGGCATTTGAGAAATAATTTACTGAAGAGCAGACGAAGCTCTTGGGAGTTTTTATTCAGTGTAAAGTTTCTCTTGGATGACTTTGTTGCTGTCACTATGATGTCACGACGCCAGGTAAATGCAAAGACAACACATACTCATCATGAACGATGGTTGGTCCATCTCGGGTCATGGCCTCTTCCTTAATTACATTGATAAGTTCAAAGGTGCTGCTGAGTGGCGCATCTGGGTTTGGCCATTTAGGGCACTGAAAGTGACGCACTTCAAGGACATAGTCATCCTGAAATGGAAAAACAACACAAATGTAAAGAGAACCAAACCTAAATATATGGCATAGTAACTAGTTTTGTTTCATATCTCCTACAAAAAACAAATCGCAAAGCAGGCCCAGTATACTACAATGATGCTTTTCTTTTACCGGGTAATCTTTGACCTTTGATCTCAAAGGGGTTTTGGGTTTCTCTAGCATTGATGCCCACAAAATAATAAATAAGGCAAACTAAATTGAAATCTAAAAAACACAATTAATGAATCTTCCACAAAACCATTTTTTTGTTGGGTTTTTTTTGGGCTGTTACCAAACTGCAACGTTGTCATTCCATTAATTAACAGATAAAATGAATATTGCTATTTGCGAGGCAAGGCTGCTGAACATAATTAACAACCAAATTTTAATGACACATAATTGAATATATTACAATTAGAAGCTGCAGCACGTTAATGGGTATATGAATGAAAATGTTTTGCAGGCATCTAATAAAGACGGCTTTGATATCTTAATACCTGAGTTGCCTCTAGGATAAAGTCATGGATGATAATTTGCTCTTCGTTTGAGAGGCACAATCTGTCTTTACTGATAAGGGTAACGGTAAAGGCCTCACAGTTCATAGACTCTTCACGGCTTGGCCAATATACAAATTCATCCTCTGCCTGAAAGAAGAAGAGACCGCAGATCTGTGTGGAATCCAGAATTGGTGTTCATATACAGTACTGTGCTAAAGATAGAGAAACGATAGGCTTTGACCTCACACAGCACATTTTAATGAAACTTAACACTCAAAAATAGCCTTTCTAAAATTACTGTAAATGTAAACTGAACAAGCACACACACAAAGAACAAAAAGCATTAGCTTTTAAGAAACTGGATATACAAAAGCTTTTATAAACAGACCACCACCAATATCACTACAATTACCTATGTAACCTTTATAAACAAAATACCTGAATATAAAAAGTCATCCTTCAGAACGACTTTCTAAATTTTGTGACCAGCAGAGCACAATTCTAACCAAGGAAAGCACTGTAGCATTTCTGATAGCGTCCCTGCTGAGGAGTATCTGTAAATTGCAGCCCAAACTCAAGGGAAAATGAATAAGGCTCTTGTTTCTTTGTCAGCTTTAACCTTGGGATCTCTGTGTTGTGACTAAAGAAACTTGAACAGATTCTGTCTGTCTGAAGAAGGATAACATAACATGACTCTTTGCCTCCTATATACCTTTTTAGATTGCATTTGGCTAAACACCAATTGATTAGACTTTTTTTAACCCATAGATTAATAATATACAGTAGACTGAGATTATGAGTGTGCATTAGATTATTCAGTGGCTATTAGTACATAATACAAGGTTCTAAGTACTGCAGTTGTCTTTTAGGGTTTTCTAGATGCAATATATTTTACAAACACTTAGTGGCAATGTTAAACAGTTTTTATGGGTTTTTTTATTGGTCAGGGTGTAGGGCTTAATGCATGCCATAAAGCAGATTTAAAAGCATTGCATTGCAAATACATTTTTGCAGTACTGAGTGAAAGAACTAATTATCCTTTAGGCACCCTGCTGGCAAAAATCTGCCAGGAGACCATTAGCTTGTATATTCTATAATCTTCTTTAGCCTAAGAGAACCAATTTTAGCCAGATGTATAGATGTCAGTTTTAACTTGGAAACTCATTCTTTCTCTTAGTATGTGAAATGCACTTGAGAATTCTGCCTTTAACTCTTTAGCACTTTACAGAACGAGACAATCACGACAACCTCATTCACTGATAAAATAGCTTCAGTCTAATGCTGAGAAAGAGTAGTAACAATGCACACTACAGCTTATTACTCTACTAGATCAGTTTTTATACTACAGCAGCGCTCTGTAGAGCGACAAACAGCATATGCATGCACGTACAAAACAAACATTGAAAACATCTTGTTGACGGGAATTTGTATCCCCTGCTGGGGATCCATATACACTATAAACAACAGCTCCCATGCCAGGTTTGAGATAACATAACATTTGAATTAATGTTACTTGGTTTTGTAGCACTTTAACACAGCTGAGAAAAACTTCAAACTAGTAACTTCATCAACACAAGGATGGATATTAACAGTGAATGCAAGAGTGAAGTGAAAAAAAAATGAATGTGTTATCCTTTCTCTCTGATTAGTGTGAAGGACAGGATGGCACTTAAGCTTGCTGACACTCACACCCACAAAACTTAAGGCACAATTCAAGTGTAAGAGGACATATGGTGAGTAAGGTGTTGTTACTATCATAATTAACGATCTTCTCATGTCACTGTAGCACTTGAAGTGTAACTATTGCTTTAAAAAAAAAAAAAAAAAAAAAAAAAAAAGCATATTGTCCAACCTTTGGCTGAATGCAACACTTACCAAGCCTTGGTTATCTGGCAACATGACAATGATTTGCGCATTGTGGTCCCAAATCATTCGCCAGAAGTCCTTTGTTGTGTGAGGCAAGGGGTGCTGTGTAATGATGAATTCGTTGCTCCTGTAGTAACCCTGGAATAATACATGGTTTGCCAAGTTAGCTCATATTGGTGGGGGAAAAACATTTACTGGACCAGATACAACATTCAAATTGTAATAGCTTGACTATATAAAAAAGACATGTCACTTAGCATGTATTATTATTATTATTATTATTATTATTATTATTATTATTATTATTATTGCCTGCTGAATGTTTTTTCAACATTTAAAAAATATGCATGGAGATGGAGAATCTTGCATGTTTGAAAAAAAAGTAGCACAGTAATTTGTAGTCCCTTACCATAATATAGGAGGCATTGATATAATCTGTTCCTTTCATTCCAGGCAGTGGTGCAAGACCCACTCTGGCACGTTCAGCTGTATTGGGAATTACAAACATATTAAATTTTACATATTAAATCCCTAAGATACTATACATCCAATTTTGCGTAAAGAGCATAAACTTTTGTTTTCCAAAGTGAAATTTTTTCTTCATTTTAATTGAAACACACCAACACTGTTGATTCTGCTGTGAAAACTGAATGAACTGGTCTCCAGTGGGACTGAACATTTGTGGCTTCTAAATAAAGACGACTGCTTCCTTAGTCACTTGCATTGAAGAAATAAAGTGGCCGGCAAGAGCAGGTGATCAGTAATACGTTTTTTACAATGCCCAAATATGTTATGTAGTGATACATTACGAAACACACAAGGATACTAAAACCACATGATTTTTTCCTGCTTGCTTTTGAGATAAATAATAAAAAAGCAGTGTGTACATTGTTCATAGTCTCCATTGTTCTGCCATTTAACAACAATGCATCAGCGACAGTAAAATATTACAATAAAAACCAAAGAATAAAGCTTACATGGTACTACAGAAGAGTTTCTGTTTTTCTCTTTGTTACATTCTTTCTGGGCACTGAAACATTCCACATATCTTGCATTGCACTGCGTCACCAGCTGGAAAGAAAGAAAGAGAAGTGTTTCAGAGGGCTGCACAGAATCGGTAGGGTTGGTAGTGTACATGCATACACTTATGTGCAATATCATGAAAAATAATATTTGCAGGCATTGGCTACACTGCATAATAGTTTCTGTTATTACAAATGCCTTTGCATCTCAAGGTTCACATTTTTTAAACAAAAGTAATTGAATTATTAAACACATTATTATTTAATACTAATTAATATTTCTTAAAAAAAAAAATTAAAAAAAATCCAAACAACATTTCTGAATCTTTCAACCCCGGCCACCATTTTAAATTCAGAGCTACCTACATTGCTGTCTGTGTATTTGAACTTCTAAATTGATCTTTAACAATTTCATATGCATTGACTGCTTATATAACTTGCTTTGAACTGTAAAAAAAATATACTGGTATTCATGTGGATCTATAAAAGGCAACGGCACTGCTGAAAGCACAGTTTCTTATTTTGACATTAGAAACCCTTTCAAACCAAAGAGACTGGTGGTTGCAATAAGGTCACTTTGTAAACCAATTGAAGCAGTAAAAAAACAGGTCAGAACAGTAATGTAAGGACATTCATGCCTTCCTGATGTTAAACATCACTGTATTCTCAATCAGTATTTTAGAATAATTAATTTTTTTCTTACACCATAACATTACATGTGCTGCATGTTAAAAGTTTTCTTCGTCACATGTAGAAAACATAAATATTTGTTTTTTACTACATAAAAATAAGTTGCTTAAATTGTCATGTAATACATCTCTTTTTTACCTGTTTATAGATGATTGTTAATTGACAAAAAAGCATAATAACATGAACATTTATAATTGAAAAAGATAACAAAACAAAGCAAAGAGCGATGTTAACACTATAAATGCCATATTGTTTCCAAAATTATTGGGGTGATAAGGCTACAGATCAATATCTCATTACCGGTTAAATAAGAAATACAAACATCTTAACTGTAAAAAAACAGATACACACTTTTTGTTTGAAGATGCTGTTCATCTAGATACAATCAGAAAGAGGAACATCTTTTTTTAACTGGTATCTATGAAGAAGTAATCAACTTCTGAATGAGCCAGTGAAAATATTTTCAAGCTTCTGCAGACCGAATGGGGTGTTATTTCTGTACTGTTTTAAACAGAACAAAATATAAAAAGCTTCAACATAACAAAGAGAAAATAATCTTCAGGACCACCTCCTGTTCTGTTACACTACCAACTTGAAAAATAACGACAGCTTATTATCATCTGTGTGTCATCTAATTCAATTTGAATTCAGGTACCATGCTGGGAGATGACAGTGGAATTACAGAGGGTACATTTACTGCTGTTTATAACCGTGAGGTTTGTCGACTGTTAATGCAGGTCATGGAAACACTTGCACACAGCTCTGTGGTGGAGAATAATTTGCAGACTGTGAAGACTATCTTGCAATACCCGTTTGATATTAAGGAACATAAGTTTGTCAGAGAACACAACACACACAAACAAAAAACTGTAATGCAGTAGGATTGCATACCCTAAAATGTGTTCACAATCTGTATTCATTGCACTATGGTATTTACTTGGTTTTCGGTGAACAAGAAGCTTTGCATAAAGTATGAACTGCCAGCAGGGGCTGCTGACCTTAAATTGCTTTTCTAGTCGCGTCTTCCCACCAGCCCCTAGGGTGAGGATGCTGTTAACATAGCTGTGCAGCTGATTGGCAAGTACTTCTGTTTCTTTGCCAAGGATTGCTTCCAGCAAGGCATCGTGGATAAAGACGTACTGCTCCTGTACAAGGAAACAAATTAATGTATCGTTAGAGAGACATCTTGATGGCTGTTAACCTTTCCACTATACCTCTTTGTTTACACACTTATTTTGTTACAGTGCAGCTTTCAAGAGCATTCTGGCACAAGCCAAACTGTTACGGCACTTTTTCTGCTTATTTCCCCACTTTGAACAAAAAAGATTTGGCATGCAACCATTTCTTTTGTCATGCACTGACATTGAAAAAGCTAATACAAAATGGGAATGTTTAAAAAATACAGTCTGAACCACAATAACCCCTAAAAACGCGTTTTAGGTGGCGGAAGTAAGGGAGGCCAGGATAGATGGCGCACTACCATCTCCCCCAAAGTGTCCACTTCCTCAGCAGACCTCTAGTGCTGGTTGGGTGCCCTGCATTCAACACTTGTATTAACTACTGCCAGCCCTGCTCAGTGCAATGAAGGCACTTCAATCGGGTAAGCCAGTTAGTCACCCTGTTGCATTTTCTGATGCAGCAGCCTCAGCTGACATGTGTTCTGGGTCACTGTCTTGCTAGTAAAGCATCTTTCATGGCACTATGTATGTCTTTGTCAGGCAGATGTGTAGCTAGTTCGCTCTTGATTTACAATTGTCATCCAGTGCAAAAGCTTGCCCATTTAAAAAGTTTCTTATATCCTGGCTTATGCTTCCCACTGCCGCTGCTTTATTGATTTATAGATGGAAATGAAGCATATTCTAAGGTTTATTCCATGTATTTTGACTACTCAACTGACCAATGCAGTAGCTGTGAACTGGTTTAGTTAAATAGAGCTTAGCATGCTCAACTTGATCTGTACTATTTGGCCGAGTATTCTAGGTGGTTTATTAGTGGAGACATATTTAGCGAACATTTGGTGAAAATCCAGCATGGCACAAAAACAAAATGATATATGAAGAGAATGATTCTGACACACAGTCGAGTTCCAACCTCAGTTTGGACGAGGTAGTTGCGCTGTGTCCTGATGTGTTTGAGGAACCCCAGGACATTGACTGTGCTTTTATCTTGTATCTGTTGCAGCATGCTGTCAATTACTATATAAGTTCCAGTTCTGCCGACACCAGCGCTAGATGGGACAAAAGACATCAGATCTTAAATGAAATATACACGCCAGAGATGAAGCATTGAAAAAGACAGAATTTGCAGTTCACTACCCCCCATTGTTTTAAACTGTAAAGAGATCTGCGTACAACTTTGCCACACACTTTTTGTTCTCCGGTAGCCTATGTTCATCAAATAAAAAAAAAAAAAAAAAAAAAACATTTTTTTGTTGTGCTGCCCAGCAGATTAAAATAAATTTAATTTTGAACATGTTTTTAACTTTAAATGCTGCTTTAAGAGCACCTAATAACTGCAACGTCAATCTAGCAAGCATATAGTTTCTGTTTCAACTACTGGTTTAATAAATAAGCAAATAATAGAGTCCGGTACCTGCAATGGACAAGCACTGGGCCCATGTCTGGAGTCCTGTCAGCTGATGATCTTCTCACAAAGGTGAGAACTGGCAGAGCGTACTCTGGTACTCCCATGTCAGGCCACTGCGTGTAGTGATACTGAATCACTGTCCTCTCATTCTGACGCCCTTTGGGGTTGCCTTTCTGTCCCTGGTGCAAAAAAAAAAATCTGGTTTACAAAACCGCATGATTCGTGGGATATGTGTCGTTTATATAGAGATTCAGTTACACACTACTGACCTTTTTTAGTTTTGTATTCCTGATTGTGAAATGGCGCAGGGTGTAACAGGCGTGTACTTTTGTGCTCTTCAGTGTAACAATAATGTTTCCATATTCTTCAGTGTTCTCGGACGGCCAGTACTGATCACATTTTCTCTGGAAAATTAAGCAAAAAGAAAAAAAAAGTTTAGTCAAGTCAGAATACACTATTATTATTTATTTATTTTTACTTTTAATGAAGTGTTTATTTAGAAAAAAATCCATCCATCATCTATCTATCAAATTAATATTTACAAATACAAAATGTCACCTACTCGTCCTTTTTCAACTAAATTTGTGATCATAACGATGATTCCGGTATTCTGCTCCCAAATCATTCTCCAGAAATCTTCAAACGTTGACTTTAAAGGTCCTTGTGTTGCGATGTAGGCCTTTGATTTGTTGTAACCCTGCAGAGAGGGGAAAACAAAAGAGGCAGGACCTTTTTAAATTACTGTTTCCAAAGACAAACACACATGTTACCATACAAGCAATTACCTTAAATGTCAGCCTTTTATGTGACAATTTCAAACGATAAAATGTGTTTAACCAATCAAATTACTCGTGGGGTTTCTAACATTAACAGCATACTTACGTCAACATAATTGCCATTAATGAAATCACTGTGCTTTGCATCCTTCCCTGCTAAAGGTCGCAACTTCACTCTACTGTGATCATCTGGAAAAAAAAAAAAGAAAGAAAAAAGTATGAAACAATTTACTGATATTTGTTTTTGTTTTTTACATCAAAAGTAGCTGAGGGTACGTGGACATTGTGGGAAACCAAAATTCCAAGCTGTGTAGCGAGGCAGACCCTATTTTTTTTTTCTTCCAAAAAAAAAAAAAAAAAAAAAAAAACTATTCTAGCTGTGACATAAAAACAAATCCCTTTATGTTCCAAAACCTGCAAAAAACAATCCTGTAAAAGCAGTACAACACAATATAACATTTTCCTAGGACTGCAACTCAAATCCCTTTGTCCAGATTGTTTCTGCAGTTGCCTACAATATTAACACAAAATTATATGACGAGTGGAATCTCTGCCATTTCATTTCAAATCCTGTTATCCTGTGATAACTCCACCGGGCACAGTTTGGATAAACAAAAGTTGCAAACGGTACATTGAAGTCAAACTAAGAGTGGACACTTGACCAACAAAAGAAAAAATAGGACCTTTAAGCAAGGTGACACTCGTCAAATAATAGCTGCATATCTGGAGCACACATCTAGTGTCCTTGGAGACAACGACCTCCCTCTCTAGTATAAAATCCTTGACTCTCAAATGTTATCCACTTCCAGAAAACTGTCATCTCTTCATACACTTGATGCACCCTGAAGTTCTCACTTGATAATAAAAGTTTATACAGCGTCTTGGTTCAAACTTACATGCAACAATGTTGATGTATCTGTTTTTGTGCTTGTTGTCTGGGTGACTGGAGTGCTCTGCTGTGATGTTCATGTCAACAGTACAGCGTTGCACTTCCTATTAAAAAGGAAAAAGAAAAATAACCCATCAACTAAAATCCTGTCATTGTAACATTTATTAACAGCTTCTTCCTTTGCCAATAAAAACTGTGCAACCATTATCCTTGCCTTCTGTTTGATGGGCCGCATACAGTATGCTTTGCCCTTGAAAAATGAAGTTCAGTAGCTGGGTGAGGGTGTTATCTCTGGAGTCTAAGGTGGCAGTTTTCCCAAATGGGTTTACATTACATTAGATGAATTCTTACTTAGGAGAGGAACCAGACAGGGATGCCCATATTGCTCCATCTGTTTTTCTTCACCCCAGAGCACTCTGACACTACAATCTGGGCCACTTCCAAGATTACATGCATCTGCTTCCTTTTAGAAGCTCACAAACATGTTTTATGCAGATGATATTCTGCATCTATTAAAAAAGGCCTTAGAAATGTCAACACGCTCTGTGGCCAAGACAGTCATTTGTTTAGGACTTCTATTAAACTTTGACAGATCAGAGCTAATATTGCTTGTCTCCAACATTTCCAAAATTTTTTCTGTCTTTAAACCAGTTATAAACCCATATGCGATTAAAGGACTAGGTATTTTAAATAGTAGCAACCCGATTCTGACAGATGGACTCAGCTTTTTGTATTCCTGAGACAGCAGATCATTGGTTACTCCTGCCTAAAATGCTGCAGTCAGGTCAAAGCAATTACACTACAGCGTGGTCTCTTGTCAATTCGTCTGTAATAACAATGCATGGCTGCCCATACTATCTCGTCTGTGTGGGGTCTCTCGTGGTCAGTTTTAGAGCCTCCACTCATCTAATAATAACCAAGATGTTTTAAATATGACTGATCGTTTGCAGTTGCTTAGTTCTCTGAAGAGAAAACTATAGAACTCTGTTTTAATTTGCTTCAGGCTCACATAACATTACACCTATATCCTAGCAATCATCCTCCATACAGAATGCTATTTGCACATGAAAACACTACAGCTAATTACTGCTTGCTGCTCAGAAAATTTGCAAGTTGGCACAACAGAAACTCTAGAGCAAGCAAGAGGAGCAACCAAGTAAGAGGAGCATCCCATTAAAAAGAACCCAAGCAGCTTTTTACAAAACTCATTAGAACAAGGTTGTTTTTGCTGGAGGACATTCATCTTCACAATGAAATCGCTTTTATTTTTTTTCTAATGAGGATCTCTCTGAGCTCCGTTCCCTGATAGTATCCTGAAATATAACTTGCAGCCGGTCAGAGATTTCTGTTTCTTATACAAATGACAGGATTGAACTGATTTTACTAATACAGTACATCGAAAACGGATGCAATTCCAATTTCACCATTTAATTTGCATTCCAGATCACCCTTAAAGTATAAATGGACTGAGCAGATTACACAGAACTTCCTATATACATGGATACATATTTACCATTTAAACTATGATTTGGAAATTCTGGCTCATATTTAACACATTGTAGTCCAAGTGTTGCACCATGTGACTACAGCAGCAGTTACAAATGAATAGCAGGCACTCCTCTATTCAGTGCCAATTTCAGTTCTACAGCCACAGCTATACAATGACACTAGTGATGGAACTTGGCTGCCTAACCAAAAGGTTTTGTTCTGTTGCGTTCCCTGTTTTTCCTTTTCTACTTTTCTCCTCTGGCTGAATAAAAGGTTTTTGATAGGACAGAGCATTCCATTGAGAAATACCAATCCTCTCTTTAAAAGCACTTAAACCACTTCATAGTGCACATTAACAAAAAAAAAAAAAAAAAAAAAAAAAAAAAACAGCCTGCCAGTGTAATGAGGAAAGCCATTAAAACAGTGATGTCTTTACAGCTGCTCCCGGGAACAAGGGAATTAAAAATGAAGTGACCAAAACATAAACACTGTGCCAAAGTTACTTACATGTATGGTTAGAATGTGTTCCTGATTACAAATCACCACCCTGACAAGTTATATGAAACGACCTTCAGTCCCCTAGTTGTGAATCGAAATAATTTCAATTATACAAGAAGGAATAATGCATTATTTAGTCAAAAGAAAATGTAATGAACTGTCCAGGAAGTCACTGATGACCCTAGTGAACTTGGCAACAATCTAAACAAACTGGAATCTGAATAGACCTAAACTGTGTCTCTCTTGTGCAGGAGTGTAGCTGACCTGCAAATCTTATTGTTAAAAAACAAATTCAATGGCTAACCCTGGCTATCATCGTTTATCTCTTCGCATAAAAATCCACCTGAGTTAGTGTTGAAATCCTATTTATAATTTCCTGTGGGAATTTGATTGAAAAGGTTTATTTAAAATGGTCTGAAATACACTGAACCATGGCAGACAGTATCTAAAGACCAAGCGTGCAGATAAACAGTTTGTTATTCTGTCTTATTATTTACTGGTGTCAGAACCAGATGTGACTAATAAGACAGGAGCCTGAAAAATCACGAAAATCATAAATAATATATCCGTCCCGATTTGATCGTTCCAATCAAATTGAATTCTCAAAGGGTAAATGTTTATCTTGCATACCATCAACATAGTTAAGACTCAATATTCTTGCTCAGCCAACCAGCCAGGAATCAATCAAACAAAATCGTTTCCATTCCACAAACATCTGCTCCCACCACGAACAGGAAAACACATATACTAGAAAACTACATATAGCAAATAGAGCCATTGTAATGGTTAAAATAAATGAGATTTTGTGACCACACTGATAATTACGTTTTTCTAGTTCTAAATTAGAAATATCCTTGAAAAATGTGCCAGATAAAAGAAAGACAAAAAACACATTGCTTATATATATATATATAATGTATCATCTAAGAGATCCTTGTACTTTATATATATTAAACATAAATATGGTGACCAGACACAGTACTGTACATTAAATAAACACACAACATAACGCTGCTTTCCATCCTTCAACTTTCCAGAAGGAAGCTGTAATTATCCCCCCAGAAGAATTTAAACACACAGAATTGGTCAAATCAATGCCATCACTCACAGACTGTGCAGGGGTTTCTTATTGTTTCTTTGTCATAAAACATGCTACCCTCTAGCAAGTATTGGGACTTAATATTTGTGCAGATACTTGTTGGAGGTTTAGTGTGTGTGTGTGTGTGTGTGTGTGTGTGTGTGTGTGTGTGTGTGTGTGTGTGCGCGCGTGCGTCTATACACATACAATACAAATGCATAGTGCAAATCTACACTTCAGAAGCACTGTATTTACAGCCATACCTCAAATTCCTCTGAAAATCCATGCTGGTTATTGGAATACAGCTCGCTGACATGCTTCATAAACTGCTTGACTGGAATTGCCTCCATGTCATCTGAAATGAATAAGAATATTGAGTGTTGCTAGGAAACCAGTAGAGTCACCAATGCCTGCAATAAACATGCAGAAAAAAAGAGGAAAATGCAAAACCCCCAAAATAAAAAAATGAAATAAAGGAATGAATCAACACCAAGTGAATGTTACAACGAGTAATACAAGATGGCAGTTAGAGAACAGCAAATCTGAATGACTATCTAACTAGGCTTGCAGTCAAATTTCTTTCAGGTAAAATAATACAGTTTTTTTTTTTGTGTCTTCAGACAATTGAATTTCAAGCTATGCAACACTATTCTCATTTGCAAACATGCTATTCCTGAAGTTCCTCTGCTTCAATGAATTACTTAAAAGTTACCCTTAAAAATAATGCTTAAATGGTGGCATGCAAGGTGTATGCACGTGTTCTTGTAGTGCAAACAAATGGGTGATCTGACAAGTCTTTGTGCCCCTAGCGCCAGCTGCATTGTTACTTTAACTGGATCTCAATCCCTTGACTTACAAACACATTCAGGTTTCCTGTAACAAACGATAGTAGCAAAAGCAAAAGAAATTACATTTGGATCCATTTTTTTTGATAACATCAGGATCTTTTTCTTTGGCTTTCCCAAAATTAATATCCCAGCAAAGTAACTCAACATAGAATGAAATAACATTTTCAGAGGTACTGTACATTAAAAAAAAAAGTGTCAGACCTCTCGAAACAAACAAACAGTCCGTAGGTATAGTAAAGGACTGACCACTGACAGCATATACAGTAACCAGACCGGTAATCTGTATTCCTAATGAATTCCAGCCCTTTACTATAGTTACCCTGTTCCTTTCATTCTGGTACATTTACCAGAAATACATTCTTTAGTGATTATCTGGCATTTACCACACCTACATTATGCCCGGATATTATGCCAATCCATGTTTGTTTTTGTGCCTTGGCGGTAAAAGGCCTTTGTTTATTTAACCCCCTAGCCAACAAAACGTCAAAGCACAGTGTTGCTTCAGTGTATTCTTTGTTAACTGTCAATTACAGCAAGTGATGACAGCATTCTTAAATGCTGATAGGTTAATCGAGGTACAACATTTTCCAAATAGTAAACAACATGGTGCTAATTACATGAATAATTCAACAGTCTAAACCCCTCAAATTCTCTGTGAAACACTGATAAACTGTAATTACACTAAACTGCAACAATTCTAGTTAAGGGAAAGTCTTGGTTTTTTTTGATATGGAAAGTGTTTACAAACCTTCTATCACAGTAAAAATACAACAACTTTACGTTAAGGTTGCATTTTAAAAGTGTATGGGAGTCTGAGGTATTTACACAAGCTTTATTATATATGACTTCCCCAATAAATTGACAATGTATTATCTAGAGACAACTAATCCAACATCAGCTGGTTTAAAGAACCCAAATGAGTGCTAATGTTGCCTTAGTTAAATCCATGATCAGTGCTGACCAGGGCTTGTGAAACCAGCCGTACACTACGTGAGAGTAAGGGCGTTCTGTAAAGATCATAAGAAAACCCAATGGGCAGGATTTTCAAAAGGTCGTAAATGAGAACTCCAGCGTTAGTCAACAATTCGGTATGTAGCGTTGATTTTGGCATTTTTAAGCAGTCGATATGCCTATCTTGTTATTAAATAATTGTGCTAATGTGATTTCCAAAATTATGTTGATTGTTAGTATTTTAAACAGCAGCTTTTCTTGCAACTACTTATTCGGTGACTGGGTATTTTTTATTCTTTTTAACCAAAAATCTTTGCAAAATGCACATTAAAATAGTTGTATATAGTAAGCTGTGGCAAAATATCCCCCCGAATGAGGGCACATGACTAGGTTTTTTTTTTTTTTTTTTTTTTTTTAATCATTGTTGTCAGATTTTTACCCACATGCCAGATAATAGGATTTTATATGAAAAGTGTTCTAAATCAATGTACAGTCTAAATGACGTTTACAAATTACACACAAAATAGACATTCCTATTATTTTTTATTTCCATTTGGCTGCTGCTCGCTGGTGGGAGAGCCGTCTCCCTGTACGCTTGTAGTTTCCATAACAGCGAATTATGCTTCCATTCATTTTTCTTGATCTTGTTAACATGCATTTTGATTAACGAGTTCCCCTTATCTAGTCATTCGGACAGGAAGTGAAGTACGCGACCTGCGACTGTTAAGCTTTTTAACGAGAAATGCATTCATTAACGACCTCATCGACTCAATTTCAAAGCATTAAAGGATTGATTTTATTAACAAATTTCATTTTAAAATCACTTGCTAATAAAGATGTCGTAACTGTACCGCGAATTTGATACAATAACACTGTTTTTTGAAAGTCCCTCCCAACAGGCAGTACATATCCCAATTGTACCTTTCTTTTCCACAGTTAAGCTCTTAACCACTGTTCCAATATGAGAAACCTTGCTTGTCGCATAATATGTGAAACAGCTCTAGAAGTGTTTGCCTAAATGAGTAAATCACACAAATGTGCGTTCACAGATGATCATGTTCATCCATGAATAACCAGATCAATACCATCCAAGAATAGCCAGTGGGTGTTAATCATATCAGAGATTGTATTCGTGGTTAATAGAGTGCCGAGCACACAACTGCTTTATTATATACCAAGAAAAACTATTTCTCAGTTATCATAATAATTACAAAATTGGTAAAAAAAAATTCTTGAGTAAACTGCTTTGTCACTATTGATTACACGTATCACAATGATATTGGACATCTCTATTCTGAAAAGTAGGAGATAAGTAAAAACTGCTTATGACACAAATACAATCCTGGCAGAATAATAATTGGGAACAAAAGAACAAATTATACCTATAATGAATATCACTGGAGCAGCGTCTGCTCAATATCTTGTATAAATAAAACAAGCGACCCACACAGCAGGTACTATCCCCTGGGCTCCCAGGCTGCGTGCTCAAAGGCTGTTAAATGCCGGCACCCCACTGCAGCAAGCGACCTCAGAAATATTGATACGAATTTTAATTGTCAAGGTTCAAGTTGATCAAGTGGTTAGTTAGGCATGCAAGCATAGTATTCTTCAGTGTTTGGGCAATCAATCATCAGTTCAAATTAATAATACAAAGCCTAGATCACTGCACTTAAAAAGAACTGTCGATGGAAGAGAACGTTTGTTTTAAAAATCAAATTGAGGAAATTTGGCCTTGACGCTTAACGCCACAGGAAATTGCAATTAACTGAAGTCATCCATAACTCCAGCGATAAATAATATTAATTATAATAACAGAAAAATAGAAAATATCAAAAAACAAGCAGGCGACTGCACATTACAAAACAGACATTTAATCTCTCATCAGTAACTTCAGAATCAAGGTTATCCAATTTAATGACAATTTTAGTCAACTGCTTCACGATGTTAAGATTTTAAGGCTGTAATGCCAGTTCCTCCCAACTAGCAAAGGCGTGATAAAAGCAGCCTCATTACAGGCTATGTGTCAGTGAATTTTACACTCAGAGGCTAATAAAAATGATGGGATGTAGACAGCCCATTAAAAACTTTGCATACATTTCCACGCTGCTCTCTCCCATCCCAGTGTGTACACTTGTCACCAATTATTTTAAATGGAAGGAAGGGGGGACCAGGGAAAAAGCATTGCACAATAAAAACCCTAGATGGATAGTCAATAATGACAATTTATCCAGGCAACAGCTGTTGTCTTTCACTAAAGCACACAGCCATAAAACATTAGGCGGTCATTACCGTGGTGTATTTAAAGAAGCAGTATACCTTTCACTATTGACTGGATGTCACATAAAATGTAGAGCTAAAACAGCAAAAGAACTGTGACTGTGTAAAACAGCTGTCAGAGGTTCAAGAATAACTAGCCTAACTAAACTACCTGGAAAACAGCATATACTGCAAGCAAGTGTATAAGCGTGTCAAAGAATTACATTTTTAAAAGGGCTTTTCTTTTTTTTTTAATAATTATTATTATTGAAAACCTTATATTTCTAGCATCTGTGGGTTATGGAACATGCATATTCGTAGAAAAATAAGCTTAATTTAAGCTATACAGTACTATCTGAAGACGTTTTTAGTTTACAGGTGCCACTTTCATATTGCAAAATTCAAAATATGTTTTTTTTTTTTTTTTTACGTCTATGCATCACACAAGACATGGGTGCTCACTTTAATACTTCATCATTTAAACTGTTTAAATGCAAAAAACTGTATTGTACCTTCCTGGAAATCACTACTCTACATTATTTGACCCATGTCAACAAAATTATACAAAGCGAGGCGTGTTAAAGCTGTTGCACAATGACCAAGAATACTTTATTTTGATCAGATAGGACTTTGTTCAGCTGATGTATATGCCACAAAAGTGAGGAAGTAAACTATAGTAAAAAAAAAAAAAAAGTATCCAACTCATTTCATATTGAATATATATGGTGTAGTGTGTTGCCAAAGTAATCTGTCAGCCAATGTAGCCTGGAATTTGACATTCCTTGTGACAAATGATCACACACCTGTTTAAACCTGAGGGGACTTCTCCGGCTTAAAAGCAGATCTTTAGGTATCTGTAGGGTTAAATATATCTCACCCACCTGGAATAGGGATAATTGGGATGCTTTCATTGGGGACCACCCGGGGAGAGCTGCTATCTTCCACATAGAAATGAGCCGTTTGGAAACACTTTCTGTAGGGAGATGAGAAAGAAGGCAAGTTAACAGACACGCTTCAGAAAAACAAGCCATTATAACGAGAAAATATAATACAACTTTACAGACCCAATCCATTTATCTATCAATCAATCAAATAACTATTTCAATTATTTGTTTACTGCGATACCATGAGTAGACTTTGTGATATTTCTTAACTGCTCCTACAAGGTATTTTTTTTTTCCATTTCTTTAAAAGGTCTTGTTTCAAAACATGTGCAAGTGCTGTCCATTCCTAAAAGGAAGCACCAAAATTGATCTTTAAAAACACAGAATGTGATAGATCTCATTTCTACATATACAGTGCACTTCTGCTGCTAGATATATTGCTTCAATCACGTTAACAAGATTAATCCTCAAGCTGCAAGTGGGAAGATTTGAAATAAAGATAAGCCTGCCTCTACCCACGAAGAGATAAAGAAAAGTGAATTACGGACACTGCAATAGAAAAAAATCAATAGGTAGGAATCTGAACAGCCCAAGGAGCTGCCTGAGACAGCGGCTGTGCCAGATGATCTGATAGCTCCCCAAGTTAAACAATCAAAATTAACACAGCATCCTTAGAAATTGGCAAGCGGTCACCTCAGTAGTGGTGGTTGTTTTGTTATTTTACCTGTACTTGATGCAAAGTAAAGAGCACAGGCTGGTCATCATAGAGAAGGCACTGAGCAGGAGAGAGCTGAGAGTTCCAGACAGCCTTTGCATGGTGCTGTTGACTGCGGCTGGACTCTCAAGCTCCGCCGTTACAGCTCATTGCTGATTTAATGACTTGCTTGGGGCCGGAACTGAATAGCTAATGAGCAGAGCCTCTGCTGGCCAATAGAGCTGCTGTCGCTCTCTACCTTGAGGAGGGGAGGGACTTTCACAATCTACAGGGGCGCTGTCTCCTTCTCAATAGAATTACCACGACACAATAGTGCCCCTTCTCACCCAGACTACTCTTAATAAACTCTAGCACCTGCTCTTTCCTCCTCATGTTGCCACATTCTTGCCTTCATTTTTAGCTTTGTTCCCTGCGGTAAACATTTGCTAAACAATAATACATCTGTGGGCTGAAACATCACATGTGGCTACATGAGAAAACAAATCTGTTATGGTCTAGTATGATTGTGACTATAATTTGTAAAATATGCTGTCCTGCTTTTCCCTTGAATTGATCAGAGACAGTAGTTCTAAATATCACCACTGTTTAAATTAAAACAGATCCATCCTTGGCATTTTACATACTACAAATATTTTAGAGATGTTGTTTTTGATACCTTCCAGTACAAACTCTTTGAATATTGGTAAACACTTATATATGACTCTTACAATGCTGTCTTGTCTTGCTTTAAAATAACAGCTACGTTATATAGTTTCAAAATGGCTCTGAGTCTTGGCTAGTGGACTTTAAAACTGAGAAGATAACACATCCCATGTTTATGTTTAAAATAAATACATATATTCAGACATAAATACATAAAACATTGTATGATCCATATCCCTTTCCTGCAGGTTTTATGCCAACTACTGAATAACACAAGAGTTCATTAACGTTGCAATCAGCCAGTGGGTATCACCCCCACACATTCTCCTGAAGCAAAAAAAGAGGAGTTTATTAGATCTTTTGGAAGGGCAATTTCCCTGGGGCAATAAAACTGTGTCTAGGGTCCCATCATACACCAGACAGTGGTTTAGTCACTTATGGGCTCCTGGTAGAAAACAATGTAAATCAGAAATACAAAGCTGATTCCAAATGCCTATTTATTCCCTTGATAATTAGGTTTTAATTAGAAACCTTATTAAAAGTGCCCTTAAATAACGCCATACACTATTTCAAGAATAAAAACACACACATCTTAAACAAAGGAAAGCATTGGAACTGTGAAAAGAAAAATGTATCACTGAGCCCATAATAAAACTTTTTTTTTTTCTCATTATTTCCTTATTTCTCTTTTGAAGCAAAAACAATGCAATACGTATTATTCAAACAAACTCTATGGCAGTAGTATCAAATATTCCACAGATATAATATTCACTAAGCTGTCAGATTAACAGCTGAAACGAAACAGGGTCACAAACAGCTAACCCAAACGTCTGTCTATTTGTATGGAAGATTAACAGCTCTGCGGTAATAGAACTATTGTTTAAAGAAACTGCTGCATAGCTTACAAAGATTACAGAAAGACACAGGTGTTCAGCGATGAAACTCGATTTTCAGTAGACCATCAATACAAATTATCATTAACCAAATATCGATTTAACCCAATCTAGCCCATCTCTAACACACGACACTGTCTGCTCCCATATCTCAACTAAACACCACCACCTCCCTCCCATACAGAGCATTTTGTTCAATAATCTTATTTTGAAGGTGCATGACTCAATAGGAAACTGATGACCCCTGTTTGAAACTTTTTTTTTTTTAATTTACTAGGTCGCCAATTGAATTTTTACCCCATTTTTCTCCAAATTTGAAATGGCCAGTTGTATTATTTTAGGCTTAGTTCACCGCTACCACCCCCACGTTGTCTCGGGAGCGGCGAAGACGAATACACACTGTCCTCCAAAACGTGTGCTGTCAACTGACCACTTTTGTACATTCTGCAGGCCTGCCATGCAGCCACCTCATAGCTACAGCATTGGAGGACAGTGCAGCTCTGGGCAGCTTACAGGCAAGCCCGCAGGCGCCCAGCTGGGGCTGCTGGTGCGCAGTGAGCTGAGGACACCCTGACCAACCTAAGCCCTCCCCACCCAGATGACGCTTCGCCAATTGTGCATCGCCCCTTAGGACCTCTCATCCACGGTCTTCAGTGGAATAGCCTGAACTTGAACCGGCAACCTCCAGGAACGCCTTTACCGAATGCGCCACTCGGGATCCCACACTTTTTGCAACTTTTGACACATCAAGTGAAAAAATAAATAAATAGTGCATTACCCATTTTAGATTAATACTGGAAACATCTGTTTTCGGGTACACACAATGTTTTTTTGTTGTTGAGGGGAAGTGTTATTCAAGAATTAATTTTAGAACCATATATGTGTGTTGCAATTGGTCTACAATTGCAGGCTTGTACACATGCTGACATCACAGTATACTCATTTTAAATGACAATTTTGCCTCCCTTAACTTAGGTTTCCTTCTGAAAACAAGCACATTACTACTATGTTATAGAAACTAATACCTTTTTTTGCTTAAAATACTTACTCAGAAGTGCATTATACCAAAGAGGAGATCTTCATTTTGGGAGGTTGCAGTTAGGAGAGGACACAGCTGGATTTATAATGACATAAAGGGATGAGGAAGTTCATTTCCTACCCCAGTCAGCACACAGCTATTGTCTTTGTTGTACGCGTCTATGCCAGCCTTTGAAAGTATTAGGCAGCATGTTTCAAGAAGCCTTCAGTCACTCAAGGATTTCTTTTTTTTTTGCTTAATGAGCATGAGCTGGTCTGCTCATAAGCCCAAGCGGACATCTCAGAGCACAGCCAACAGCAGGGGGTCCGGCTACCATGGCAATAGACAACTCAAGTGAGTAGCCATTTGGAAAACACTCAGATGAGTAAAAGCTGCAAAGGATTGATGGCATTAGCGACTATGCCACAGGGTGTACACCGTACACAGCTGCACACCATTATGTCAAAAACTGAAGCAAAATATACAACTTAACTTTAAGAAAGATTAAAAGTAGAAAATATAACCCAACACATGTGTGTATTAAGCCTGGATTTACATTAATAGATCTATTCATGTTTACACCTTTCAAAGTATTTTAATTTCATGGGAATAGATGTGCTACATTCTGTTCCTCAAAGATACTAGTACAATGGTAAATGCAATGTTTTGATGTTCATTTATTGATAATATTTAAGTTTTATTTAACATTTCTTTGAATTAGATTTTTTTTTCCCCCCGTTAAAAGATCCCCCTAGAGTGGCAAATGAAAGGATTAGGAAAAACAGACATCAAATAAAACCGACCCAACAAAGACGCATGGATATGACTTGACAAAAAAACATAAAAAAATAACCAACAGCTATCCATGTACCATATACAGTATCAAACAATGACTGTAAACAACATATTTTTATAAGTGAAAAACTTGTCTGACATTGGACTGTAGAACAGAGGTTAACTTATACAGAACCATAACTGATATAATTATGATAACACTTAAAAATTATATCATTTAGCTGTGTGGGGGATCTCATTCTCTTTGGACATAAACACAAGTTTGACATTAAACCAGACAGTGAAGAAAATTGCTATTCATGCAGCAGGGCTAATGGCAGTTGACTCCCAGCTTTACTGTACTAGCTATAAGATCAGCTGATGGATGTCTATTTTGGTCAGATACTGTACAGAAGTATTAAAAGGTCACACTCTATGTATCGTAAATGGCCTCCGAGTGCCAATTACATTTTTAAGTCATCTAGACAGTCAAGCACTTTTTTCAGATATACTGTGTGAACCACCCAAAAAAACCAAAAAAAATCTGTGATGGGAACAGAACACTATATGTCTTATATCTTCCATCGTACACGTTCATGTAGCACATTCTACATTGAATGAATACATAATACATGCTAATACATGTCCATAAATGTGTTTTCATTGGATTCCACACAGCTACAGTACACTGGATTTATCAAAAACATGGAGCATGATAAAAACAAAACCGTCATTATCAATCTTCTTTAAATTTGCATTCCAACAAAAGGCTTTCAATACAAGTGAATGTCATTCATCTAATCACAGCCTAGCTCATAAAACTGTATGATGGCACAAATGGACTTGATAATCCACATTCACAGTTTTATGTAGAGCCATTGATAGTAATGGCAAAATAATGTGTCCCAAGGGAATCTCAACACAATTCTCCCTGCAGCTTCAGTGTGAAATGCACACCACACAGCTTTACTCTGGACTCATTTTTACTTTGGTGTAATCATTAGCCATATATACAAAGACCATTATGAAATATAAAGAGGATGGCCTGTATTATGGTATACCCACGTTACTAAGAAAATGCTTTAACTCAATTTCCTACGTTAAATCCAGCAGTAACTTATACACAGGAACATACCACTTGGGAGAATTAATTGTTTGTTCAGCTCTGCCTGAATGAAGCCAAGCTATTTAACTCTTTCAGCACCAAGTCATTTCGAACTAGAGTACTTGAACAGCTTCAGCATCTCCTGTAGAAAAAAGTCATGCAGATATGATATACTGTGGTGGCATACGACTATAACCCAGTTAACTCTGCTGTGATAAGCAGAAAGTATTCACCACAAAGGATAAAAATAACAGTTAGTGAATCTGAATGCTTAATTTCCCTGTGGTGTGTTCCAACAGGATAGTATATTCAATGACTTATTGTAACAACAGGATGGGCACAGTTTGATAAAACTGAGCAGACCAGTTACTCAGAAGTTTTTAAACAATCCCAAACCTGAACTCTCAACAACTTGGGCTAATCAGTGGCCACACAATGTTTCATTTCCATTGGATGACCTGTACTCTAGATACAGCTAATATATGTGACATCCATCGATGTATACAGAGACAGTGTGCTAGACTTACCTCCAGTAAACCAGCACAGCCACAAGGAGAATGAGGCACACGAAAGTCAGTGCAGAGACGACCACTAGCGGGATGATCCACTCCATTTTGTTTGAAGAGTGCCCCGGGTTTCTTGCCATATTTGAGACGCTATTATTCTCTGTAGAATAAAAAAAAAGTTAATTGTAAAAATAATTGTTAATACTATATCCTGCCAAAAAACAGTAAGCAATATTCCAGATGCAAGACAACACAATGTTAAGAAGAATTTAATTAACCGTGTGAATGGACCTTTTTTTAAAGAACAAAAAAGAAAACAAGGTTAATCTTTACCGTCCAATATATTTGACATTGAGAAAACAGGCATGGGAAACATAATCCGGACAGTAAAGGGTTAAAGATAGGGCAGAAACGGGACAGGCGATGTTACAGAACCTGATTTTGAAGTTACTATTCAAATCTAATTAAGAATTAAGATTAATAGAGATCCCTATGGGGGTTGTACAGATGTTCTTTGTCTGTAGCTTGAAACGAAGTACAAAGACATCTTAACAAGTTAATAAAACATGCATTAATTCCTAAACATGCATGCCTTTTAAGGGCTACTTGGACTATGTTATAACTGAGGCTGGACAGGTGTCACCAACATGTGATAAATAGCTAATGAAGAAACTGCTACTGTTACCACATACATTGCTACTTTCTTTAGAAAAATAAACATTTCCAGAAACACCTACCATATTCAGACTTCCCTGTACAGTTCCAGGTTCCCATTCTTTTCCAGTGTTATCATATCTTACAAGAGTGTAAGCAATAAAGTCCAGAAATGCTGCATCATTTTTCTTTTCACAGCTTGCAGCCTGTGCACTGACAACTGGGGTCTCAAGATCCCACACACGTGGGTTCCTACCAGAGCTTAATACTGTTTAGTCTTTTGTGTCTGTGTAGCATAAATGAGCTCTTAAACAGCACCAACCCCCCCCCCCCCCCCCCACACACACACACACACACACACACGCACCACAGAAACAAAAAGTCAGTAGCGACTGTTTTCTTAGCCAGGGATCTAAAAATGGAGCAAAGATTCCGTGCTGCTGCAGCACAGCTTTCTGCTCGACTCTCTCTGCGTTCTGAAAGTAGGCCAGGGCTCTGCTGATAAAGGTAATGGGCTTTAACAGGCAGGCCTAGCGAAGGTGCTAATCAGTGTGTAGCAGGGGGCTGAGCGTGTATGGAGTACTAAATACACAACTGAACAGACGTGGTGTACAGAGTGTTCCTGGCATTACACCAAGCAGTGACCAGTATAATCACAGTCAAATTAGACACCAGCTAACTACACAGCATGTGGCAAGGGTTCTTAATGTGTGTTTCATCCACATAGATATACTGAAATATTATATACTGTTAAATGGTTTTATTATAAATGATATTGCATCTATAAATGTACCATATTAGTCTCAAAAACACTACTATAATAACTACTACTACCGCTAATAATAAATAATAATAATAATAATAATAATAATAATGCGCTATAGCAATGTTAAACAACAAATTATAAGAACTATAATTACAATATAAAAACATTCCACTAGCAATGTGTAATTTGATCTATTGAATTTGCAATATTCCCTAATAATAAAACATAACAGGTTTATAGATGTCTTTGTACTAAAATTATGACTATTATAACTGTATGTAGAAAAACATTCATCTTTTCATATTTATCTCAGTTTGCATATACAATGAGTATTTTTGTATTTTTATTTGTTTTTTTAACAAAACCACAATGATGGGCGGATAGAATTGGAGTTCAACAGGTCACATCTTTGACAGTCATCGTGAGCAGGTGCAACAACTGAATCATCTATACTGGGTGAATGATGACTCAACAGCTTGACTCGACCCAGATTGGGTTGCAACCCAATTACACCAAGTTCAAAGTTTAAGAGGTAAAGCGCCCAGATGAATCTTATCAAACTCACTGTTCTTATAAAAACGGACCAAAAGTGATTTCAGTTGTATGCTGGGGAATGAGTCAGTCATACTTCTAAAACTGCAGCCAATATGGGATGCCATTTGGTCAACTGTACGGAATACAGCTGTGTACAAAATTAAATGTTAAGCCAACATCTCACATTTTTGGTTTATATCAAGGATGGAAATAAGCCCCTCATTGTATAGCAGTGTGATCCATTCCTGATTTTACTATGAGTTTAATTAGAGAGATTGTTGCATACACACTGGCTAATTAAGCTTGTATTAAAACATGGAATACTTTGCAATAGGAGTCTTATTTCCATCAATACCTGTAGTTAATTATTTCCGTTTCTGTATGCTTATTAACATTTCTGTATAAATTTATAACAAATTTATAAGGCATGACAGGTTGGATCCTAATGTCAAGCTGACACACACATACACACACACACACATACACACACACACACACACACACACACACACACACACACACACACACACACACACACACACATACACACACACACACACACACATACACACACACACACACACATATATTTTGGGAGGGAAGTTATTCTAGCCCTGCAGACTTAAAACACAACAGCGAAATCTGTATACTGAACACAGGCCAAATGAAAATCCAATGAAGCTGCAAAATGCAGCACTTACTGAAGTGTAATGATTAGGACGTAGATATACAGTGTCCTTTCTATTGAGTTAAAATGCAAGCACAGAACAGTGACCTAGATACATCTGCCTCTTTTCCACCATGGCTGCTCAGTATATACGATTAACGCACTGTATCATACAATTTCTAATTCAAAAGCAAGAGGTGGGGGGGGGGGGGGGGGGGGGGGGGGGGGGGGGGGGGGGGGTCATGAAGCTCGACATATTTTTTTTATTACTTTTACTGCACTGCTAGTGAATTTTAAAAGATTTAAAGATATAATCTGTCTGTCCTTTTAGCTACTGACTCCTTACTGGACAGCTACAGGCGAGTTCAGAATTTGGTAACCAACTGTATATTGCATATAACATAACTTAAAACTGATCTTTTAAGGCATACAGAAATGCACAATGCATATATTTTCAGAAACCCTAATGTAAATAATGATTCAACTTACACTCAGGATTACTTTAAATGAACACTGAGTAGTGTAACTAATTACAAGGGTTTAAGGGTACCCACTGCTGCAGTGTTTAGTATCATATCGGGGAGCCAACAAAAACCATATGGTGTTTGAAACCTGCCAGGAGAGCCAGAACACACAGCTGTCACAGAGAAAGCCTTTTCTATTCTCCCCCAACCTAGTAGCCTTTTCACAGACCATTTGCTCTTTTCTAATATTATCCTTACAAGAAGACAATTTCCAACTACTGCTGAAGAGTGAATAATGACCATTTCTAAAAGATAAAGCTCCACTTAAATTACTGTACATTTGCTTACCATTTGAAGTAGCTGACAGGTTTTTTTTTTTTACTCTTTTTTAATTTTTATATCATTAATCTATACTATACAATGTGCCTGTCCACTTTGAATACAAAAAAGCTGTTTAAACTACTTTGTAAAAAATAAAATAAAAACAAAACATATATGATATCCCTACATCAACACCCTTCAAGCATACTGACATTGTTCAGGCCCTTATGGTATTATTTGTTGAAGAAAAGCTCTAATAGTAGTTCTGTCTTAATTTCAATTACTTCAAACTTTGCAACACTTCCACCACTTACAACGATTTGCTGCCCTCTCTTGGAATATTTAAGAACTACAGCATACAGAGGTGGGGGGGGGGGGGGGGGGGGGGACATTGGCTCTTGGGTCTCAATACAGTTAACTTTTAGCTGGAAAAATAATTAATTAATGCAATAAAGAAAAGCAAACAAGAAGTTTATTTTTTTTAATTTTGCAATTGATTAAATAATTTTAAATTAAATAATTTTCTTTAATTGGTAAAATATACTAATGAATACATAAATGGCTACTTGCGAAAATAATGAAAAGAAAAACATAAAAAGCGTGGGTCGTTTTATGATGTAAAAATATTTATTACCAACAAATTAAAATAAATAAATAAATAATAAATAAATAAATACAAACAAAAATAGGACACCTTTATCAACAACCAGGACAAAAGTCTTTTTCTTTTCACCAATGTCTTCATCTGCGGTCACTGTTGGCCTTTTTGAAACCACACCTGGTGCTTTGTGTGTAAAAGTGGACAACATTTGGGTTGGGGTTACTGTTATCGTATCAAAGGCTATTTCTATCTCTTTAGCAAGCTGGTGTTTAACTGTTCCCATGGGGATCACGTTTTCCTCCGCTTTCGGGGTCTCAGATACTTCCTCCTCTTGTTCTTTCTCTTTCGCAGTTGCAGTCGGAGAAGCAGTGGTGGCCTCCTTGGTTTTGGTCTTGTTCTCCTGTGTCTCTGCAATTTCAGTCACCACTTTCTTTTCCTTCACCTCATTCCCCTCTTCTCCCTCCTCTTCTCCCTCTTTCTCCCCCTCCTCACCTTCCCCTTTCCCATCTTTATCTCCTTCTTCGGCCCCCTCGTTGTCTTTGGAGACTGTGGAATCCCCCTCTGAGCCAGGGGAGGATACAGCCTCAGTGGTGGGCACAACAGGCTTCACCACCTGTTTGGTGGTTGCAGAAGTAGCAGGGGGCAGACGGGTAGGCCAGGCTGAACTGGGAAAGGAAGAAATTACACCCCCGCTAAACCCAAGGCCTGCCAGTAATGTACTAGTCACCAAAGAGGCCACAGTTGCTTGACTCCCACTGGACGAAGGCCCAATTCCAGTTGCCATAGAAACAAATGAGAAAGGGAGGCCAGAGGAAGTCCAGGTAGAGGAGCCAGAGCTTATGGGTGCCATGTCTGCTGAAGAGGCTGGGGATGCAGTAGGCTTCAGTGGAGATAAAAAAAAAAAAAAGGGAAAATAGCAAAAAGAGGTTGTGATTTTTATGGACATGCATGGGCTTCTCAAATTTAGCATAATATGAAACAGTCATAAATGGTAAGAGTATTGGAATAGATGGTAAGCTGTGCAATTCAATTTAGACCTAAATTAATTAATCAGCAGTCAGCATGGATATTTTATGTGGCACTTTAAAGCACCTTCTAGCTCATGCAGTCCGATGTCAACGGTTTTGTCAACATAACGAACGAAAGTGTAAGTTATCACTACTGGAATAAAATACAAAAAAAGGGACAAACTGTTCACTGATTTTTTAAAGCATGCATTGTTACCGTCTACTCATGTATGTCAACTACTTCAAATAGTAAGTGAACTTACAGGTTTAAAAGCTGTTATAGTGCCATCTTCTGGCATCACCTAGAAAAACACAAGCCCTCCACTTACCATTCCTGTTTTGACAATTCTGGTTCCTTCAAATATCCTTGTAGTGTTGGCTGGAAAGTAAAACATTATTGTTAATTTAACAGCAGAGAGAATTTTAGAATTACATTAAGTAATTTTGCTTAAAAAAAAAAATAATAATAATAATAATAATAATAATAATAATAATAATAATAATAATAATAATAATTATTATTATTATTATTATTATTATTATTAATATTATTATTGCCTCACACATTATTGTACTATTATATTTAGAAACTTAAATAGAAACAAAAAGTATAAGAATTAGACCTATCTTGAAATGTTTTCTTAACGTTTCCCACAATATATACATTCCACCTTCTTAAGAATGTAATTTAAAAAGCTATCTCTACTTCTCTATTGTCCAATAGATATAGGACTAAGCCTTCACAGTTGAAAGATGGTTTTGCTGGGAAATGTAATCCATGTGCTTAGAGGAGATAACCACAGCAGATTCATCATTTCAGGGCTTCAACAGCAATAGTAAAAGTTTGGATAATTGAATATTACTCTTTCCACCGGACTTGTATAAAGAGCTACAAATAATGAAGTATTGAGTATTTTAATTGTGCTTCTGAGCAAGTAAATTTTTTTTTTTAAAAAATCAGCATAAATCTGCTTTGCAAAAGTTTGTGCTGTGTGTTTATATTACATTTGCATGTATATCCACCTCATTTTAATCCTGAACCTGTGAGCCTGAGCAGATTCTAGTATTACAGTACAGCACTGTCCTAGTTTATTAGTTTTTAATACAAAGCCCTAACAGAAGACATATTTGCATGTGCTTCTCAGGCAAGTTATTCGTTAAGCATTTGTCAGCTGGATTTCACCACCAGGCTTTGCCAATTAATTAAAAGGTCCACCGCCACTCAGGTACATTTTGCAGGGAAGGGATTTAAAGAATCTACATACTAAACACTCAAGTCTTAACAGACTGGAAAGCGCCATTGCCTCCTGTTACTGAAGTCTGTCCGACAAACTCGAATAGCCTTATGTGCTTCCAAAACTCAGCAGGAGTAATTAATATGCACAGTCTGGGAGTGGCTGGCTTATAGGTTTGCCATTTTGTTTTTTGTTTTTGTTTTTTAATATATTGCATGTTCGCTGTGGGGAACTGTAAATGCACACAGCTACCTAACCCAATTCAGCCACCTAGTTTCCGATCGCAGTCACCAGTTTCACTTCTGAATTAAAAATAAATAAATAACCACTTTTTTAAAGAAACGATAAACAGCCTTGCAGGCAACCAACCTTTTGTTTCCCCCCCTTAGAACTAATGCCAATCTTAACAGCTTGCCACCTCCCTAACAGACAAGAAGCAGATTGTAATCGTCAAGTAAAATGCTAAGTAAACCTGAGATGAGCCACAGTTTGTCTGTGATCAGAGGCTTTTTTTTTTTTCTTTTAGGAAGCTGGTAAAACTGAGGTCTAGTTAATATTTCTTGTACTTCACCTAGGTAAGAGTTCCACTGCATCACTGGTTAAAGCTTTGCAACATGTAGCAGTTTATATTACTTATAGCTGGATTCATGTTATTCGCATGCAGTGTTGAATTTCTCATGAATCGATAATGGAAATAGAACTACGTACTATTTTAGTTCACTCTAATGTACTACAAATGCCAGACATTGGATTTCCAGTGCTCACACTGCCGTTTACTCCGCGCTGATTCAATGTTATATGCTGTTTCCCTGGGTTTAAGCTGGACAGCATGGCAGTTCTTCTGAACACTATCCTTAGAAAATCAGTGTCAAATAATATAAATGTTGTCAAAAATTGGCTTGACTGCTGTGGGTACTCATACTTTATTCCCAAAATGGCAGTTTACCATAAAACAAAAGTTTGACAGGTTGTCTACCGATTCTGACAAAACTCAATGCCTCCATTGAAACGTCAGTGGTCCAATTTCCAACCTTATGGGCACTTTCATTACTTAAAAATGTAACATTTTATTGAAAACATCTGTACGGTTACTGTATATACAGGGGAACAGGCTTGTTAAAATATGTTAGCAATAAATATGTATGTAGCAGTAGAAGCACAGCTTTTGATTTATTTCTAATGTAAGCTCACCTCGAAAGAGCATGGTCTGACTGAAGTCACTTCTCATGTCATTCTGGCAGACAGCTTGGACTCTGAACAGGTAAAGAATGTCCGGAGAGACAGTGTTGATGACGGCTTTCTGCAAGTGAAAACAAAGAAAATACATCTGGGTAATAATGCAGTCTGTCACATGACTCTGCCTCCAGATTCTACGCTGCCCTGGAAGTGTGCTGCTGAACCTCTCTTTTGTTATAGAGGAACACTACAAAAAGGTCACACTCATTGTGCCCCTACTGTTAGATTGATGTCAAAGGTTATAATGTTCAACCATTCAAAAGGAAGCCAGGACTATATACAACGGTTTCAAAGCATATCTGCAATCATAAAACATTCTGTCCTACTCTGACACAATAAAGAATGGAAGAAAAAAAGTTACAAAAGAACAAAGCACAATAGTACCCTTTATATTATTGTATATTACATTCATTGAGACTTGGGAAGTGGCTTGGTGGATCTCCCTTAAAACAGACAGTACTGCTGGTAGATTGGCACCTCAGTAAAAAAGAAAACTAGGTAAAATAAAAAGCCCCTCCCTCCCCTTGCTGAGGCCACAAATGACAGGCCTGAGAGAGTTTGCCACCACTTAAGGAATGTTTACTGCCAGCACTTAACAGCGTGAGGGCTCAGGATCATTAACTGTTAAAACTTTATGGAAGGCATATGCATGTCTTATCACATTCCTTAGAGATGGGTTTTCAATACAATGTTAAATGCATGAGGGGTGGCTATTATCATAATTTACATCGAGAGAATCCATTCATCAGACGCCCTGCAGCCCAAGCAAGTCTTACATTAAGTAATGGCGTTTGTTCTTTGTCCGCCTCTCCATCTCTGATTTATGCAAGTGCCACTCTGTTTAATTTTGTTAAGGATCTTGTTCAAGAATGGCCAGTTATTACAAGTGGGAGGCTGTAAAACACCCTGGTCTTGAGTGCTTTAGGATTGATTCGACTGTGATTTTATAAAGCATGCCAGTCCCTAATGTGACCCAGATAACAACGTCTTGGGAGCAAATTGAAAATAGAAGTGCAAATGAAGTGAGGGAAAAAAAGAAAGAAAAAAGACATCTGCAGGAACGCAGGAAAGTGCGATTCTATTACTGATTGTGAGGACCCAGCATATGAAGAAAAAATGACAGTCACAAGGAATTGCATTCAATTCTCCAGAGTTATTCCCTTTTCCTTCTAGAATCAGACTTCATCAATTATTAGGCCTCCTTTTAAATAACTTTATGGAAAGAAAAAACAACTCAAGGTGCTTCACTTCAATTTCCACCTTTCAAAATGTTTGATCATCTTATTCTTTAAGATTAGAATTCAAATATATTTTACACTAGATACATAAAGCATATCTGGAATAAAACAAAAAGTTTCATACCAACTTTCAAACTTAATATATATATTCTCTTGGTTTAGAAATTGTAAAATATGTTGGCATCTGAAAAGTCTTGTACAAGGTTAAATGTGAAAGTAATGAATTTTAAACCAATAAGTGGTGATTGTACAGTATATACATAAAATGGTTTTCATTGTTAAACCGTACTGTCTAAACAACTAATCAAATGCAGTTACATATTATTTTCAGGTCCATTCCACATTGTACTTAACCCTAAAAACAATCATTCGTTGCTCACCAGCACACACATATTGTATTGTGCAACCTTAAATCCAACTGACACAACTTCTATGTCTTTATACCAGAGTTTGCAAACTACACATCAAGTACAATGCGGTAGGGAATGTGTTAGTGTGCTAGTGTGTAACAGACTGAAACGGTACCAAAGCTCCTTTTTGTAGCTGCATTGGATGCATTCCTAGCGATCCTTACCAGGTCCTGGTCACTGTCCTTGGTGAAGGTTTGGTCGTTTGGCTCTTCGTTCTTATTCCAGCTGTAGGAGATCATGAAGTTGATGATGGGAGGGTGGTAGACAGTTTCAGGTCTGTTCCAGCTTACTACTAATGCGGTTTTATTTAATGGCTGCACCTTCATATTGACTGGAGGAGTGCTGCATACTATACAAGAAGAAAAAAACAAAACAGCAATGTCTATTTAGTATGCATACAATTATACACCTATAAAGAATGAACGAACAATAAGCTAGAGCAATGTTTAACCACATACACTGAACATGAACAACTACAAAAATTGAAAGGTTTCAGAAAATGTATGTAAATTCTGAATTAGCACTTGTCATAAGACCACTGTTATAAATAAAAACAAAATCTTTACTGCAATGCAGTATACACTGATTTACTATATTATCCCCATTGCTCAAAATACTGCATCGTTCACATTCAAGCCTGGAGGGTCTTCGTGTGGCTTCCTTGCTTTGCAATGATGTATGCTGTAAACATGTCGATTGTTTTAAAACAACAGACCACTAGATGACACTAGAATACAGAAAGAGGATTCATCAAAGTTTCTCAATGCATCATGGTTCACTAAACATGGCCATTATCCAAGCTTCCTGTAATCTCAAAAGCAGAAGGTGTTTAATCACTGAGCATGCTGGTAAACCAAATAACATTGCTGAAAACTAAACTCTGCTTAATTCAGCAGGAAGCTGAGCCGAAATCCTCCCCTTTTCATTATTCCTGTCTGTTTATACTGCGTTGTTCACACACACCAAGGGAGAAGTGCAGCTGACACGAATGTGTACATCACTTAACTGTTTACAACATGTTCCAGATTTGAACACATTCACTTCATCTAAACCAAAATGTTTCAGTTTCCCTTATATTTTCCCCGAATGGGTTTGGTCTACCTTGTCAACATAGCCATTCACTCCAGCCATGCAGCTCTGATATTGTTTTAGCATCTAGGTTCTGGTGAAGTGTTCATTTCAGTCAGTGCATGTTACAGTCATCAGTATTTTTGTCCTGGTTTTAAGAAGCATGAACCCTTAATTTTGAAGAATGATTCTCTTTTTATACAAAGACTTTTTATACTATTTCTCTCTCTCTCTCTCTCTCTCTCTCTCTCTCTCTCTCTCTCTCTCTCTCTCTCTCTCTCTCTCTCTCAATGCAATTGCGGTTCCTATGTAATTTAGACAGCAGTTTTCATTCTCATTTGTGTATTCTGGTAGCACACTGCAAATCCCAGATGGATTTCTTATCTGGAAGGGGAAAAAAGAAAAGCCGATATGTACCCAATTTTTAGACGTGAGCGATAGACTTTCCATTGCAATCCTGGCAGCCTGAAAAATGGCTGCGGCAGGTGGAGGCATTTTCTGTGATGAAATGCTAAATAATACCCGTCCATCCAGAATGCAGTCGGCTCACTCTGAAAGCTTTTCAGATTGATGGATGGGTAATGGCAAGTTTTATAAAACTAAACATATGGTATATTCATTTGCAAAATCTGCTATTTTCGCAATAGGTTCCAAAGCCCAGTGGTTGTGCTTGGGGGATAAAATGCATTGGCACTGAGTAATAGAACCAGAAGAGAGTCAATTGGAATAATAAAAAAATACACATGGAGAAGAGGGTTCTGTAATCCTTGAGGCTCAAAGATCTAGTAAGAATTTGAAGAGCTGTAAATTAAAACAGAACAACAGTGTCAGATTAATGGCTGGAATTGCAATACAGGAAGGCGAGGTCAGACTCGTGGGGAAACATAATGAGGGAGGCATCACCTGTAGAAGTCCCTTAACTCCCCTTCTGGCCGCTCGCTTGGAAACGCAACAAGATTAATATCAGTAACTGAAAAACAACACCAGCATGCAGGTTAAATAAGGGAAGTGCTTTATTCTCTGAAACAATACAGCACTAACTGTTCTTATAATCTTGCCAAAAGGCATTCCAAAAAGAAGATCAATTTAGAAGTATGCCATCCCGTTTCCTCCCATTCTCATATAATGATTAAGATCCTACTCCTAGTTCAAAACACTGTGTTTCATTAACTTGGGTTTTTAAGACTGACCCGTTATGGTATAATCAACACAGACAACACCACAAAAGCAATTTCACAGTGGAGTTCCAATTTCTCTTGGTCTATTTTTAGAGTTAATATTAATGATACACCCTCTCAGCTCAATTCCATCTCCCCACTTTATCAATGTAAAGAGGAGATTGGGTGTTCACAGCGTACAGTATCACACAATCAATTTTTGATGTCCAAACGAAGAACGATTATTTAGCAGAAGAATCATCTCATAAACTTTTAATTTAGGAATATCAACTTATTTGACAGAAATATCAAGACAATTGTTTCAAAGAAGTCTTTACATTTTAAACATCCGACTGAAATTCTACTAAGAATATACCAATGCTGTCGAGTAATGTACATTAAGATATTTTTTACTAGTTTGTGTATGGTGCCAGGAAAAACACACCAATCTAGAAATTTATAGAGAAAATGACAAAAACACAACTTTAAAATGTTAACACCAATCAGTGTGTAAATAGGATCTACTGGTGCGATGAGCCACAAAGCACAGCCTGATTTTATGACGTCTATAATAAATATCCTGACCTTAATGCTAAACACCCTTGTACGTCTGAGAGCAGCCATATGGCAATGCAGCTCTCTGTAGACCCATCATTATACTGCATGTTTTAAGCCTATTATTTCCTTACACAATTCACAACTCCGTATTTAATTGACAAATGCATACAGACCGACACACTGTTCAAATATAAATGTTCAAAGGTATTTAACTGATTTTTTTGTCTTTTCTTTTAAGGAAAAATAGAACATGGGATTTATTTTGTAGGTCAGGGCAGTGAAAACTACTCAACTCAATGAACAGTCATGGATTTTGCACTCTAGCAGCATCAGTAGAGCTGGGGTCAGCCTGTGCTTTTCAAACTCCAAAGAATCAGTAAAGAACACGACACCTGACACACTGGGTCAGAATTCCAGATGCCATTATCCAAGAAGGGTCATTGCTTTTCAAAGTTATAGTGGCCTCGGAGCACACAAGAAAAATGCTGCAAAAAAAGCAGAGGTCTGAAAAATATAAGTGGATTAACTTTTAGTATGACCCCCCACAGGGCATCACAAATTCCTTAAAGAAAAACTAGATTACAAAGGCCCTCTTTGACCACGCTGAAATCTAGCAAGGCTTCTGTTTGCACTGTCTTCATAACCATTGATTTATAACCTCTATATCTCCCTTTTTATCTATACAGCTATTACAGTTTACACATGGTAGCCTGACACTAATATTCTTACAAGTTTTGCAATGATTGTTAACAACCATAAGAAACTAAACATACAGCATGTTTAGTTCATTTGAATTCGTATGTTAAAATTAATGTCATTGATTATCATTTGACATTAGACGCAGCAATCACTTTTACTCCTGTGTGAAACCGGGTAGTGAGAGAAGTGTTGTCGGTACACTACACTACAGGAAATCCTTTATTATGACCCTGGGAAAAAATCTGTCAGAATATTGGTCTTGAAATTTCTTAAGTGTAAGAAAGTGTATTTCTCCTCTATGTGGTGTCTTTAGACAGCAAAACACTTTACTGTGGGTAAAACCAACATTGAATTGTACTTTTTAAAGCGGCAAACACACAGAAAACCCAGTGTACCTTTTGAGGAATCAGTTCCGTACGGATTCCCCAGGCTGTCGGTCATGTCTTGGATCCAAGCATCTCTGACGGCTGACTTGTACACCACCCTTCCTTCCAGGCTCTGCAGCGGTCGGAAGTTGTTCCTCAAGTACTCCACTGATTTGACATGGTCCTGCTGTTCAGTGGTAAATATGGAATAAAACGCCTCCAGCTGCACCCAGCAATCAGAGGGAAAAGAGAAAGAACATTCATTTCAAAAACAATGTGGTGAACATCCAGGCGGCTGATATGGATATAAAAATGGCAGGAAGTCCTGATGCCAATACTGATAGCCCATTCAGGATACTGGACTGCCCACTGCAGGCTGTGCCAGTGAGCTTATCTGGCAACAATACTCATCCTGCTGCACACAGGGAAACAAGCAACTGGTGCTAAGTTAAATTCAAGAGTTTGACATCTTCATTGCACAGAATGTTGAAATAACATGCATTACTTATTTCAAGTTGATTTTTTTAAGATTCATTTTTTTCCCCTCTAACCAAACTTCTATAGCATAGTTCAGTAAATTATTTTTGCTTAGAAGGCCAAAAACAGATCCTGTAAAACTATTGCAAAGTAAGCAGCATGAGCTAAAGCAATACAACATACAGAGAAAAGAGTAATATCTGAAGCCTAGCTGTTTGTTTCTTAGCAATAAGACCTTTTTGTTAACACTCAAACTTGTTCCTTTTCCTTAAACTGTGCCGTGTCTTTGGCTGTAGAAGAGGCGCAGGGTTGTATACAAATCAGGCTTTAATACAGTACGTGGAGGGTTGCTGGTTTTCCATGTCTTAGTTGCCCTAGTAGGTTTTTATAGGTTTTTGTGGGGTACTTCTAATAATTTGCTAAGCTGGCACAAAATATAAAATATGTATAAGGCATATGTACATAGTTTTATTATGAGAGTTTAGTTTAACAAGCACACATTACAAAAATAATAATAATTTTTTTTTTTTTTTTAAATGCAACAAAATTTATATTTTGTGCAGTATCTTGGTTCTCTGCAATTTCAAACCTGCATTTATTTTTTTAAAGAGCCAAGCATCAAGTCCCCTCAATTGTGTAATGGTTTTCCTGGTCTTGAGCAGTAAGTTTTTCGTCAGTCCTCTGTGAAGGGACACGTGGCAGCTGTTCTAGCACAGTGTGCTCACTCGAGCTCTGCTCTTACTGCTGGTCCTTCAGGGAACACAGGCATTGGAAAGATTAGAACGTTCAACAGCGATGTGCCAAACCCTAGAAAAATAACACTTGACACAAATCATAAAGCTTTAACTCTACAGCAAAGAATGTGAGATTTAAAAAAAACTGCTTGCATTACACAGCAGCATATCAATCACTACAGGTAAATCTTTGTATGTACTGAACGTCTGTAAATCTAACACCACATTTACTGCAAGTCCTTAGAGCATCTATGTCAGTCAAAATAGATCTTCTTCTGTTTACATAAATAGACCTCAATATTTTATTGGAACAACAATTTAGTCCTGCTAGTCCCATGGCATTGGCATTTTTAAGCAGCTGTCCTACAAAACAGTAGCTATTCTGGGCTTAATCTCTGCAACAGTTAATTTCCCTACTTTCTTTGTGCGCACAATTTTTAAATCACTGGCACTAATGCAAACCGTAATCAAACCTGCTAAAAATGTGCTGTAACCGGTACATACAAGATGACTTAATATTTATATTTCAGCGTTGTGATTTCATGCTGAAAAGATCATATTAAAGGTCAAAAAGGATTTGGGATTAAGGGGTTAACAAAGCAAGAACCACCTGTTGTCTGCAATGGTGTTCCAATTGCTTAAAGCCCAGCAGTGGAGAAATGTTGCTGTTAGGCTGCACAGCTGGGTGTACGCTGTCTGTATGTGGTCCAGTGTTATAAACGGGACCACTTTAACAGGACTGACAATACAGAATAGAACAGCACTGATTGATTGTATTAGCAAACCACCCCAAAGCAATGTCAGTTCCAATGACCTACTTGAACTCCTTCCTCTTTCAGTCAAACAGAAGATCAACTTTACCGACGAGCATTGGCATGATATCTACTCTATATATATATATATATATATATATATATATATATAATATATATACAAAGCCTGTGTTCAAGCTGCATCAAGTGTGTAACACTGTCCGATAACCAAATAACTACTCTATTTTTTGCACTCATTGTGAGTAAACAATATCCAGTGTAACACAAACACTGTGTATAACAACCTTGTGTTCACATGTATGTGTGACATTTACACAGTAAATTAATTCAGTTACCAGTACAAGCATACAGAAAAGAAATCTATTCAAAATAAATGCAGACAAACCTAACACACACACCCATTTCGCATTATGTTCGGTACATCTGCGGTACAGTTGTTACTATCTGCCATCTTCTATTCCATCACTCAATATGCTGTGTAATTCAGTCTGCATAGAAATGGTGAATAATTGTGGCCTGATGATGACTCACCATGTAATCTAATCAAGTTTCATTGTTCCACACAAAGTTTAGTGTCTTGCCTGTCATTGAACCAGCACTGAAGTACTTGAAATGTGTAGTGCTCAGGTACTCAGTGTTTTATTTAAAAATGCACCCCCTCATTTTCCACTCCAACTATCTGAACTTCGTAATTTTCACACTCATAATAAATCTGATCCAACTATTTGCCTATTCAGTGGATTCAGGTGCACTGATCAAGGAACCTCCCACTGGCAACACATGCAACAAAGTAATAATGACCTTTTTAACATATATGTATGTCATTGTTGGCATTTCGTCACAAATTATAATACATTTTAATAGTTTTTGTAAAAAATAAAAAAATAAAAAAAACAGTTCTCTTGGCTAGCTAAAGAAAAAAGGGCTGAAGGCTACTGTAATTAAATCAGTCATGAAAAAAGACATAATATAATAGTCAAGGCATAATCAAAAGAGTTGTATTCACGACTGGAATTATTTTAATCAGCATCTCTTACTCTTAAAGTTTAGTGATACAAAATTATACATAATTCATGAAATATATTAACTATGTGCCTTATTAGAAGGCTCTCAAGTCTATTTTCATTTTAGATTTTGATATGTTTTGATTGAACATTTATCAGGAAAACATAATATCATTTCCATTTATAGGGCTCTCTGGAATCTATTAAAAACACAGCAGATGTTATGAAATTATTTCTTGTCAATCTTCACATAAAGGCAGTTGAGTAAGAAAAAAAAACACTTTTTATTGTTTTGAATAATAAAAAAAATCCTCAGGCATCAACATTATCATGATAATTACCGGCACGTAATAATTCAATAAAAGTAAGAAGAAAAAGTATCAGTACTTTGTCTGAGAATGCAGTGCTTCATAGTTATTATCAGTACACGTATTACTTGGGGTGGGGGGTGGGGGGGAGTGTAGTATTCTAGGGTCAACTTACTTTTAGCTTAGGTTGCCCAATTGTTGGAAATTAAAAAGGATTGTAATATAAAAAAAAGGACAATAACAAAACGTAAAGTGCATCTGTGTTTGTTAACCACAGTGCAGTAGGAACAGTGTGCCCAACAGCAACCTGCCCTCTCTATAGCCTTTTATCCTTTGACATTCTTTCAGCAAGAGTCTGAAACACTGCCAGTAATGTAAAGCAAAGGAGCAATTCTAGAATGAAAACCATGTGCAGGTAGGATTCCTGTTGGCAGTTCAAGCTTACCTGCTGATAAGAGACAAAGACAGGCCTGCTGAAGACTATCCACTCCACAATCTCACTACAAGGCGGGGTTGTCAGGGAACCAGTGTAGCGGTAATAGCTTCCGAGTGAGGTTGGCAGCAAGTCTCTCAGCACAAAAGGATCCAAAAATGTTTCCTTCTCTGTGGGACAAGAAGCACAAGATACAAAGTCAATGAACAGGCCAAGACGTATTAGTATTTAAACCAGGTAGGAACATGTACTGAATGGCGTTTTCATACTGCAAGCATATCAGAAAGACACAATTTCCCACATGGTCCAAGGCCAAGCCTTTCTTACATATTGATGAAGCTTTTTGCATATATAAGATTCATTACATTTTTAATGTCCTTGCCTCTTTTATAAATTTGTTTATGTCTATAATTACAATACTATTTATAAAAGGTATTAGATGTACATATGAAGAAGGTTTTTTTTATTTATGTGATAGGCTAGTAACCTGAACAACATGATCACATCAAAGCTCCCTTTTTAAATCTTAAGTTAGTATTCAGTGTTTTTTAGAAAGGTTATCTTTTTTATAGCTAATTGATGCCCTGTTATAATTGGTGGTGATTTGGATAGATGGTGTGCACAGGTTGCTTGATACATGCTTACATTGTCTCTTCAGAAATCATCCAGTTGTGATTATGATCTTCAATCAAACCCTATATAAAAGCCCCAGGGTGAATCTCCTCGTGTAAATATGCAACACACACAGTAATAAAGACAAACATATTAAAATATTTGTTATGTTATAATCTGTCTTCGATCAGAACATGAACATTTCCATTCATTTTCTGATAAATTTAAATCATCCCCATCTCCAACAATCAAAGCACAAGAACACTGGCAAGACACACACGTAATTCAAACCATTGTAAATACATACTGAACAAGGACATTACATTCAAAGACTTTAAAGAAACAGTTCACTTTTGGTTCAGTAAGTGAATCTGACCATTTCCCCGCCCCCACCATAATGAACTGCATTATTAGCTTTTAATAATGAATTGCTAAATCATGCATATGGTGGCTGAACAGACCAAATTGAGGTAATGAAGAATACACAAATAATATTAAAAGTACACTTTATAACCTTTTTTTCAAAATATCCCATGTGTTTGTGAAAAAGAAAAAAAAATAACACCAGTTGGCTTGACGTGGTTTGAACACAACATTTTAAATATAGCAAGTGTAATAGAGTCATACTTTCAGTTTAGCAAATTACATACTGTTAAATGTACTAGACCCCCATATTTTATGTGGGATTAAAAGCTGGTAATCATTCAAGAATGAAGACACACCCATCTCTTACAACACCTTACAGGCTTGTTATGTTGAATGGCTGCTGTGATGGCTTCTCACTGTGGTCTTCCACCCTATTGCTGGTGCTGTAGCAGACATTTTTACAGTACATTATCCTCACTACACCGAATTAGGGGCGCTTTGTTCCTGTGAATGCACACAGTCAATAGTCACAATTGCTTGTATTTATATAAAAGTAATGCTCAAGGAAAGATACAAGCATAAAAGCATCTATAGTGTGATGGATATAGCTTGCCATCAAACAACCAGCAGAGTCAAGCTTTTCTGAAAGAAGATACAGCAATCATCATATTGCCACATGAACCATCTACTGAGCAAGGTATGGAATTAATGTCTCTTTATAGCCCTCATGAAAATGAGCAATGGACACCTATCAGAAAAAGAAAATTAAATAAGTGCAGCCTGTTATTCACTGCTGATACCTTAAATCAAGTTTGTGCGAAACCCAGTAAATAAACATGTTATGAGGTTATTGAACAAAAACGTACTATATGCAGGCCATTTTTTTAGGTTACCAATATTTAAAGTGTCATGAAAATCTTTGCAGTACTGAATACTGGCATAGAAACTGTTGTCGAAGTCAAAGAAGGATGTGGAATTCTAAAGCAGACATTCGTATGATGGATAGTTCACGTTAAAAATGCCATGTACCATAAACACAGATGCAGAGTTTGCCGAGTGTTGCCCCTGAGTCTGGGAATGTTAGGAACTGCTAAATGATTCTGGGATATTTGAAAAATATGGGCCTAATTATTTAAATATACATTTCAGGCTACATAACTAGGATTTAGCTTTTAAACCACATGCATATTATTTCAAATTGTGCATTAATAATTGTCTCAAAAGTCCCATTGTAGTTTACAAAAAATCTTTACAGTTTATATAGAACAATACAGATTGAAATGCCCTCTGCAAATCAGGGTCTGCCAGGAAATACTGAATGCATTTTTTTTTTTTAAAGAGAAAACCCAGGACAAGAATTAAAAACAAATATTTTTTACAATGCCAGGGGCAAGGTAATGGCAAAGATATAGATACTTGGTTTCATAAAACAACAAAATACATGCCAAAAGCTGAACTATGCTTTATTAGTGTGCTGAGTTATCGTTCCAGGACTACAGGCTAAAGCAGGTAGGCCTCCAGCAGTGTTTATTTTTTTGTTTTCTTAGACAAAGAGATTATTTTAATTGCACTTATACATTCACTATAAGGGATGGCTAGGAAATGGAAATGTGGTCACAAGGCCCAACAAGTGATGTTGTAATGGGATTTTTACAAGGGTCTGGCCAATGACCACAGCTTGTCCAAGCCACTTTATATCCACACTATACTGACCGATTCAGAGCCAGTACTTCACAAATTTCAAGAAACTACACTGCACTTTAATGCTTAGTAAACAGCTTTAAACATCTTTATCTACGTTTCAAAATCCATGCAGGCAGCACTATGCCTGCTGCGTAGGTGACCATCTCTTTCTTTGTGTCGCTGTGGAATTCATTTTACACACAACTGTTCAGATGCATATTTCAATGAGCCCCTTTTTTGTTTTCAAAAGGTACATTTCTCTAACAAACTTCTTAAAGAAAATATTTACTTTTCTTTTACTAAAACACCCCATAGCTCACTTTTTGCAGGATTTATCCTGTATCACAGCTGCAACATTAAACGCCCCTAAACCAGAACAATTAATCCAAAAAGCCATGTATTTTCATCAAAGACTGTCGACTGCTGTTAAGTTTCCAGTCAGGAGAAGACATGCTTGTTAGATATAGTTGTATTAGTGAAAAGCAAAGAGCATATACTGAACATTGAAGATATATTCACACAATTAACATTTTAACATACACCACTGAGGTTAGCCTTCAAACAGATATTACCCAAGCTACTGCAATGTCATGAATCCAATCCATTAATGCTTAAGTTCCAGTTCACAGTTTCTGTCCAACACTGTTCAATATGGCTAGTCCTACAGGCAGGAAGTGATGATACAAAAGGAACATATGCACAGGAGAGTAACACAATACACAATTTTTGTTCAGCAAGCAAGTGTGTGTCTCTATTTGTCTGTGCATCGATCTACTACAACTACCAAAAACAGAATGCCTAAAACAAAAAAAAGTACAGATTTAAGCAGCACACCAAGGCCAGAGCTTCACAACATCACCTTTAAACATAGTGAATCAGGAAATATTATATAACTTCATACCAGGCAGCTTGAACAATCACAGCCAATGCAAATTGAAAATTCCTGATGAGTTTTTCATCTGGGGTTTTTAACAGCTTTAGCAAACCAATCCACCCTCTTGAGGAAAAAAACAACAACAACGAAAAAAAAAAACCTTTTTGTCTTCGACATATTGTGCCAACTGTCTCCATGGCTTGTTATTATTGAATCAATGAGAGCAAGCAGCAGGTAGAGAAACATGTACAAAACATAGGCTTGATATACAGATATATCAATCATGAATGAGTCTGCGTTGTGTTGGGCCTTGCAAATATAATACATTTAAAATATTCATTAGTTCATTCATTAGGTATGGCATACAAGCAACAATATCTGTATATGAAAACATCTTATTAAAAAAATCTCAGTCGTTTTGAGCTAAACTGTTCTGAGCCTGCTGAAGCAACAAAAAAGGCAAGGGCTTTGTCAGCTCAATGGATTAGCAAGGAGATATAAAGCCTTTCAGCGCAGGGTCGCCAGTTCAGTTTCATCCTATTTCAGTAGTAACTGAAAATCATTTCTGTCAGCATCAGTCAAATAAAACTCTGGTGGTCTCTGGAAAAACTACCATCACAAGTAGCATGGACACGACAGTCCTTCTGCACACCAAAGTAATAGGTGGGGATGAAGCTTGAGCATTGCTTTCAGCAGCAAGTGAGTGTGTGTAGGTAAAAGGTTATGTAGCAGCTGCCTTGTTGTACCTGTGATAAGAATAAACAGTGGGCTGCAGGATCCGGGACTGTCCAAACAGTTTTATATATTTTACTCCAAAATGAGAAGTAGTTTACTCACCGTGATGAACCACCCCTTTCAGCCCATGGATAATGGGGTCCACTGCTGGGTTGTCCTTCAGCCCAACCTACATGCAACAATACAAGCCTGGTTTAATCTTTGTCAAGGTGTAGATGCTCTCAAACCAAAACTCCACGGTTGAAAAAAGACCTTAGTTGGTAAGCCTGATAAATAATGATCTAAGCATAAACAGCAAATCAAAAATGATGCAAACCCCACATTACAGGATACTTAAAAGGTAAGACATGAGATACAATGAAAAAGTAGATGGTACTTAAAACAGAGACCTGTGCAGTATAACATACATGTTTAATAGAAATGAGAGTATAATTGCGGTCAATAAGCAGCAAGGGTAAAAAGCAAGGGAGGTAGGGTCATACTTAGGGGTCTACCTAAAATCGCGATTTCACCGCGAAATTCACCTCTTTTAGGGGCTAATGCATACTGGACAAGTACAGAGAAAAAGAAAAAAAAAAACCTTGTTTAAATAAACTACTGCACAACGCAAGTTGTTTTTTATTCCTTTGCCGTGCTGTGTGCATTGCACTTAGGCAAAAAAAAAACGTCCTTAGACAAATAACATTAACAAAAACTAAAAATACTCCAAAGCGGTTAACTTTGACCTGTACTGTACAGCAAGAAGTGGGACAAAGTCAGTGCTGCTTTGTTTTTATTTAGGTTGAAAAAACTAGTTTTCAGCACTGGAGGTAAAATACCAGAAATGGACGACAAAGCAAAAAAAGCAAAGTATATTTCGGCTGAAGATTGTGTCAAGATATTTCCTAAAGAAACTGTACATGCAGATGGGGGTAATTGTTTTGCACATCTTGTAATGTAGCTTTTTAGAAAATATGATAGCTATTTAGCTTCAGAATCACACATTAAACAAAAGGCTACTACAGAGGCTGCTGAGCAGAACGTAAAATGAAACAGCTTTCAGAAAACAAGATGGAAAGTCAGCGCAGACAAAAAGTATTCCTGTCAGTTGTAGCCAAGTTAAATCAGTACGAGAGCAGGTATGACCTAGCACAGCCACCTCACTTCAAACAACCTGCTGCTTGCTTTTTAAACGCAATTAGAATTTTAGACCCGAACATGCATGTTTTCTTTGTTTTGACTCTGTACTAATAAATCAATTATTGGATGGGACACACAACATGCCAACAAAAGTGCTGCATATATTGCCTTTATTAAAGCATGCTAGATCCCCTTGGGTAACCAAGTTTTGGGACTGCTTCTAATCAATTTCCACATCTGTATAACATGGCAAAGCTTTGCCTTACACTTCCAACCAACTCAGGTGATGCAGAACTTGTAGTCTCAATGTATGGGCAGGTCCACACCAGACAGAGTATGTCGGCAGCAACTGCAGGGGGATGCTGCATGCTTGCCATTAACAAATTACAGCACTGTTTTAGTAAGGAAGCACCACTATTTTTAGGCTTTTATAGTGCTCTGAAATATTGTCTACTTAGGGTTATTTAATGTTTAAAGAGGTCCATGAAATCCTAATTTTATTCCATAACTTACCTGCAAAATACACGCAAAATTACCGCGACCCCTAGTCATACTATAAACAGCTGTAAGTAAATAAAACAGAAAATACACGTGGAAATTTCACTTCTACTATAGCAAAATATAAAGCTACACACGTTTTATCACAAGCTAAATGTTATCATGCATTATGATGCAGTATTTTTTTTTCCCCCACTGTCCAGTTGTCTTCTTATTATGTTTTCAGTCTTTCTGGGTGGTATTTATTGCAACATTTCTGACTCTTAAAACGTTACAATGCTTGACCCTCAGTATTAGAAGTTAATACGTCACACAAAGGTTGTCTCTTGCACCACGGTCCCTGAATAATGTGTGCAGGCCTACAGGCGCTGTGTCACGGTGAGACTATTTATTCAAAACTAAAGTGCAGTTGGAGAAAGCTGCGTCAGTAGCATTAAAGAATAATGAAGCATCACTATGAACAGAACAGTTGACGTGGCTGGTGCTTGGGTTTAGCAGAGGTAAAACAGTTTGCATTTGGTTAAGTTTGCATGAAGTGAACAGGGTGATCCATTTTACAAAAGGGTTTTGTTTTGTAGGTATTAGGTATGGTGTTTTCTGTACTGGAAGTAGAGTACTAGAATTTTGGCAAACATTTCACTGTGATTGGTTGATTTCTGACATGTGATTTATAATTCTGTGCAACTGGCAATCACAGCTGTGCACACGATGTCGATGGCCATTACTTCTATAAAAACACCATTATTTAATTATTGAAAAATATCTTAATTTAACTATAAGGAATTATAATAATTTAAAAAATCCATCACTTTTGACATCAAATTGTTCAGCCTATTTACCAAGATTTTATGAAGGTGAATGCTCCCTATATCCTGCAGATGTAGTAAATGCAAAAAATAAATGTCATAAAAAAAACTCCTGTTGGGGGACGGGGGGGACGGACCACAACACATAATTCCTTGTTAAAGGATAAATTTGGTAAAAAAAAAAAAACACGCAGAGAACACCAAAGCCTCCAATAATAAGGTTTTAAAAAAGCTGGAAAATGCGCACTTGACAAAGAGTTGCTTTAAGATAATTAATATGCCTCAGTAAGGCAAAGGTAATATTTTAACAAAGACATTTTGGGGAAAAAATATTCAGTCGTTCCAATAAAAAAAAATCATTCCAATAAAAAAAAAAACTGTTATTATTATTATTATTATTATTATTATAGTCACACAAAAAATATACAATTTACTGTATAAGTAGGTTAGACTACAGTAACATTTCAGTTAAACTTCTAAACACATTTGAATAAATAAATAAATAAATAAATCGAAGCAGCAGCGAAGAAAAAATATGTTTTCCCTGAACGACTGAATAACCCACTTTAGTGCCACCTTGAAAAGCAACAACAAAAGTTTGAAAAAAAAGACCCAAGAGGACATCCTTTGATTATGGACAAACTGAGCAGTTCAATAAGAGTATTTAAAATGGCAGAGGCAGACACACCAGTACAGCGACAGCCATGCAATGCTGTGATAGACAGAACACACAACAGCTACCAGAACAAAATGAGAGATGTTAAACTCAAACCACTTGGCGATGCCACAGCGCATGTCACTCTCCAGTACAAAAATAACTATCTCCTCTGAACTGGGAATCAGCTTATTTTAAAATCAGTTTGCCAGATGTGGCTGCCTTAACCCAATCTAGCTAGAACAACACTTTAGCAAGGGAATGTTGTCTCATTATAAAAGGTCTGCCTTATAAAGCACATCTTTTGTGAACATCAATAGGGCAAAATTAGTACACTCTCTTCATTTGCAAACACAATCCTGAATGAGCCAGTGCACCTGTTGCAACTGCTTGAGGAATTGGGTTTCAGTCCCTAGATATCTTTATCCAAATGATAATATCTGTTCCTGCTCAGAGAAGCTTTTCTTATTTCTTGATTGAATTGTCACTTATATTTATGCATGTTCAGTTTAAAACTGACTACAGTAGTTCAAGGGGAGAAAGAAGTCCTTTCTGTAATAAGAAAAGATATCACGATAGAGTGTACGGTAATGACATACTGGGGTCTGTTTTAATGATCTAAGCAGGAATAGGTATTTTTCCATCTGCCCAGAATTCATAAAGCATGCTTCATATCTAATGTCTCATTACTTTTTATTTGATATTTGGTTAATACGGTCAATTAACTAACAGTTTAAGTGGCAGTATTTAGATTTACCTCTGTTAAAACCATTCTAATACAGTTGGTCTCACTGTGCTCAACAGTTTTAAGTCCTGCATCAGTGTAACAGATCATAATGCTCTCGGAATAAGGTTCCACAGCATAATAAACTGTTTTTACATTCCATGTATAAAAAGGTTTAGATTAACCTACACCTCTTCAGCCATACACTTCACGCAAAGAATATTAAGGGCAATAACCCCAAAATGTACCATATTCAACAATAATTTGCAATATGTGAAAGAATACAGTGACTGGGCTGTATTTTTAAATATCCACAAAATAATCTAGATTAACCAAGACTGATTTAAAGCAGTTCTATCCAAGACTAAAATAAATGCACTGTTTATGTTGTGAGTGTATTAGTTGCTTTTCTTGCAGAACTTCACTATAAATTGCCTTGTCTTGTAGTATGAATACTTGGTTTGTCTCCCAGATGTCCATAATAATGTTCTTGCACAAGCACATACAAACTGGGTGTTGAAGATATCTTCATTAAAACCCTTCATGAAAACCCTTTGGCAGAATGTGTTTGTGTTGCATATAGCACATTATCCAGCTATGGCAACATCTTACCGAGCACTTACAGAATTGGGTGGCGAGGCTATTGTACCATAAATCTATACTGTATACATTTTCATTCAACTTGGACTTGGGCAATCAGTAAAACCGAGAAATGGCCAATTTTCAGCTAAACAGAATAAACAAATGGGTGAATATTATTAAAATATGTAAAGGAAGCAGACATCAGTTTTATTTATTCTATAGATAGTGACACAAAGCAGTTCCTTTTTTATTTTCCAGAAGACACTGGACTGCTAAAAAAGAAAAAAGGAAAAAAAAAACCACAAATGCATTACATTTGCTTGACGTGTGGATTTTTCTTCAATTTTCCATGCAGTGCCTCCAAAAATGGTTGACAGAGATACGCACAAGTTGGCCAATTTGGCAGTAAAAGGTTTGGCTGAGTAAAGCAGTAAGGCATATTATTACAAAGGGCAAATGAACAAAGTGCACGGCTGAAAGGAACCAGTCAGACTTAGTCACAAGCTATCTGGATCAGTAGAAATTTGTAGAAATAGATATGAAACATACTCAGCTGTGGAGGCCTAATTGAGTTGCCTCACATGATTTATTTGTTATGCAAATCTAATAATCCAGGAAGGTTCGTCAGGTGGCATGTTTTTATGTTTTTGTTTCTCTGTTACCAATGTGTGAATCCTATAAATCACACATTAAATGTCAGTCACATGCAAAAATTGGATCTTTGGATTTGTAGAATGCATATAACGGAAACAAATGTTGTTGAAGAATCCTGGGCTGAGGTCTTTCTGAACCAGATGCTGTACCACTTGAAATGGAGAGTTCACATCAACAGGTAAAAGACGAGCAACTCAAGGTTATTTCTCCGGCCATGTAGGCGCCCTCTAATCTACTGGGATTAAAAAAAAAAAAAATAACCCAAAACCATGGAAGCAAAACAAATGGCCCATAACCATTAGTAATATACTTTTTTTTTTTTTTTTTTTTTTTTTTTAGCATTTTGTGCTTCTTTCACAACCTTTGGTAGCGTATTCTGGCCCTGCAACCACTATATTCCCATTGTGAGGATTTCATCCCCAGCAGGGGGTAATAATGGAATTGCATTCATTTAAATGAGTCCACTACAGGACTAATAGCTAATCCGTTTGAATTAATATGGATTTGGTATGACGGAACCTGGCACCGTGGTAGTTCATCATCGACAGAGCTACAATAACTGCCTTCAGAGATAAAAAAAAAATAGACCACCTTTCCACCCCTTAAAGCTGAAACGTGTAAATGTGGCCGTTATATTTATATACATTTATATATGCCTATATATATAATTTAACACAAACATAAACCGTCAGAAAATAATGGCTTCATACTTTTGTATAATACAAACAAAGGTTTTTTCAGAACTATTCAGTAAATGTATAAGTGGCAGAGATGAAGTGAAGATGCAGGACAACAGCAAAGCCTGATGGCAAAGTATTAAATGAAAGGTAATGGTGCAAGAAAAAGCCTACTTATGCAATCGATGCTCCAAAATTAACTTTTAATCCAACCAATTCAGAATGATTTAGCTGACACTAGTTTTATCCTCTGTCCTTTAAATTTAATGGAGTGAAAAACAATTGTACAACAGACCACCACAAACGGTTTCTTTGGTCTAGCCTAGAAGGGATCCAATTATGTTAATATTTATTTTTCAAGTTGTAAAATACATCGTACAGGCCTAAATCAGTATGTGAAAAAGGAGACTTGCATTGTTATAACTTTCACAAATTCCTTTTTACTCTCTTGTTGAACCGCATTTCATTTTGCATTCTTATTAAAAGCGGCAGTGAAACATTCTTTATTCACACACTGTACGCTTGTGAAACCTCCTGAATTCTAATAGGACACGCTAAATGCACAAAGGATCTTACCTGAAAGAACACAGACATTGCTCCTATTATTCTCTTATCCAAAATAGCTGCTTCGATGTTGTCAAAGTCGTCTGAATTATACAAGTAAATCTGCATCTGTAACAGTGGAGAAATACAAAACAGTGTTAGGAGGTGTTCAGCACACTGCAAACCAGATAAAGATTTTCACAGTGATAGAATGTGAACCCACTCTTGGGAGGGCAAAAACTATTCCTGCTATCCTTCAAGATTGCTATAGTATGCTTTTATATACTGTAGCACCGTGTAGTATGTTGGAGTGTGCCCTATATACAAGCTAGGATATATCTGGATGTACTAACTATCTATGTAATTCCATTTCACAATTACTATCACACACTGTCTGTAAGAGTAACCAATAGGGGTCTCTTAATTGAATGTAACCAATAACCCCCCCACACAACTGGAAGGTCTGTATAGAAACAAAACACACTGTGTTGTTATTCTCTGCCCACACAAACTTAAACATTCTATTAACCTCATTATCTAATCAGCAACATAACTAAAACAGCACCATCTTTTTGTGTTTGTTTTTTTGATGACTGCACTGATATTTCAGATTGGATTGAATGGAAAGGAGAGAAAAAAAAGATTAAAATGTTATCAACATTTTTCCTTATACTAGACAAAAGGACATCTGAAAATGCCTAATGCTGGCAAAAACAGCAATCTCAGCTATAAGTCTAAACAGAATAATCCAACTGACTCACAATGACTGTGAAGGACAGCAGTCTTAAACAAACAATACTCAAACTTTGGGCAGAATTTTCAGCATCCCATATTAATGTATTTTTAACTTGTTCACAAGAAAACCTCTTGTTTCCAAGACAACAGGAGAAGCAGGCAATATCACGCACACTCAATTAAACACTGTTAGCTTTCAACATAGTCAAAAACATAGAGAAAGTAGGCTTCCAATACATTATATTGTGAAATGCCTTAAACAAGTAAAACCTTGTTCTACAGTGTCTAATGCATCCCGTGATGCAGCTGTTCTTGAAACAAATCACAATGGAGATTCCAGCAACACTCATTAGACAGCAATATATCAGTACTTACTCTACATCACAGCAAAGCACCACAAACAAATAGGGTACAGGTATACGCCCTGACTATATAGACTTTGCTAGAAAAGAATCAAAGAGCACCCACGACAGACAATTACAAGCTAATGTTAAGAGGTGCTGGAGCTTTCAGACATGACAGTTCAAAAGATATGAACATGAGAGGATCCTGATTCACAGTGAGGAATATTAACATATGGATAAAGTGCACTGCAACGGTATGCACTGCAGTCGTCTCTTTTATTGTTTGCACAGTCTATAACAACGTGTTTAATTAGAGCTATTTCAATAAAGTGTTACCAACACTATAAACAAATGCATCCAGAATAGTATTTGGTATATACGTACAGTATGGTTGCTTTGGGCTTTTTATTGCACATGGATGACAAATCAGATAAAACAATTACCTGCCCAAGTGTTTGACAGAAATGTCATTACACACCTGTTCATTAATTGCAAAACATATGTTTGGGTTTTCTCTGTTGCCTACTGTCATGTGTGAGGTGTCAGAGCTATTCTTCCACATCTGTGAACACTCCTTAAAAGTTACCAAATCCCAGAGTAGCTCAAGTCGTTATGAGATAAAGTAGGCGGTTTTATACTCCTATGAGTATCTGACAGTTCTTTAACCAGCCTCTTTTTACTGTTCAATCCCATTTAAAGTTTTTTTCTCAAGTGTTGAGCTGTTATATACCTAAATCTATGATACATGCTATCAAACTTGTCAAATGGCTCCTGTAATACAATTTACTAAACAATTACAAAGTGGTGCTTCAGTCACTGACACACTATCGTGTATCTTTGGGAATTTATAGCTTAGTTTCTATTTGACAAATCAGACAAGATTCCAAGTCAATTCCCACATCAAAACATGAATGTCTGTTTCCATCAAAATCAAACATACAACTCGCAGGAAAGTTCCTAGGCTTTGCAGTATTCAACAGCCCAGTGAAAGCTTTTACTAGTCCAGGGTTTTTCTTATTACATTTTTTTATACTAGGTTTACCAAGGTAAATCGTGACAATAGATTCAGAGACTACTTATTAGACTAACTGTGATAAAAGCACTAGCTTTTAAGACTTCAACAATATCTTCTTCAAGTGTACATGGATATGAAAAAGAAACAGGTGCTATTTTTGGCATTTGCTTAATAAGGAATAAAGGAAGAATGGTGTGGTTATACTGAAAAATAGCACAAGATGATAGTACCGATAGCACAGCTTCATTCACTTTTTTATATTTTGTACCATCATTCTGAGTTACTGTACGCTGTTCCAATACTGACACATTCATTTTGAATGTTTGCATATTGTCTGGGGTTCCTGATTCCACAAGACTGATTTTCCACTTCAAACCACCACCAGGCTTTCTCATAGCAAGTTTAAAGACAAGTTTGAGGAACTGCTGAGAAACACTATTAAATCTTAATACGGCATGTGAAGAACTGCATTGTGACCCATGATAGAAAACACAAAAAGGAAAGAGAACCTAAAGGTATCTAATTTACAACACTTTTATTATGTAGAAATAATAAGGCCTATACTGAAGAACCACTAAATCCAGTAGGACTTATTACAGAGGACTTTGATGGATAGGGTAGGGTTCTTCTGAAGATTTTACATACATACATATATACTTACAACAGCTTTGTTGTGATTCAACATCACAATTAAAACACACTTTTTGTTCTTTTTTTAATTTTTAACTCCGGAAACAAAGACAACCCTTTGGGCAAATTCAGTAAATAAAATAAAATAAATTAAATACGGGTATGAAGAAGAATTACTGTACCACACAGTCCTTAGAAGATAACTTACATACCACATTTAAAGTATGCCAATAGTATAATAAAATAATGATACTTGGGCCTCAAATATATTTCAGTTTGCAAATTCAGTCTAGTTTAAGCCAACAGCTGTCATAATGCAGCTCTGAAGTGCACAGTCTCTGCAGAGGTAAGAAAGCTGGAAGGAAATCAAAAAGGCTGAGCAGTGCAATGAAGAGAAACAGACCCCCCGCTGACAATACAGATTGCTTGAAGCCCATCTCTCTCAGAACAAGCCGACAAGGTGTGCAGAATATAACTAGTAGTGACGCAACCAGCTTTGCTACCCAAGTTGTACACTACTGTACACTGGAGATCCTAGCAAAACATTGGGTTTTCAGCACACACAGGCTAGACCATTCACATCAATATTAAATCCTGAAGTAAAATGTTAAGCAATAACATCGAAACAGTGTTATAAACTGATGACTACCAGGTTCCTGCAGTCCAGGTCTTGTACTCTATATTTATTTCGATATGATTTTGTAGGTAATTATATTGATATTTATCATGCTTTTCTCTTTATGTTTAGAGAAAAGTGAATCAATTTATTAAGATGACATGCCAGAGTCTATACGGTGCCAAAAGCAGTTTAATTCTAGGCATTTCTGTTTCCAATGCCAAAGTCACTTTCAATTCAGTCTGCAAATATTTACAATATCTGACATGTTTTATAGAATGGTGACACCTGAAAGAAGCCCTGGCTGGAAGATATAAATGTACGGTGACAGACGCATTAATGAATCGGTGAATTATAAATGATTCAATTTGACAAAAAAGGTTTTTAACATCTTTAAAGACATGAAAGTATTTCAGGAGTCACACTAGTTAAGGGAAGACCAAATTTGAAGGGCAACATATTTACACAGAAACAAAGACACACTACCATATTTCAACAACAAAACAAATCTGAAAACTCAAATCCCTGTGTGCTGTCACTGCTATTAATTTACTGAGGCAGCTGCCAGTGTTGCTCGCTGTTTTTCCTCTGTTTCCAGTGTGCGATATGTATGATGTCTACAAAGATGATTGTTGCATCCAAGTATTTGCATGATGTACAGTACCTAGGACACCATTAGAAATACATTGTTTGTCAGGGAATCAATTAAATTTAGTTTGTCCTTGATAATAATAATAAAAAATGACATAGCTTCAGTTTAATTCCCAGAACCACAGGTGTGAACCAGATGCTCTGGTTTGTCAGCTCTGTAAATACGTGTGAGCGCCCTCACAGCACACCAGGACTGTCTGAATACTAATAGGAGTTTATACCATTACTGAATGTCAATCAACATTTGTTGGCTGAATTAAAGAACCTGTAAATGTGACTGCTCATAAGCCATATTCACAATGCAATAACAGTGACACTCTGCTCCCTCACAGACTCAAGGGAGGGAGAGCGGGCTCTGCTGAACACACAGAAAATCCCAGCGGTAAGTCAAGAATATGCTCTGTGCCCCCGCTTTGAGCTCTTAAGTGCATACAATCAACCAAGATAAAGCACTTTACTGTGTGCCACATGAATAAAAGAACCATCCTTAACACACTATATGACAACTACTAACTGCATACATTACAGAGAGCCAGAATATACATTTCAGAGGAAGAAATACATCACAGCTTTACCTCATAGCCCTGAGGAGCAAAACACGACTAGCACAGGATATGACATATAATGCCGCTGAGCTACTCCATTATTGCAGAGGCAAAATCTAGCCATTACTTTTATATTATTATTATTATTATTAGGCGATACCAACCTTGTATTTATTGAAGACTTTGTTAAAATGATCATTATAGTGATTACTTTTCCACTACTTACAAAAACTGCAAACAGTTTACTAGACCTTTTTGTTTCTCATCCAGAAATGCCTCTAGCTCTGAGTTTCTATTATTTTTTAACACTTCTTGAATTAAGAATTCCCACGAATTAACTTATTGCACTTTTTGATTGAGACAACAACTTAATGAGAAACATTCATGAAAGATTCAGAACTATACAATAAGAGTATAAGAGGATAACATGTCTTTTTTATCCAACTTTTAACCCTTGGTACAAATCTCTCTACAGCACATTCTTTGCACATCATATGCTACTGCATCTAACATCACTAATTAAATTAAAAGGAAAAAAAAAAGATACTTAACTTAGCTATCTTATGCATAACAATAAGGAAGCTTTGTGGTTTCTAATATATATATTTTTTTAAAGCTTAAAACCTGCAGTTTCTTTGTATTCTACAGCTGAAGAATGATAGGTTGTGGCACATTCTCCATCTGCATTTAGCAAAAAGATGTCTGATGCTGAAAGAATACAAAGGAAGCACATATTCAAATCGGCTTGAAAGTTGCTGGATAAAAAGCTTCTTGAAAATGTAGACTGTTTTTTTTTTTTTTTTTTTTTTTAACTGGGTTGAGAGTTGTGAGAACCGGTCCCAAAATTGCAAAAATCAAATCACCAGAGACTGGGGGTGTTACCCAGCATACTGTAGGAGTGGATAACTGACCAAGATACCAACATGCCAATAAGTCATTTAGAAACATAAGAAAAACAAAAAAAAATACATCACTGTAACATGTTGAGCTAACAGCAGGGATCCAGCTTCAACATATATCAAGCAGCCCTGATACACTGATGATAGAAGGTTAAGGATACGCTGCTCCTATCCCGTTGCCAGTCTTACTCAAACCATTTGCTTAAGATTATCAGCCATGTGTTTACCATATAAATCATAGCATGTACTTTATAAATCAGAGCAGAAGCTCGCTACTGACTGGTAAGATGAACACTTCTTAAAATGCAAGGCCTTTTCCCAGCTCTTTCAAAAAGCCTTTACAAATATGCAGAGACTTACAAGAGCAAGCAGATTTGTATCAAATCCATCTCAATGTTGACTTCAATCCCACTGCTTTATGCAGGTCAGGGAAAGGCCATGCTAACAATATCAACAAGCAGGCAGCATTTCGTTTTCATAGATCATGCTTTGATTATCTTCCCGTCGGTTCTTTCATTGAAGTATGTACATTGCAAAGGGACCAACTCTATCCAGTGCATTTTAAGACTGTAAAAAAATGACTTACATTAAATAGCGGTAGTTGTCAGTTGATCGTTTCACCTAACAAGAATCTCAACATCAGTGTGAGTCAGCACATGTGGAAAGTGCTGATTCACAATATTCACAGCTGCTGGTATCATTAGTATCTGTAAATGCTCCAATCACTCCACATAGGAATATGCATGAGTAAATGCTGAAAATGCAAAGACTGGTAAGAACTGTTAGTTTTTCACATTCCTGAAGAACTTGAGTGTATGTTGTATTACACAGGCCATGTGTGACATTCCAAGTATGAAATATTTGTAAAACATCCTTGCCTGTATATTCAACACTGGGTAACTGATATACTATTACATCCACCTTGCAGTATTTTCATTTTCTCAAATTGCACTCTGCCACTAAAAGGATGATCGCCAATCTACTGGGACCGGTTTTAAACTTGCAAGACTTCTGACCCCTTTGGAGACATTCACATCTAACTGAATTTGAACCTAGCTCTCAAGGAGTCAAGGTTACAGTCTAAAAATACTTCACACAACCTGGAAAGGTCTTAGACACAGACTCAACAACCCCCCCCCCTCCTCCAAATAAACTGTCTCAAAGTAAAAACAATAACCTCATTCCATAACATCAAAGATACAAAGAGGAGAAAACCTTCAATACACTAATTAAAACCAAGTTCCTGTAACTAGAAGCAAACAGAGATCGTTTGTTTTCTGTCTAAGTGTTTCAGGGGAAGTATATTGACCATCAACCTCAATTCCAACATTCTTAACTGCGTTTGGCAATTATCTTGCCCGAAGGTATAATTTACTTGTTTTGTTTAGAGGAGGTAATCTATACTCCCTGGAAGGATACAGATATCTAATACTTCGGTATTAAAATGGCTTCAAAATGATATGACATTAAAAGATTTTTCAGAATAACAGGCAGACATGATTAAAACGGTAGCCTTTAATATGCTGAATCTATTTATTTGTGTCTTTTCTATTTGAGGACCTGGTTTATTCAATTGTAATGGTTGACCTGTAAAATACCCTTGAACATACAGTATGCATGTTATTGAAGTCTAGTGTAGTGTACACATGCAAATCTCAGTTATACTAAAACAATCTACAGCTCTTTCAAATGCAATGTTAATTTAACACCCCCTTCCTGGGGAATATATTAATTTAAAGTTTAAAAAATATACACGTGTAAAACAGTGTTTTGCAATCACACATTTAAATTCATGACTTTAAAGCACAGAGAAGGAGTGGAAACCGATTAATCATGTACTCAGGTGACATTTTAATGCACATTATTACATTATTATCTTTTAAATGGCTGAGTTTAACAACTCAGCCATTTCATTGATTTTTTTTTATATTTATTCCTTTGAAAACAACGTCAATGTCACAGATTAAATACATTCTTTTTTAAAGATTGAAAAGCCTTGCACCAGGTCCCCTTACTTCTCACCCGGGTTGCTAAAAATCTGTTGGCTGCGTGAAGATTTTCTGTTTTGCCAGATATTTTTTATATTTTGTGGGAAAAGTTTGTTTTTGGTAACATAAGCAAGACAGTTATCAACACCACTAAATCAGCTTTACCTTTCCATGCTTAGTATTTAAAATATTTGCGGGCGGTCGCTGTAAAAGGGAACGTGTTTTCTGCAGTGTACACGGCAGCATACATGTGATTAAGAAGACTGGACTGGACCGCATCAGGTGATAAACTCTGCTCTGAAAGAAAAGGTTTTTTTTCTTAAATACCTACCTGAAAATAATAAACAATTACAGTGTCTATCAACAGCATACAAGCCCATTCTAGTTTCATCATTCATTTTCATGTAATATGTGGATGAAGGCTGATTGCGGATTATTGTGATTTACATAGTTCGTATATGCTTATGAAGTCTGAGAAGGAAAAATTGACTTTTGGGCTCACATTTTAAGGTCTCCCTACTTTTTGCCCCATAATTCAAGCACTGACTCTTAATAAACTGTAATGCAACTCTGGTTTTCCCTGCTGTCTTTTGTTTCCTCTTCATGCAAATAAATCATTGTCTACTATGAAGTGTCAATCACAAACACAGAGTCTGTGGCTCTCCCACCCTTAAAATCTGATCAGGCCGGCATGTTTTATATGTATTAAAAAAAATAAATAAATCAAATAGTCCAAATACCGAATACATTTCCGATTTGGAATTAAGAAGCCGCAGACCTCAAAATTGATTTATATCCAAGGATTGCATGTCAAGTTTGAAATGCTGTTGTGTAAATCATGTTACATCTGACAGAAATAACATTTCAGCTACAGTACAACGTACACTGCTTCCTTCACAATACATTTATTGCTAAGAGGTAGATCAAAATTCCAAAGCACGTCCTTACTAAATCTATTTTCTTTTTGATATGCACACGAATGTCCATTTCAATCTGCAAGGCTCTTTTTAAAACATGCCATAATTTGTCGGTAATTCTGAGGGGTTTTTTGTTTTGTTTTTAATAGCCTGCCCAAAACTAATCAGAATTTTTGTTACCATGGTTTCTCCTGTTATGTATGCCTACTTTAGAGTGAATAATGATGTTATGACAGATACGACTGTCTTGGTCCAATGAAAACATGCTAAATTAGAGCTTTCCAGTCAAGCACTAATCATCTAAAACATTTACAGTAATGTTACACAAAAAAAACATAACAGCAGGAAATATAAAAACTATTTAAAACAGTTGTTTAATAAAAAAAAAAGCTTTCAAGGGACAAAATTCTACAGACTGTTCCTATTTTACATCAAAGCTTGTATATTAATATTAAGCCATTATAAAATACTTTTTGGCAAAACTAAAAGCCTTAAAGCTCATGTTCAGCCTAGCATTGTGAGCCGCTGTCTGTGTTGACAGACACCCAAGAATCTGATGGAAGATCAAGCTAACCCATGAATTGTATGCATTAATGTGAAATGCCTGAAATAGTCCCTGTTTTCTGGTGATGGCTTAAAACAATGTTTATAAATTAAGTCAGTATATGAATCATTCCACCATGAGCTTGAGGCCCAGTGGAAATTTAAAAGGCAGAAACACAAAAGTCTTTTTTTTTTTTGTAACGCGTAAACTTTCTTTAAACACTGTGATAAGACTATTAAAACAAATATTTAGAAACCGTATTCACTAAAATATATTCAATTCAAGCAGTTGCTTTTTGTTTGTTCTTCTGAAAAACCAAAGCTAACCAAGCTAAACTGAGTGGGTGGCTACAGTGCAGTGTAATATTCTGCATGAAGCCTGAAGTAAAGATGCTGAATACTGTCAGCAATATGGATTAGTGGATTCAAGGGGGTGGAGTTCAAGAGACATATACTGAACTCTGCTAGCTTACGTGACTGAAGCACTTACACGTTTAGCTTTTAAAAGAAACAATCCATAAGGTGCAACATGCTAATTTATTTCCGTACCCATATTTCAAGAACTCCCGACTGATAGCAATAAATGCATTTGGAGTCAAAAAGAAAAAAAAAAAAAAAAAAACTTGTAACATGCACATAAAGATAATGTGCCCCGAAGGGTTCTTATCTATAAAATGTAGACCCTGACCAAAAAAAAACACAGTTTATTGGGAACAAGGAGCAAGAAACAAAATAACAATCATATATTCATGACCTACATGGACTGCAATTTCTTTTTTTTAATTGCATAATAATATATACATCAAATTGCTTTAGGGTAGTGAAAAGACAGTGACCATTTTATAGTTTTTTCTTCCTTCCTGTCATAATGCTAATTATTTTTATCAATGTATCTGTTTGTTTTTTATTCTTTACATACCTGTGCTGCAGCAAGTGAAAGTGGCAGTTACTGTTTACAATAAAGACAATGCTGCCAAGGACGTGGGATTACGCATTGAAGCATGCATATTTCAAGAATACTTCAGTATAGCATATTTCTTTCCATGGGAACGTACAATACAAAGCAATACTTATAACTTTAACAGTCACATCCTATAGATTCTTCACATGACTATGATGACAGAACTAGAGAAATGCATTGGGCTGGTCTGCATCCACAGATCTATGTACAGTAATAGGTACCATTCTATAGTAATAATTCATTTTCATCTTGGATAAGATTTGCAGTACCCCCAACTGAATAACACTCTGCTGCTGAGAAGTGGGCCAGTTTTGGCAGGAAGGGAGACTTGGGACACCCAGCTACCTGGAAACATGAAAACCCTTTAAGGGAGAGTGTGATGGTCAGATTAACTAGCTAACCTCCAAGCATTATTTTTATACCTGTCCAAAACCAGGAAAAAACAAAGCAAGGCCACTACTCTATAAATCCTCCTATACCTATGGTTACAAGAACCCCCCCCCCCCCCCCCCCCCCCCCCCCCCCCCACACACACACACACACACACACACACACTTCTCTTCCCAGATGTACGAGTCATCAATAAGGATACATTGCTCAGAATTATTGTTCAATTTACAATTAAAATTCCCCTGAAAACAGCATACTAAACATAACATATATTACAGCTGTAATTACTCATAATCCCTTTGTCACTTTCATTACTGTATTCTTCAAAATGTAAATAATACATTGAACTCCATTAGCATGGTGATTTTGACCACAAAGACTTCTCAATTGCCCTGAGAGATTACTAGAGTACCTCATGACAGATTAAAGCAGGGCTGTCACTCCTGCTGTCACTCATTAACTCCAAAAGGATATTAACATTTCATAGCCTTATTAATATACATGGACTGGGGTTCCTATAGGGAAAAGAGAAAAAAAAAGTAAATTAATAAAAACGACTTCTATTAATGGTTCAAATGATCTTTAAGAGATGTTAGTATACATGTTGAGAGGCAAATGATGACTCGCACATACTGTTAATTATAAACATACAGTAAAAGTCTAAATATTAGTAATGTTTATCCAAGGTGATTGTGGTGCAAGAAGAATGATTCTTCAAAGACACTCACTCTTCTTACCCACCATTTTTCAGCACATCAATTAACTCACTCAGCCTGTCCTTTCTACTATAACGGCTAGTTCCCGTAAGATAAAAGGATGTGTCACATGACTACGAAACAACTAACTTTTTACACATTTGTCCTATTTTACTAATTAAATTGTCAGAGTTGAGATTCCACACCCCCCCAGCACTATACCTGAAAATAACAGCCACATAGCAAAAAAGGTCCTGTTATCCTATAGGAACGAAGTTCAACCTCTGTTTTATATGCGCGAGTAAATGAACCATGCTAAATTATTACTACAAACTGCTAAAGAAAAAAAAAGGAGTAAATAAATAAACAATAAATTTAATTGAATTAAGGTTTGATTTATGAAGCACAGCAAAATTGCTCTTCAGGTTATGTATTACATACACTACAAACACCTGCAGATTTACCTTGCAAGCTGTTTAGATTAATGTTTTCATTATTATAAGTAAACAATGTTTCTGCAAGATATTCTTCTGTGTGTTTTCCTATTAAGCTCTGTACTCCTGTAATTTCTCACCAAACCCTTGCTCTTATTTTATTAATTTTTTTAAATAATGCTATGCTTGTGAAGGAAATTGTTCTTGCCATAGTAAGTAATGTTTGAGTGTTTAAAAGAGATCGCTATATCTAGAAATAGCTGTTTCAGGAAAAACTATAGTAGTTCAAATAAATGAATGCAAAATCAGTAACTGTTGGAAGCTAAAACACCTGTCAATCTTCCATTACACCTGTCAATCTTCCATTACACCTGTCAATCTTCCATTACACCTGTCCAGCTTCCATTACACATGTCTCTCTAGTTAACTGTTGCTCTGAATTAGACTTCACATACTCTGGGGGCTCAAAGTGATCCGAACAGCATCTTCTGAAATTTCTGGGGGTGTATAATGAATGTGGATAGACCCACACTGTGCCATTTAAAATAGCCATTAACACTTAAGATTTGAAACAGCACTTTTACTGAGTATACTGGCTGACCTTGGTTTCCTTTGAACATTTAATTAAAAGTTTATTAAAGTGCAATTGGTAAATGACATTTTTTGTAGATCATGAATCATCGAGGTTCAATTAAGCTGGTATGAATCAGCATATGAGATGACTACGCCTGAATAAAGATTTTTCACTGTCATTTACTTCTTCAGCCATGAATATTTGTGCAAATGAACCAGCACAATTTTTTATTTTTTTTTAAATTGCAAGTCAGCTCTATCTGATAGCATCATATAGATTTAAGGATACACAATTAAAAAACAGAAAATCTTTCACAACACTTTAGTTATAGCTTGCTTTTATTTATTTACTTTATTTTCCATATATCATGCATGCACTACAATTCAGCCTGAAAACATTGCAGTTGTATAGCCACTGTAAAAAGAAAAGAAAAATTAAACACTTACCATGAAAAGAAAGCCAGCAGCACTAAAGAACACAGCAGTTCTGTAATGCTTTACACTATGTGTAGACAGTTAAACTGATGCTATTCTTAGCTGTATCTTGCTATTAGAGACGATGAACCAAGGAAAGAACTTCATGATCGGGCAATACTAACAATTTGTCATTTTACCAACTTAATTGCAAAGCTAATAAGAACTGCTGAAAGTTACTTTAGTCACCATTTTACTTTCATTAGTCTCAAATCAACCGCAAGTACATCAAATTCCATTGCACATATGGAAAGAGACCAGCTGGGTAGTGATTAACATGAAACTGCAGGGTTTGTCAGTGACATAACATGTAAACCATTTAAATGCATAGAAAGGTACACTTTGCTTTTCCCTTGCGACACATCGGATTACTAATCAGTTGTGCTGCCGACTGCTCTCATCTGCAACCGTCCTACCCATCATTGTAAAGTACAGAATTACCATCTGAGCCCCTGGGTGCATTTGATGTGTCAGACAGATTGTAAGTCGCTCTCAGATCACAGCTACCTGTCGACCCTGATCTGCTGCCCCATCTTTCAGTTTATAATCTACTTAAATTTAACATATCCCCGCCACAGAAGTGATTGCTTTCTTATGCCAGGCAAGGGGCAAGAAAACAAGACTTCAGTACCCACCAAAAAGATGCATTCCACTCATTTCTAATAAAAAAAAGCACAACACAAAAAGAAATGTAACTCAACACTCAGAAAGCACGCATACAGAATCACTAAGACTGGCATTTCTGAATTCAAAAACAGATAGGTGTCGTTTGCTGACAAGAGCTTAGAAAAGGTGCAAACTGTGTGTCTTCTCCAATAAATTGTCAATTTCCAATTTGTTATCTGTTTTATGAATTATTAAAAGTCTTCAAATGTGTTCAAGATTTGCAATGGGAAGGACAGAAATGACTGTCGCACAGCCCTAGTGGTAAGCTGCACTACAGAAATTTCACCTTGCTCAGACTTATTCAGAGACTGTCCCAAAACATAAAATATGCTGGTGACTTGTATATACATATATAGAAAAAACACACAATCATGAAATAAATAAACAAATAGACAGATCCCACAAGGTCACGATAACCCAATTCGCTTCAAATCACAATTCTGCCTGAAGTGTAATGTTTTTCAGGAGACTGTTTTCATGTAATATCTAAACTAACAATGCAAAATTCTGCAGGGCAGTGTACAGATGCTTAAATAATTACAATAAAATAAATGTCTTATAGTGTATAGTCATATTACCATACCAGATAATGTGCAGCATCTTTCTGGAAGAAAAAAACAAACCAGAAAAAAAAAAAACCTATAAAATGATATTTTAGTTGTCCCTTTTCCATGGTGTACAATTACTAACAAGAAAGAAATTTAAACCCCAGAGTATCTTTACAAATGATGTTTCAAGGACAACACATTGACTTTTTTGTTGCTATCTGATGACAACAGCATGGTCAGCCTTGAGACAAGTCAAAAAGCATTAATCCCTCTTCACAACTGGTTCCACAGCAACTGATGTGACAGGTCATTGCAACCTGTCAATCACCTGCTTGTAATAAAAACCCATAACCAACAAAGTATTGCCAAATGAATTACCACAATGCAATTGGATTATTTAAAATAGCAATGTCACGGTCTGACTAACAATCAAAGACACTTTTATTAAGACAAATTATATATATATATATATATATATATATATATATATATATAAAGATTTTGGGGGCTCACTGTTTAGTTATGAATGCACTAAAATAGAAACCGTGTTAATCCACTTGAGCGTTCTAATGACATCCGTTACCAAAGCAACCTTTTTATGGTTACAGAGGCTTTATTTTTTAATTCATTTAGACTCAGTGTCATGGGAAATACAGACTTCAGCACTAATCAACTTAACCATCTGTAGTGTTTCAGGCCATTTACATTTAACGGCTTTTTAATTTTATTTCAGGTTTGATGCATTTCTTTTAAAAATGTCAATTATTCACAATCTACTGGCAAAAGGGTACCACACAACAGTGCTGGATCTCCTTTTGAAATGTAACCTGTGATTTAAAATGCCCTAATCATACATGTTCATATCTCTACATAGTGCTTGTCCATACACTAAAACACAACTAATGGGATTAACAGAATAGATGCAGTGTTTTGTAGCAAGCATTAGGTGCTCTTTGGTAGCATTGTCGTGAATGTGTATGCCATATAGTAGCTGTATTTGACTGCCACTTCTGATGCTGTTTTGTGATGTTGACCCATTCCCGCTCTGTGCCAGATGGAGAAACAGAACTGAAATAATCGAATCCCCAGAATAGGTCTTACCCAGTTCCAGATGTCAAGACAAATGTTTCTGTTTCCAAATACATATTAACTTGACACGGAGCCGGGGGGGGGGGGGGGGGGGGGGGGGGGGGGGGGGGGGGCAGGGAACTTACAATACAAAGAAATACTTATAACTTTAACAGTCGCATTTACAAAACAATTAAAGAAAAGGCCATTATACAGCATAGCGAGATCAAATGATACAATATTGATAGTGTTGTCAAGAATCCTATAGATTCTTCACTACAAAATGAAACGATGGCAGTACTAGAGAAATGCATTGGGCTGGTCTGCATCCACAGATCTATGTACAGTAATAGGTACCATTCTATAGTAATAATTCATTTTCATCTTGGATAAGATTTGCAGTACCCCCAACTGAATAACACTCTGCTGCTGAGAAGTGGGCCAGTTTTGGCAGGAAGGGAAACTTGGGACACCCAGCTACCTGGAAACATGAAAACCCTTTCTGTGAGAGTGTGATGGTCAGATTAACTAGCTAACCTCCAAGCATTATTTTTATACTTGTCCAGAGCCAGGAAAAAAACAAAGCAAGGCCGCCACTCTACAAATACTCCTATACAGATTACTGGTTACAAGAACCCCCCCCCCAACACACATACTCACACACTTCTCGTCCCAAATGAAATGACAAGAGAAAGACATACCATCAATTTCCATTTGTTCTGTTATTTCTTACCATATGACATATTTATTTTTATTGTCTTTATAACCACTGACACTGGCATCATAAAGAACATTATATTTTTTTACTTTAATAATTAAAATTCTCATTCATGTCCATTTCTCTTTTATTTCTGTGGTAATTTCTGCCTGAACGAGACAGTGACAGTCTGACAGCCTCTCCTTCGACTAGTAATGATGTGTTGTGCACAGAAACATAGAAGGCTTGTGCAGACAAATCATCAGTTTGAGATAACAAAGCAATTCTATCTTTGGAATAAGGGGGGAGTTTGCGTAGCAGTTACAGGAAAATAGAATGGGAATGTACGCCTCTTCATGGGCAGTTGTATTGGATTTATTGCTGTATCATGTATAAAGTGTTTCACTGCCTTGCAAACAATAACAAACTTATGCATAAATGTGAGAATCCATTGCACGGCCGTGAGACTCTGTAACGAAACACCCTTCATGAATATCATGAATAAACCTTGAGGCTTGACACCCCTGCAATGTATTAGTCCTGCCTGGCCATTCAAGAAATGTGGCAGTACCAACACAAACACACAGACATTTATACAAACTTACAAACCAATTAATTTTAACTATATAACAATTTAGTTGAACTCTTAATGAAAAAGCCAATTAACATAGAAAGCCTTACCAGAGACAAATTAACGTGATTATAATAAATACATCCAAAATAAATAAATAAAATCAACAAACAAGAGACTGCATTACATGTGACATCTCCAATTAATTTCCGTATTCAATTCATCCTCCTTGACAGAACACTAATTGCTGATATTCGGTTTTCTTAATGCATGGTACCACTTCATGTTTATAGAGGGGGCTGTGTGTGGAAAATTGGTCTCATTTGCATTCTCAAGGCTGTGCTCTGAAAGAAATGGACTCTGTTGCTTGCAAAGTCACAGTCTGCATTCGGTTTCTTAATTAAGTTTGGAAGAGTCTGTGGGAAATGAATAGACATTTCAGAAGCAGCAGCCGTGCCAGGCTTTAAATATCCAAAAGGATAAGCAGCTAAGACCAAGTGCTCCAGTCCTTTTCAATTTTTCAGATCATGAAAATGCTGCTGTTGAGATCTATCATGCAGTTGTGCTGCAGATGTCTGTGTCTCTGGGACACAGCTTTTTTTTAGTTTTTTAAAAGGCAGAATAGTCTTAAGACTACTTGTCCATTAGCAGGCTGCAAACAATCATTTGCGCCTAACAGAAGACTTGCTTTAGTGAATGCGTGAGGATAACAATTATTTCAGAGCCACAAAGTTTGGAAATGCTAAACCGAATCTGTGATAAGAAGATATATCTAGTGTTTTTCAAAAGTATACTTTTCAGCTATGTTTTAACACAGTGGTCTCTTGTTATTTCACACAAGTTCAGTTAATTCAGTTATGTTTACAGTAAATTGTACAGTACTTGTCAAGGATCCCATCAATCACTTCTCTCAATATTTCTGTTTGTACATATTATATCCCTTAATTAAAACAACTGTGGGAAATATTGTTTCATATATAATGGAGTCTATTCCATTAATCTAAATGTCGGCAGATTAAAATAATATCTGAGAACCAAGGTTATGAGAATCAAACAACTAACAGTGGATGGGAATCACTAAAGCCTATTTCTTCTGTAATAATTAATACAATGCCAGAGAGGGTCCTATTTCATGATTATAGATATTTAGAAATCTTCAGTCAAATGAAAAGCCCCTCCTCTCAACCCAAACCAGTGTTATACATAAAATATAAGACTTTGCTAAATACATTGAAAGGTTGTTGCCAGGTTTAATCTGAATGATAGTCAAAAACAGATCACATTACTTTCTTCTAGCTGCAATCTTGCCTAACCTATTGTCAAGTTGAACAAAATTACAGCACAGTCACAGATTTGGAAACATGGCATTAAAGACATTTTCTACATGCAGGAGTGATTAATTTACTACTTGCATTGAGTAACATGTTTCTTGTTTAAGAAGTCATAATACAACCAAGTATTACGTACAGTTAATCTCAACATTGACCCAAAGTACTTTAAGGCAGTGGTTCCCAACTTTTTTCAATGTAGGGACCACCTTGGTGTTTTGAATTTTAATTACCACTTCGCCAACTTCGCTTGATGTATGTATAAAACACGCACCGGAACATGAAGACGAGGTTGGTGGGAAGCAATTCGAAAAATAAAAGTATTATTAAAACATGTAGAATGAGTACAGATTAGAACAATGTGCAGTTACATAAATGCTAGATGTAGATCGTTTTAAATAATGCTGGCTAAAAAAAAAAAAAAAAAAAAAAAAAAAACGTCTGCACCTTCATAATGTTGTTAGTATTTGTCTCATATAAGAAAGCTGTTTCAGTTAATGGCAGCTTTGAAGGCAATGATTGGTATTGCATTAGAGAGCTGTAATATTAATATTAATTTATAAACGCACCCTTAATAAAAGAAAACAGATAAAGGGGAGAAATGCAGACTACATACATATCTTATAATTATATATAATGTGGTTAAAGTTTGTTGTGTTGTTTAGTAATACATATCGTAGTTGCACAACCAAACTTCTTAACCAAATTTTGAGAGTTGTTGGTGGACCACCTGGTTGTTACTCAAGGACCACAGGTTGGGAACCACTGCTCTTAAGGTTTAATGTCTCCTCAGAATCATGAGATGGGAACACACTACTGTACAGCTTGTGTGACAAGGGAAACGTGTCACATTTTGCTCATTCATCTTTATTGCAAGCTGTGCACTTCTCTCACCTCAACTGGGAATCTCCTGCCGTTGATGCTGTGTTCAGAGCCCGCTGAAGCATTACTCTGACCCCAATGGAACTCCACTTTCTCTGCTTTGAATCTGCCTGGCAGTCCGGCACCACTGACAAAATAATCATCCTTCAGCAGAATGGCAACTAGAAAGGATTCAAAAGGCTTAGTAAATCATCATATTTTCTTTTATTAAAACTCAAGACACAAATTTATATAAATATTTGGCATAGCATGTAAATTGAAAACAATTTGGAGCAGCATAGCTATTGAACATGTCTAGTTTATCTGTTTATACTCTGGAGTACTTTAGGGCAACAAGCAGTAAAGTAAGTGCACTGATTTGTTCTCTTGTCTTTAACCTCAGAGATGTGGTTTCATATAAAAGTGCTAATTTAACTCAACAGTAGCAATCCATCTTTCTATTTTAAATCTGTACTTACAGTCCTGTGTTGTTTAATGCTACTGCACTTAAAACAAGCAAGAAAGTGTGTTTTCTTTTATAGTACTTGCTTTAGCCCACCAAATTGGTTTATGACTAGAAATTGCCTTTTATTAACCTTATTGACAACAAATGCAAGATTAAAATTTCAAGATAGACCTTATCTGTTTGAAGCGTAACATTTTATCAGGCTCTTACCATCATATCTTGATGGCAGATTACAATGCTTTTAGAACATGTACTGTAAGGCAAGGACATCACTTTATGTTTAATTGAAGTACATCATCGGAACACCATCATCGATAGAAATGACCCCTAAACACCACCTGCTACACCTGGAATTTTCAGGGAATTGTCCGAAGGTTAACTAAGGCTGAAGGACATCTGCTGGTTCTCGTTTGTGTTACAGGGTGTTTTACTGGCACACTACCAAAGCAAATATTCTGAAGTTTTAGTCGTTTCAATTGCCTTTAGAAGGGATGGGTAGACAGGGGGTTAGTTTTGATGAGATTTAACATGGATGATATAGGCGCTCTCCAGTCTGACAAACTGCCACGCTGTATGTAAAGCTGGTTTTTGTTGCAAGACCACGTTGACCCCACCCCCACCCCCACATCCCCACATCACCCCAGAGTATCAGTACAGTATTCAGTATATCACATCTTATAAAACATTGTATACAGGCATTTTTTAACAATGCAAACTTATATTTGAAGGTTTCTATGCGCCACCATTCACTAAAGAACAGTCTTGAAATTCTACTTTAATCTTTTTCCTTTGTTAAAAAAAAAAAAAAAAAAAACAAAAAAAAACAACATTTTAAATTGTCTAGTGTCATTAGAGCTTGCAGATAGTTGACTATTTGGAGAACAATGAATAAATAGACAAATACAAATAAATAAGAAAACTGCTAAAACTCTGATTTAGAAAACAAGCTTCCCCTCAAGAGTAGAAGGACACCGAGGATAGCTGTATTCAATTGCAGTTTATAAATAGTTCACAATCTATAAATCATTCATGGCACTATAAGAGGTCATTTTTCTTGTTTCAGATACATAATTTAAAATGATAATTAAGATGCTGTACATTTTGAAATGCTGCTGTAATTGTTAATTTTACAGGATTTTATTGCTTGCTGGGAGACATGAAACAGTAGATACTGACCGTTGCCACCCCATCCCTGCCAACTGTAGACTTTTGCCATTGTTCAAATTAATTGATGCTCGTTGTTTACACTGCAGCAAGTCCTTGGGATTTCATCCGCGCTACGATCTGCACATTCACGAAGAATGGCAAAACCCTGAGAGTATTTTTCTATTTAAAAAAGCTCTGTGGACATTTCAAAACCAACCCAAAGCCATTTCAGAGAATTGCATTATTAATAACCCTCTTTCTAGTCTTATTCAACGACATCTGGTAATGCATTTTCCATGAGCGGGATAAAATGTATAGTTATCATATACTTAACACAGCTAATTCATACAAATGTTACACCAAAATATTATTTAAAAAAAACACACACACCGCTGAAGTAAATCAGACTCCAATGTAATGGTAATATTCGAAGTACATTACTCAATTGTTTTCAACTTGACATTTATAGTTGTGCTCATTTCATCCTAAAATAGGTTCAGTTGTCTACAATGAAAAGTTATTTTATCGTACAACATTTATAACCATGAAAGATGAAAAACTGTCATTTCTGGCCTAGTTTTATAATGACTCTCCCCCACCCCCAAAATTTTGATAAAAATAGACAATACTTCCTGACAGATTAAGGGGAATCGATGCAAAATACATTCACATATTCTTTTAACATACAAATAACTTCTTTAACTTCTTAAATCCAATTCCAGATAGTATACATAGACACACATGCACATATGAATATACTCTTAGCACTGCATGCTAAGCACTTACCAGTTTTCCCTGTATTCTTCATCCATGTTTTGTTTGAAGATTCAGCTTCAAAACCCTCAAGGATGAGTTCTAGGTTTTCTGGTACAACTTTAGTATTTTGGTCTGTGATGTCTATGGGGGACTGGCTCGTCCCTCTACATTCTGCATTCAGTGAAACCCAGTGCTCAGGTCCATAGGTTCCTAAAAATAAACAAACAAAACATGTTTTAGAAAAAAAAGTATGCAGAGGGTCACCGTCACTGGAGCTATCAAAAATGAAGAAGAAACGAACATCATAAGCTGAAATGAAATTCTACAGTTTATAGAATAGAAAGGGTTAAAATAATACAAAGTTTGCTTGACATAGTAAAATAAGGTTGAGCTTTAGGTATATTATCACGGGAGTAAATTGAGCCCTGAACATTCTGACACCACAACAACATTGTAATATAAAAATGCTTAAGAAATAAGCAGTTAATAATGTTTGTACCTGCTGGGATTCTGCTCCATCTGGCTTATGAAAAGCCCATTATCCTCACTTTAGAGCAATCTTCACATTAACTCAATCAGGTGTTTCTCGAGGCCTTTGGGCCACAAAATGGCCATGTGGGACTTCCATGACTATAAAGGTCAAACACACTGAATGATGGGGTGTCTGATAAAACTACAAAAAAACATTTAAGAAAGAATGCTCTGCAGAAACTGAACTTATTATTTTTGAAAAGGTTACAATCCATGTAATAAATACTTAGGGATCGAAAGTAATTTCCGGTGAAAATTGCCAAAACGTAGCCTGCAGAAAGTGAGGAACAGGGCCACCTTATTGAAAAAATAAACTTCTAGTTGAAGGTTAACTACTTGTCTCCATGTAACCTTTTTACAGTCGTGGTGATGGATAACAGTTAAAGGCAAACGTGCCCCTATTTGTCATCTTGATGTAATTTGAATGCATTCAATACATAAATAAAACCTAACAAGCAGAGTTTAAAATGCAAATCTTTCAAAGACAAATAGACTGAAAAGATAATAAAATAAGATTAGGGATCCTGTCATTCAAAAAACAGGGTCTTTGAACGTGAATGTGAACGCGAAAGTCTTTGAACATGCCATCAGTTACCTAGAAAGCATACAAAATTGCTCATGGGGGTTACAGAGCCTAAAAGGCCCACTGAAAATACAGGGCTGGCTTGAATGTAACCTCATTGGTGCAAAGTTATGATGAACTCTCCTGTCCAATTAACCGGGGGTTCGTTATTGACTCAACCGTGCCTTCCTTTGACAGGCATTCGTTTAATGCACTTCTCAACAGCCTGAGGGTGTTCCTCTCCAAGACCAACCTTGAGGTCATAACCAATGCCTTTACTAATTCACTAGTCGACTACTGCAACGTCCTTTCTGTCGAGTCTCCTGATAATATTCTGGAAACTCTGATCTGGTGCCAAACATTCTCTTATGAACAAATCCTGTGATGCTCCAACAGAAGATTACTGGATGTCCTGACACAAAACTCTGTCATTTCGACAAAGACAAAAGACACTGGAAAATGTTTATGGCAACGTAAGCCTCTAAATCAGTCAACAGCTTGAAAAAGTCAGAGAAAAGGCTTTACTTTTTAAATTAGGCATATAGCTATACTAGGTTTTATATATTAATGCAGCTACAATATGTAAAACAGCATGAAAGAAAAATACATCTATTAATATTGGTATCTTTAGATTGGAGGAAGTCTTTGGAAATGCTTATAAAACCATACCAACACACAACCAGTAACAGAAAATGTAAGATTTCTACAGCCTTTCAGAACCTAATAGCAATTGGCTTTGAATTTCTTTTTTACTTTTTTTCCCCCTTTATCATGTAGAGAGTTAAAATAAAACAAAATATATCAAATATCAAGAAGCAAGGTATGTTTTTTACCAAATCCCTTAAAGCAGACCCAGGAGTGGCTGCATGTCAAGCTGAAGAAATGCAATCTAGACACGGCCCAATGGGATTCCGACTGCAGGGAATCATTCTTATACATCACACATTCAAGTGCACATTTAACTGAAAGTGATCTTTTAAATTTAATTTATTGAAAACAGCTCATGCATAAGACCAAGTGCAATGCCTATTTCATAAAAAGGAGGAAACTTTTTTTTTTCCTCACACAGCCTTGGAGGTATTAATTAATACAAATCTGGACTTCATATGAAAGCACACGATATGGATTTCAGGAAACAGAACTGCTAATGAATGCTGCAATGAGATTATGGAGTGATTAGTCATCCGACTGCTTTATACTATTATACAACTTCAACCACACCACCTTGTTGGTACTGGGGAAGACTAAATATTCTGTTTGTGCTGGGAAACTACTTGTACGTGGTTTTAAAATCCTCTGTTGTTTAATTAAATTTAAGTAAGTCTTCCACCATATTATACACACACTTACAGTTGGTATCACCCCATCCACATCTCTGTAAATGTTATTGAAAAAAAATAAGGACAAAAAAGACAATCTGAAAGTGGGCATACCCCTATATGCAAAACAGGTGTTTTTGCAGAGCTTAAAAACCAAGCAAACACAAACTTGAGAAATCTGTGACATACTGCAGAACTCAGATCAATATAAGCACCATCAAGGCAGGTTTACAGTAATGCCTTAGGTCTATAACCAAGCCACAGAATGACACATCTGTATAAAATAATTACATCACTCGAATGACAAAGACCGATCAAGTGCAGTAGCATTTAGTAACATTGCACTTTCTACATATACAGTTGCAGCCCATAGATTTGTATTTGTACCGATTACCTTTGATATGCCACCCTCATGGGAAGGGGTATTCGATATAAGTGCCACCAGAATACCAAGGCAATCTTGTAAAGAACATGCTCTTTAGCAAACCAAATGCATAATTAAAAAACAGTAGGAAGCTCAACTAACAAACTATGTGTTCACAAGCTGAAGAATGCAATTAAACAATCAAAACACAAGTCGCATAACAGGATGATGGGATATATATATATATATATATATATATATATATATATATATATATATATATATATATATATATATATATATATATATATATATATAGCGACTGTTCCATTCTCTTCCTTTTAACTGAAGATAATAGACAGGATTATTTCATTATATTCAAATATATTCTGTTGATAAGAACTGCTGATCAACAAACTACAGATTTTCAAAGATGATCATAGGAATGTTCTGCACGCTGTTAAATCAACAAGAATGTGTAGCTACTATCACTTTAATATGATGCACTTAATGCAATGTTGAGTGAAAATGTGTTACTTTGAGTCATATTAGTTACGAAAGAGAGCTGTATTGGATAACAAGCCTTTTGAAAGACATAGTTTAAAGCATTTTTGCTGTTCAAGGATAGAAGTATAACAAGAGCACCTCTAAGTAACATTGTTATGTGATGTGATCAACCAATGATGGATTACTATATTAGGAAATTAAAACCACATGCTGTGCAGTTATCTAGTAGTAGTTGTGTCACAAAAAACCAATTACCTCTTTTTTGAAGCATTTCATCTCACAAGTACGTTTACAGTATATTTATTCACAGCCCACAGCCAGCATGGTATACAGGAACCACTAGCCAACCCTTAAGAGTTTTTTGTTTGTTTCTGTACAGCAAGTACTATGAAAGTATTTTTCTTTCTTTTTTTTTTTTTAACAACATTTTGGTATCAAAATGTGTTCATAGTTTTGTAGTCCATATTAAAATGTGTGTGTGTGTTGCATGATAATACCTGCAGATTGTGATCTGGTACATCAAGTTCATTTGGCAAAAGCCTGTGCCTCAGCCTGGAGCCACGATGGAATCAGGTTACCATCTTCGAGGCCACTTTGTGATAATAAGGTGAGTCGACAACTACTGGTACCCAATTTAGTCTTCAATTTAAAACTCTCACCTCCAAGACTGAAGAGAATACAAGGTTGAGCTGGCCCAGCGACAAGAGCACTCACCAGCCTCTGAAGCACCATTGTAAACATCTCCGAAGTAAAAATTGCTGCCTACTGTATTCTAAAGATTCAAGTAGAAATGTTCCCTCTCAAAAGGATGACAATTTAAAAGCAAGATGACAAAATCTATCCTTGAGATCTATTCCAGGGCAGGTTTCTTTTTTTCACCACTGTCCAGTAACATAGATTTTAAATGTACATTGTTTTACATGGCACATAATAAAAAAGAAAAAAAAGAAAATATCTGCAGTATTTTTGTACGCTTCAAATTGTATTTCATTTTCATTACAGGTTGTATTAATGAGCCCTTACCTGTCTATTTGGTTTGAAATCATTCTGAATGTTTTATATTAAAATTTATTTTACGAGTTAGTCTTGGCCTCTTCACATTTCTTGAAGTCCATGGCTAGTGATAACCAGTTATATTGTAGTAAATTAAAAAGAGAAAAAAGTTGTATTTTAGCTACTTACACAATAGTAATTTATGTCATTTTAAAAGTGAGTTTCTGTGTTTAAGATTGGGTTTCCCCTCCCCAAATCATCTGAAACTACACCCGACTGATTTATGGCTGTTTCAGGGTCCGTGTGTCGTGTGAGTGATGTCTTGTGCATAAAATCTAGTGTTGTGTGCAAGTAATCCAGCCAGTTAAAACTGGACTCTATCTTATGGCCTATTATGACCACAGCTCTCCTTAAGAGTCCTGGGCCACATTGTAGCTTCATAGTTCTGTTGTTTATTATCTCCTAATGTGCTTGAGATGCTCCTGGACCACTGTTATTTGCATTCTAAAGAATCTCCTTAGAGCCTGGGCACCTTCCAGCCCATAGTGCTGTTATGTATTGCCTGCTTGCTGTCAGTGCTGGGCAAGTAAGTTATAGGCCAAGTCTGTGACTCTAGACTTCATCAGTTGTCAGCCATACGTTCATTTTGGAACTATCAATCTGCTATCTCCAATGTCAGTCACTTTTCAGAAAATAACACGTGTAGCTTTGCCAGCAAACTGCTACACAATTCTTGTTCCATGTTTTCCAACAGCAATAATTCATACAAGACCATAATTATAGATTTGATTTTCCTTTGTGTGACTATTTTGCACAACCGACTGTTTAAATAACAGCTTTAAGAATTGAGCGGCTGTGAAGTTTTTAAACTCTTGGCAATGGTGACTCACTTTTACAGATGAAAACCATTAACAGGAGTTTAACCAGGTGTGCTTAGCGCATATGATTGTTACTGATGATTTTCATTCATATTCAGAGCAAGCTGGAAGTAACAATAACACAGTGAGAAGGATGCTGTTCACCTCAAACTTTTCTGAGACAAACACCTGTACCAGGTGTGTCAAATGAAGATCTTTTCCAGACTGCCCAGGGTGGCTTTTTAATTAACACATTCACTGTTAGGAGATTACAGCTCTTCGACGTGCAACATATCAGAAGTGTTCAAATAAAAGCCGTTAGATCACAAGGCGATCTGCATTCCCACAAGTCTATATATTTGTAGCACATCTTTTATACTGTTGTTACAGTTGCTCCACAGAGTCTGCTCTTTATTTCTTTGTGTCTTCTTTTCCCAAATCTAAATATATCTGGGACTCAAATTGTATTTATTTGTGTATTTAAAATCCTATTTAAGAAGAAATAATGACATTGACACAATTGAAAAAGTGTAGCTAAAATAAAGTGAATTAGCTTGGCCTGCGGTCACAGCATGCGGAATAATGTAGAGCAGCAATTGCCCATGATTTGGGTAAAGTGGTTCAGAAGAGTAAGCTGAAAATACAAGTGTGACATACATGCTGTATGTGGGCCTGCCATATATTCCCAATTCCAGGGAGAACATCTGAAGGGAATCATTTAAATATACTTAGTTTTATAGAAGGACTGTGTATGGCATCATCATTTACTCCGTTGAAATAAGGAGAAAGAATTGCCCCCAGGATACATACTGGTGCATTAAAGCTTTTTGTTACTTAAATGTCACTATTAGATCCTTGATGCCTCCAGGATTTATTGTACAGAGACCCATTAGGCTTTGATGGTGCCAGCAGTATTTCCTGGCAAACAGAAAATAAGCAGCTATTGTGACTAGTCCTGTTTAGATGATAAAGTAAGCAGCTTATTCCTCTCACTTTTTCTACAACAGTACGTTCCCGAACATTTTTTATTTTTATTGCTTACACATTAAAATGAAATGGAACACAAGCACTCTATACATCTTACAGAATACCATGACACCGAAGAACGCATTCTTAACAGGGTTGCCACATTTCGGACAGAAAAAAAAAACTGAAAAAAACAAAACAAAAAAAAGCAACCTTGTCACTCCCCATTTCCGATCACACTGAACAAAATGACATAATTTTTACCCAATTAGACTGCTGTGTTTGGGATACCTTAAACTGTGCTTGTAATATATTATCAGTCTGAAATAGCCACTCAAAAAAGGAAGAAAGTGGGAGAACACAAAACAAATTGGGCAGAAGACCTCTTCATTTTAATTCAACGGTAGTTGAGAAAAAACAAATTTGAAAAATCAGTAACTTGTATTATTTAAAATCAAACGAACACACTACTCAATAGGTATCGGGTGTGAATAACAGAAATAGATCAGAGACTTGTTCCCTTCATTCACTGTTCTGCTGACTGCTGCTACAAAGGACTGCATTTAGAGCAGCCCATTGGATGTTCTGCAATCATTCAATGTCTAGGTTAAAAACAATACAACAAAGCATACCGAGCAGAAAATAAGAGCTCTTTATTTAAAACTACAGTATGCCAAACCTGTGCATGATGTTTGAATTAACAAAAACTGTTAATATTACTTTTGACATGAGTGACCCAGGAATAAAAACGTGCCCAAACTACAAAAGCGAGAAAGTACAATTAAAAGTGACTGGCTGCACGGGCAAGCCCAATTCTGCTGGTATAAGTGGGACTGGCAACACTGATGCCAACCTCCTCAAACAAATCAGGCAACAGTTATTACTGGACTTGGCTCAAGTAGTATGAATATTTAAGGTCTCTAAATCATAACTGATTTAATTCTGTGGGCCTCTACTTTGAAGCACGTGTAAAAAAAACAAAAAAACACAAAACTAATGAGAAACAACCTGAAGGGGCAATTAAATGCTTGCTCTGTGTGGTTTCTGATTTGCTTTATACTGTTCAAATGATGTTATTTTACTAAGAAAAACTTGCTTTAAAAAAGAGAAGAAAAAAGTGTAAAAATGTACTGCCTTTGGTCTCACTAGTTGGCAGCTCCCTGTTATGGATTCAAGACTACCACAATAAAAGATTTGTAGTGTTTCATCCTTGTGGATTATAAAACTCTATCAAATGCTATTATACACAAAGCCATTAATTCAATCCACCCAATGCGAACTATAAGAGCTACCAGATGCATTTCTAGTGAAATACAGATGCTAGATAAAAGAAGAAAACCAAAATGAACAAGGTAATATTAAAACTTCACTATAGTAATCTACAGAATCCCTGGGGTCATCAAATAAAGAAGAAAAACGTTTATAGTTTCCATTACTGTTCCGAGGGAGTGAATTGACTTGAGTCGTCTTATGTGATAGAATGGAAAATGCTGGGGTTTATTTGTACCAAATTACTTGGTCAATCTTCATTTTCTGACTGTTTCTTCAATACCCGAACAAGTGTACAGGTTTTTAAAATTGCTTCATGCGCTAGCTTTACACTGAAAATGCCTGGTATATCTAATAATGTATTCATTCTAAATAAATAAATGTGAAGACGTCTCAAAATGATGAATGTCTAGTTCAGCGCTAATCAATGGCCATTCATGACATTGGTCAATTAACATCATTATGGCACCATTCCATAGACATTGTCCGTGGTTAGCATCATCTTTTTAAATGTGTAAAAGGTAAACTTCAAGGAGGGCTCCCCCCCCCCCCCACCTTTTGCCACAACTTTGTTCCAGTGTGACTAAAGGATGACCTACTCCCACATGGCAGCACTGAATCGTTATTTACAGTAGACCCCCAAATGCCCATACAGCCTATGCTTATCTGCCCTTGTATCTGCTAGGGCTCATCACACCCCGGTGTATTGTCTGTCGCTGGTATTTATGCACAGCAGACCTGACAACTGTGAGATGAACAAACAAGGCAACACACAGGCAGCCTCTATCTTCACTACCTCATACTATAAGAGGCTTTTTAAAAATCAAGTAGCAGCTTGCATTTTCATAATGGAGGACAAACAAACAATTAGGCCTTACCCTTAGTACCTATTACACAAGCAATGCTAGTAGCATATACTGCATTAGCTGACATTTAGAGATGATTCGCGGAATGTGGATCCTGCAGAATATAAAATGCAGCTTCTTGGGCCACAGCTATTAAAATTGCAAGTGCAATAGGATTTTTCACAGAGCAGAAAAAACTGCAGGACAGGACCCCCCCCCATTAAAAATAATTTTGTATTGTGAGAAGTGTCTGACTAACAACGTGAAATCATTGTGTTGAGTAACATTCACTTTATCACACATCAATCATGGATTATTGATTTGTTAAGCAATTTAAGTTATTGTACTGTATAATGAATAATTTGTACTGTATATCATATCGCAGTTGATCTAAATAAACACTTTAGGCTTATGATACATATTAATGTAAACTTACTACAGCTACTGTGCTTGTATAACACCTCCAGTAATTCACTACACATCCTGTTTACCCGATAAAATGAAACATGCTTGGACACTGTGGGTTGTCGCAATGACTCATATTGCTAGTTATGTTACTTCTGCCATTTTATATTGCTTTGAGTAATAATAAATGTGTCTTGATACTAATGGCTGTATATCAACATCTGATATAGCCAATGGGGAAACTTCAACACAGCAGGAAATAAATGAAACAATTAAAAATTAAATAGGAAAGACACAAATGCATGATATACAGCGCAAATGCATGATATATAGCACGTAAGTAACATTGTATTTTTGCTTTACAGCACATAACTACAGTTTTGTTTTCTTTCTAGATTTCCTAAATTGAATTCTTAGTTCACTGAGCATTGGGAATGTCAATGACACAGGTCAACCCTGCCCATACCCAAAAGACAATCTCTGATCTTTAATCTCCTATCAGGGTCTGATTTAAGTTTTACAGTAGAGTAGACACACCTCTGGGGTGAAGTGTCTCAGATTGCTTAGATTATTGTTGTGTGGAAATTGCCCCAGAAAAAAGAAAGATTTTTTTTATACCACACAATAACCAGTAACTCGAAAAACCCTGTCTACAGCAAAAGCCAGGACACACACACACACCACAGCTCTTTATCAAGGGTCAAATCACATTATGCAATCCTAACTGCTGACCAGAGCACCTAGTGCTGGCATGGACTTCCCTTGTCTGGTTGTCCTCCTAGTCAGAGGATCATTAATACAGGTTTGATTCACAATTTAAACTTGTAAAATCAATAGTGTTTCTAGTACTAATACTACTACTACTTGTATCTAATACTAACAACCTGCTCATGGACTTGATTTGTAGTCAATTGGTCCTTAAACACAGGTTCCAGAATTTAAGTTTTTTTTTTTTTATATACAGCCAACCACAATTTTGTTCATATTGCGCAGTGCAGGGGGGGGGGGGGGGGGGAGGTTATGGGGAATGACTTATGAACAGGGGAATATTGTCCCCAAGGAAGCAAAACTTAGTTTTAATTTCTAATGGCAAAATACACAAAATGATCGCCAGATCAGATAATTCTCAGCTTTCCTTGCATAAAGTGCAACGAACAAGATCAAATATAGCCATACTCTCTGAGATTTCAGGAGAACCCCTGAGTCAACTGAAAAGGAAATCTAATTCAAGTCCAACTTCAAAAGGGATTTTAACCTTGTAAGGAGGAATGGAAAAAAAAGCTATTTCAGCTAAAATAGAAATGGACAAATGGATAAATACTTTGTAACAATGAAGCTTTCATCAAACACTGCCTTTGGCGAGATTCTCATTTAAATGAACAATAAAAATAAAATAAAAATCGCAGAGCCAATCACATTTCCTGCTAGATGTTTCTTAAAGCTACCCCCTGTACTTTCATCAAGGTATCTCAAGCATGAAAAAACACCACTGCATTCGAATGTGGTGGTTCCTTCTATCCGTCATCTTAAAGGTGACCAATTGGTTTTGTAATTTTTGTTACATTCAAGATGGACGTTCTTAATAACTTTTTTATGAAATGAACATCTTTCAAGTCCATATACTGTATCCCAAAAGGCCTTGGTAAGCTGCATCACACCATATCTGAGTACAACCAGATTTGCCTGCTAATTTCTTGCTTGCAGAGGAGGGTAGAGAAGGGGAGGGGCTTTCATTAAAAAGACCACTCTCTGGTGTCTAAAAGAAAGTTTTCAATGCTTTCAACTTTGGTGTCTTGTTGTTTGCTGTTGCCTCTCGCTGCATTGTGTGTGTGTGTGTGTGTGTGTGTGTGTGTGTGTGTGTGTGTGTGTGTGTGTGTGTGTGTGTGTGTGTGTGTGTGTGTATATATATATATATATATATATAGTTAATTAGCTCACTGTTCTCACCCGCGTACTGACACATTGTCAGCATGGAACATTCCATCAGTATGTTGAGTTGAGAATGCATTTATTATTTATTTACCTAAAATCCCTGTGTATTCAGCGTGGTAGAAACTAATTTAATCTGATAATTCCTGTTGTACCGCAGATTTTTTTAAGATTATCTGACATTCTTGCAATTAGACTAAACGTGTGTCCCAGTCACTAAAACAAACAGCATGACTGTTCAGGGAACCTGTTTTTTGAATCTGAAAAACAAAGCGAGAATGTCAAGATGCCGAACAAGACTCAGAACACATTTCTATTTCCCTGCCATGTCTGAAGCTGCAGTATTCTTTTTAAATCGGATACATATCCTGTCTACAGGATCAACTTCAAAACAGAGTAGTGTTTGCTTCATAGCAATTTGTACACAGATGCGTTCTGTTCACAACTTATAACAGAGTTATATATTAATCCATTTCCTGCTACCAACTGCTCCTATGAATGACAGCTTCTAGCTACCTACAGATCAACACCCAATTTGAATATGTGATGGATTGAGACCAGTTTAATTGACATTATACCATGGTCCCTCTTAAACACTTCTTCACACTGTATTTCACTATTTAACCAAAATAAACTATAAATCCCCACCAGCAATACAATTCTCAACCCCACACTGAGATGCAAGGTCCTGATGTAGGAGTGTCCATGACTGTAATTATGCACATTGCCTCAGTAAATGGAATTCCAACAGTTATTACAAGAGTACCAAACTAGGAATTTAAATAATTCTTGTTAAAATTGACACTTTCTGTGTAAATGTAACCAGTGACAGATTTGAAATGTTACATTAATTCTCTTTTCAGAAATAGATTATATTCCATTTGCCAGGACAGAGATAATGTTAGCCATTAAGCGAACAGAAAACGGGAGGGGCTGACCTCAAATCAGATAATGAGGATTGCTGAGCAGTCAATTAATGCTACTCACGATAATCCATCACACAGATCACTTTTATTTGCTTTGCATATCCACTCAGCAGCCAACGACTCCTTTTTTCAAATACGAAAGTAAGCCACATGAAAAAAAAACACCACCAGAATCAATCTCCTCAAACACAACATTTGTTAAAGCAATACAGCCCAGGGAATAGACATGTTCTTTAGAAAGTGTGCTTTTGAGCAGAACGCCTTTGTGCTTGCTTTGAACCATATCAAATTAAAAGAAGAAACAAACTTTAGGATCTGCTTTTAAAGAACAGATAGGCACTTTAAAAACCGAGGCTGGACACAATGTAGAAAGGTGTTAATTACTAGATAGCTAATTGCTTTTGTTTTCCGGCAAAAAAAACTATATATCTGAAATTAACAGGACTAAGGGAGCTGCTTTTGTAGATTCTGGGTTTGTATGTGCTGGGCAGGCAGTGCTGTAACCAGAAGGAGCCCTGTTGTGAAATGTAGTCTTGAATTATAAAATACTAATTTGTAGTAAGATGAAAGGTTATAATGTGAAGTTAATCACCTTTACAGACTTTCCTACTTTCCTCCCTGGTATCACGTTGCTCACCCTCCCCATAGCAATGGCGATTCACACAGCATAATGCCCATCATGGTGTACTTCAACTTATTGGTATTTCACTTGAGTTTTGAAGATTTGTCACCATTGCTAATGTCAGCTGAGCTACAGCAGGAAAATTGTATGCAGAGTACAGTGGCAAGCATAACAACCTGTGTCAGTAATATGTAAATGTTTTACCTTTAGATTTATGTTACTATGCCACCCACATACAGATTTAAAAAGTCAAGGAATCAGTTTTAGTTTGCCTTGTCTCCTCAAATATACTTAACTGCCATTTATGAGCGAGAAGTTTCTCACCAGGCCGCTGTAAAATTGCCTCTCTACTGGTTTCCTATTAAGAACACACAGCAACTCTCCCGAAGGATTTCCAGATCTCACTCTTCGCACAGGCGGAATTCAAAAGAAAACCAAATGCTATATTTCAAACAGACCGAGAGCGACAAGTATCAAGCCTCATCCCAATGGCTTTTAAGTGATTTTAATTAAAAGATACAACCCGCTTTAAATTTGGAAGCAATTTTTCTTCTTCGACTGACATTTTGGCTTGTTTCAGCAGTTCAGACCTTCATAGAATGACTTCAGTAAACAAGCAAATGTTATTCATGCAGCCAGTGTCTTAGATATCCAAAACTACAAAATACTACAAAACATGAACTAATATAGTATTTGTAGAGACTCGCAAAAAATTGCATGCAGAAAACCTATAAAATTCTTTTTTTTTCCATTATGGATGGATTTTCTACTGTGTGACAATGTTAGCCATATAGTTCATCTCATTTACATGTTGCAAAGTGATTGTTCATGGATATACCAGAGGGCAAAGGGATATTTTAAAAACTTAAATTACACATAATTTTTATTGAGTTTTGATGCAGAATAAAATAAACGTCTTATTCTCATGCACTGATTTCCTATGTAATATTTAAAAACACCATGAAGGTATTTTGTTTCCCCCTCTAGTCCCATCACCTTTACCCCATACGACACATATTATAAATCAAAATGAGCTGCAAATAACATTTCAACCATCAAATAATGGATTACGCCTTTCACTGGGAATGCAAGATCCATTAAAATTCAATTTAGTCAACATTTACTATTCAAAATAAGTAAAACTGCCCGTCATCAGTTTCCTGAAACACCTCCTCCATACTCCTGAGCTCAAAAGACTGATGAAGACGGAGATTGCTACTTCATTTTCGGATGCACTGTAACAAAGGCAATTTACACATGTAGGAATAAAAGGCGCCGCTGTGCTAATCTACTATACTCAGCAGAAGGCACTGATACAAGGTAGGGGTTGCATTAAAACAAGAATGCAATCGCCAGGCACAAAGTACTGTATTACTATCCACGAACGTAGATCATGTTGAAGCAGCAAACAACTTATCACAAGTTCATTTTCCCCTGATATTAGGATTGTTTCCAGTCTTCTTTAACCCACCCCCATGACACAGTTGTGTTGTTTAAGCAAACCTCTGATGAATGCAGTCTTTTCTCTTGCATTGATTTCTTTTCAAGGCACTCTCTTCCATTTGATTTGTTAAGTACTAGCAGACTGCTTCTGCTGACTGCAGTTCCCATGTGCTTTGGCTCTCCTTACACTTTCCCTGCAGGCCTGCCCAGAAATGGCTGCAGATGATTTTTCACTAGACAGTTTTTTACAGCTCAGTTGAACAGTGATAAATGTTTTTCAATGACTGTTACCTTTAATAATTCTCTTGCCCCCTTTTTTTCTTTGCTTACCTGGCACACATTTGGCTAATCCAGTCACCATGCATTATGAGAAACCTATTCACAGTTGCCAAAAAAAAGCACCAAACACACTGACAACCCCCTGCTAATTTTCAACAGCTCAAAGTGAAAGCAAATTGTGCTACACATCATGTCGCATGAAACACCCAGTAGGTTAAAGGAAAGTTTTGACAAAAAATACTATAAAATGATACAGTGATAAAGCATCCCTTTTCTTCTGCGTTAACCTTGAGCAGCCGCATAAACTTACAAATGCATGGGTCACAACGGGAAAAGGCAACCCCACTACATTGGCTCAGATAATACTGATATCAAAGGCTGTATGTTGCTTGGATTTACACTCCAAAGAAACAGTTGACAAAACCTCTATGATGTAGAAGGGTCTGTACCACAGATTTAAAAAAAAAAAAAAAAAAAAAGGTTTTACTGTAAAACGTAAAAATACAAAAAAGAACAAAACAAACAACAAAAATAGAATTCAGATCGGTTAGATAGCGCTGCCTTGAGCCTTGAAGATGGCAATCAATAGAAGAAGTAAAAAAGCACAACATGTGAAAACACATGAACAAGAGATATTTCACAAGCGCCTAGAATTCCACACAAAATGTGCAGATCAAGTTTGAGAGTTACCAGATTGATTTACTTTCAAGTCTTGACAGTTCCATCACAGTCCTGCCCATGACCAGATTTCAGCTGAGACCTATAAATTAGAAACCGAAAAGATAATGTTCTTGTCCACCCAGTTTCTTCCTAGAGAATAACTTACAACAATGTGAACTTTGCTAACCTCTCCTTTTCATCCACCACTGCTTTTTGAAGTACAGGGATACTGTTGGTACTTCAAATACTTCTAAAATGATGGAATGATACATTTATACACAGTGACATTGTCAATATCCAAAAGGGCTTATTATGCCTGTCTAGTGCAGTTATCATGGGTTCCGCACACAAAACAAGTACAAAGTTTGGTTTTCATGGAACAAACGAAAGTGGCTTTATTCAGAAATCCACACAAAAGACTGGCTCGAGGGCCATATAAAAATACAAACTATAAAGGTTTCAAATAGACTCAACCTATTTTATGGATAAGCATACCAGAGGCTAGAGTTATAACACCATCGCATATTTTTTATTCCTCAAAAATGTAAATATGGGGTATTAGTGGTCAATGTGTTAATTAAAACAAAAAAAAGCTACCCAATCTATACCATTTTCAATTCTCCTTAACTAATTTCCTTTTGATATGAAGCATATAATAAGGAACTATTTATAAAACAAAAATGTCAACATTAAAATAGAAGTGGTTTCTTTATTGGTCTTTTCATTCAAATATTTTGTTTGAGTTCAAGTGGAAAAGAACACATACACCAATGACTAGAGATGCACTCCAGGTCAATACTCACTAGAGACTCTGCCACTGTGCAGCTAAGTAACAGGTACTGTGTAATTAAATGTACTGCACAGCAGTAGGAAGTTTCTGAAGGAGAAAGGCCTGTTTCAGCACAATCACTTTGAGAGGAATACACAAGGTACAAGTGAAGTGAGAAAGTCAGCCAAAATTTCCCTCCGACCAGCTCAAGCTACCATCTGTCAGTAACCAGTAAATGAAGTCTTTTATGTACCAATGACCCTGGACTGAAAACCCATTGAAAAAGTCAAGCCCGTAAACAGGAGTAGACAGTTTCATTATGCTGCAGTCAGAACAGCTCCTGGCTCCAAGAAATCTACGAATCTAGAGTCTGACGAGATCATTACAGAATGTATAATTCAAATCAGTGGTCAAAGATTAATTAATTTCTGCCTTTGTGCTTTATCGTCCATGACAGCCTTACAGATCTGCGTATTAACAAGAGAGCAGGTTATTCCACACCCTTCTTAGAAACAGGGAGGCGATTCCGAATTTCTGACACAGAACCCCAAAGCCTTTGCTTAGGCCGGGTATATATTCACCTCAATGCACCTCACTGGATTCCACTTACCGCTAGACCTAATTGTCTTCACGGATAATATTCATCCTTCAAAAGACCAAGTCAGTGTAAAAAGGTATATGTCACATCTTTATATTGATCTTGACCTCTAGCCACCTTTGAAATAATAGAACCAAGCAACCATAACAAGTCGCCATCAATCTGCATAGCCTCCTTCACTAACTACATCAAGTTATGTACAGATTATTGACGGTATGCACCAGTTACAGTGGCTTATAAAGGACATATGTGGTATCCTATTGGAAATAGATTATTCTACAAGCAGGGGATCAAGCTGGGGATATTAGATTCTGCCCTATTAAATGATATCCCCTTAGCAAGGACAAAAGGTGTGTAAAAGGGAGGAGCCTTGATTCCATTGGAAGAGCCTCTTCCATTACAGCACTTATATTCTTAAAACCGGCTGGTGTATAGCTGGTTACAGTAACACCTACTACCAATGATTCACAGGCAGGATTTACAGTAGTCAAAAACTCAGGAGAAGTGGACAAGTGCTTCAGCAAGTGCCTTAATCAACCAGCTTTTACAGTAAATGATTCAAAATAACAAAAAATCAACAACTACAAGACAAGCCTTTTCACAGCATAGTGAATGCATAATATTATCCACCTGCTAACTCTTTGTACTGTAATAGTCACCTTTCATTTCTTATGTTCAACACTAAAGGCCACCTCTGCAGCAGCTACACCATCAATTCCAGCCACTCCTCTGTATATTCATCTGAACACCTGGTTACAAGTATATCCATAATCCAAGCTGAAACATGTGCATTATTAAAGGCAGCTATTTAAATACTCTTTAGATCTTAGCCAGAACATGGAGCTATTGATCAAGAGACACAATATATATATATATATATATATATATATATATATATATATATATATATATATATATATATCCTTTAAAATGAATGGTATCACTGCTCTTGTGGAACATTAAGACATTAGAAGAGCACAATGCATATAAAACAGTTCTGGGAACATTACAAAATGAGGGATAGTTATAAAACAATTAACCACACCAATACCCAAATGACAGTGTCTTACCAGCAAGCACAGACATTTATAGTACTGGATCTGCAGAATTCCAAAACAGTTCTTTGAGAATTCCTATTCTCCAGCACCTTGCCATTGCAACAATGCAATTAAATTTCTTCATCGAACAAATCACAGGCTATTAGGAAAGGTAAATATTTCACTAATACATGGGTGATCAATATGGTTTTAATTCAGGCGGTCACTGAAGGACAACTTAAAGGAATAAATAGTTCAGGTAGTGAAGGTATACATGTAAAGAATGGTTCAGGTAGTAAAGGTATACATGTAAAGAATGGTTCAGCTAGTGAAGGTATACATGTAAAGAATGGTTCAGCTAGTGAAGGTATACATGTAAAGAATGGTTCAGCTAGTGAAGGTATACATGTAAAGAATGGTTCTGCTAGTGAAGGTATACATGTAAAGAATGGTTCTGCTAGTGAAGGTATACATGTAAAGAATGGTTCAGCTAGTGAAGGTATACATGTAAAGAATGGTTCTGCTAGTGAAGGTATACATGTAAAGAATGGTTCAGCTAGTGAAGGTATACATGTAAAGAATGCTTCAGGTAGTAAAGGTATACATGTAAATAACATGCAGAAAGGCAATCCATGTCCTTCAGAGGCTGGCTTGCTGACCAGTATTAAAAAAAAAAAAACCCTTTAAAAGAACAGAATACAAAATCATAAGAAGATTCTATGTCAGCAAACCAGAGGGTTACATCATCCTAATGTCTCTACATATTTCCTCCCTTCATACTTTCATCTCATTGAAGATATTGAAGAAGACTTTACTACAGTACCACAGCTCACTTTAATATTAATACTTCAGATTCAGTGTTCTATATTTATGGATGGTAGGCACTGCAGGTGACTTAGCTTGATAAATAAACTCATTTTTTAAACCCTGTTGTTCTCTATATACACAGAGTCTAGTGTATGTGCCTGACTAATGTATATTAGCCAAAAGTCAGGACAAATAAACCCTCAATCTATATTTATATAAATGGTTCAGTAAAAAGTTTATGCCCTGTAAATCAATTCATGCTGTATTAAACGCACCACTGTTGTGTGAAAAAATGACAAAATTTTTGGGAAATATTTGCCTTAAGAACACAGGGCATTTAATTAAAATCTTCCATTAGACAAAACTTGCCTGTAATTAGATTTTTCTGAAAGTGCAATTGTGCAATTAAAGAATACACAGGGGAAATTATGATTTTTCTTTTTTTTTTTTTTTTTGGCTCAATCAATTAGTAATGAATTATGTAAAGATTTTATTTCTTTCTTACTAATACTAATGTTAAGCTTGGTTAACTCTCCAGTATATACTGCATATATAAGTGTGAGACCTACTTGACAATGTGGACACTAATCTTTACACTAATCAGTGCACTAGAGCAGCCATTTTGAAAAGAGCTTTGAAACAGACTTTAAATGTTTAAGTGTAAAAAGTTTTCACGGATTTTAACAATTAAAAGAAAAATGACAGGTACATTATTTAAACAACTGTAGTCACACGTGGGGATGTGTAACACTATATTTAAACAGTAGTTGCAACACGTGGGGATGCGTAACGCTATATTTTTCAGATCCTCGCTACTTACTTTCAGTTACGTTTAAAAACAAAATGCTTAACCAGCAATGTGACAAAGGTCAACCAATTCTCTCAGTCAATTATTGTACATGGATTTGAGTTGGTACATTTTGTAATGACGGCATTGTTAATAATGCAATGCCTGCATTTCAACAGTGGTACTCTTTAAATCCAGAACTACTGGAACATTTTAAACATGCCATACATCTCCTGAAACGCACACTGAATCCGGTTAAACTTGCATAACCGAACAGCCTATTAAAGTATACATGCTACAGTAAAGCAAGCTCCAAATTCTGTAATGATAGGATAATTAGTTCAACCAGAAAGGCCTGTTATACCGAACCAGTGTTGTAATCAGCACCTGCACATAATAGACATTTTCTTAAACACTCGATCTTTTATCTTGGTATCTGAATGATGATAGACTTTATTCTAATTGGATTGTCTGCAATGAGCCAGTCTGTGCTAAGTGAGGTGAATTATTCAGCCCGACATGGCAATTCAATGATGTGCAGAAGCAGAAGCAGAAGCAGGAAGGGGAAAGGGCTCACGTGAAACTCTTCAGCAGCATAGTGAGAAGATGCAGGCCTGGCCTCTTCCAGCCAAATTGTTCAAGCAGCCCAAATGTTGCATAAACACGACCTTGAATCCATTCTGTTAAAACCTGCCCAATTTAAATGCGGTTTTGCCAAGCACACCATCTTTACACAGTAAGGAGACATTTATTAGGGGTTGTTTTCTAGAATTTAGCCAATTTCTCTGCCATCTTATTACATGGTATTTACAGGATACTAATCTTATTGTAAATTGCTATCTTTTCCTCTAGACTGCGTTAATATCAACCACTACAGCAAAAACCCTGTGAGAATATGTAGGTATCTGCGAGCCTTTCCCAAAAACGACTCAAGGGGTTTCAGTGAGCTGGAAGCTGTTATCCCATTAGGTAGCCTCGGGTAAAGACCTGTTCCATTCAAAACCATGTTGACACCACCATCTGCTTCATAGGGCTCAGTGCTAAATCACGGTATGTGAATCCTTAGATTTTTCATACTTGAAAACCGACTGCTACTTTTTTCTTTCGTTTTTACCTTTTTGATATGCTTTGATTCATAAAACTACCAAGCTTCTGTTAAAGCATTATTTAGCTTTTAATGCAAACCAGAGATCTCTAGGTTCTAAAGTATAATGATTCTCTTAAAAGTAATTAGGCCGAACTAGTCTATTTAATTTCAAATGGGTGCATAGTTGTATCCCTGTAGCTCTGGATAAACATATTTCTGTTCAGTGAATACTTCTACAGTTAGCACTCAGTTACCCATTACCCAGATACATGTCAGTCGCGTTTTACTGCCCTTGTATTAAGAATAAAATCAATCACCAGTTTTCCGATACAAAACCCATCTCTTTAATGTTACAATTTATCTGACTATCCGTCACAGCCTGTGTTTAAAAAAAAAAAATCTCTAAACGCCAAATCAGTCTGTATTTATTGTGCAGTTACACGGCGCTTCCTCCAGTTTCACCTGACGAAAATGCAGCCAAAACAAAGCGAACGAGACAAGCTAGGGTAATGTAACTGTTAATCGTTAAACAGTTCTAGCTACTGTGATATATATTATATATATATATATATATATATATATATATATATATATATATATATATATATATATATATATATATATATATATATATCTGTGATCTTTAGTTGTTTTTGTGCATTTTCATTTGCAAGTGAACTGTGACATTACGGTCTTATCGAGCACTATATTCTGCAATTTTTAATACTGATTTTTGGATACTATTTGAATTCAGGAAACCGTGTTGTTGTCTTTTTTTTAATCTTTTGGTTTTGCAAAATTGCATTGCCTTTTACATTTTACGCAGTTCTGTGGATGGATAACATTAAGATTTCATTTTGCTGTTAGGTCGTTAATGGGAAATCTTACATACTGCTGCAATACAAACCCGTTTTAAAAGTGTGCACTGTTTTGCAGTTAACGTGTCATCTCTTTAGTTTTGTCGAGGGATATTTTCGGAATCATATCTTTCTGAATTAAAATACTTATTCTGTTTAAAATATAGTACGGTACTGTAGCAACAAAATCAGCACAGTACATCTACATGGAAGCCTATCTATTTTAAAACATTTTTTGCAGCTATGTATTTTTTATTTTATTATTTTTTTTTGTCTTCCCTGAAAAACAGACAAGGTTGGAACGGGCCAAAAATGAAATAATCAGATATGCGTCACACATGCTTAACCATCACTAAAGTCAACAGTTTATTGGGTCTGATATGTGAATGCTGACTATATTTCTACACTTCTATTAAATGGCAATAAATGCACAGAAAACTGGTGGACATTCAATGCCATTGTATGGGATATCCTCTATTGTCACGCCAGTTGCAGATGCTAGCATTGAAAACATCCCTAAATAAAAAAAAAAGCCCAAAACAACATTGTATTACTGTAAATACCAAAGGGTGACAGTCTGTGCAGAAAAACGCTTTTTCTTTCATGTAAACCTAGTTTTAAACAGCGCACAAAGTATAATGAGTCTTAAATCATCATTAATACAATAATTCAAATGTGCAATTTATTAGGCATATCTCAAGACACACAATCGAGTTAAAATATATTTTTAAAAAGTAATGTTACTGTCATAACCTTACTGTACATGGAATTCAATTTGTTTTCTTAATGCTGTTTTTAAAAATCATTACAAGGTACATGTGCAGTACAATGATCTGCTTTTGAGAAGAAAAATGTGCTCCTTAAATGGTACTCCCTAAAAGACCTTGGTTTTGCTCTGTAACAAAGCTGACAATTCTTATTAGAAGTGGTTCTAGCCATAGTTCAGATTATTAAAATATGAAATTCTTAATGCCTAGGTTACGTCCTACAGACTTAACAAATAAGGCAAAAGATCTAATAACTTACAGCACTGTTCAGTGGTCTGCAGTATACAGAATCACTCATTTTGACAAAGGCAGTTATTTGACATTAAAGGGTAATTGGTTTGTGCTTATGTGAAAATCAGAACGTTTCATTTCAGTAACCAAGATCTAAGATTTAAAAGAGGCTTAATGCTTGACTGAGTATGGAGATCTTCAATTTTGTAATTATTATTTATTTCTTTAATTAAAATATAAGCAGCGCAGCATGCATGAACTTAATTTGTTTATTTGGCTTTTGTAAAGCCAAAGCTGTTCCCAGTGGACATGAAGAGGAACACACTTCCCTGTTCCTGTTGCACTTGAGTGAGTTTCAGAGCTGGAACGTTACATTGCAAAGTTTATGTAGTTGCTAAAATTGCACCAGTACAATTTCTAACCTACAAACTTATCCAAAAAGACAACGCAAACCAAAAATAAACATTAACTGCCATTTTATTTTATTAAATACCGGTACAGTAATATAAACCAGCAGCTGACATTTTAAAAGACTGAATATCCATGAAAAATACTGGCAACTTATTATTTAACTTCCAATAATAATAATAATAATAATAATAATAATAATAATAATAATAATAATAATAATAAACATGTGAAAGAACCAAAGCTTGCTAGGGAACTAAAGCCAACACACAGGTAGAAAAGAAATAATTTGTGTCTGGGATGACCTGTTCAGAAACTGAATAGATATTGGTAGTGTGTGTGTATGTGTGTGTATCACAGTGGTAGGTAATACAAACTGATGGAGATAATGATTGCTTTTGTCACACAGCTTCCCACCATCATGGTGTTTTTTAACAGAATTCGTTCATGGCTTGGTACAGTATCAAATTCAAGGACTTTTGGAGAAAGCCTAGGGGCAAAAAGTCAAAGTCAGATAAACTAAAACATCTGTTTTTGAATATGATGGAGACTTTGGGAGACTCAGTGAGAAGTCTATCCATTACTGACATCTGGTTGGTAAATGGTTTAATTGTCTCAAATCACCAGAGTGGTCTATGAGATACAGTAACTGGAAAAGACCGGTTCGCTCTGAACAGCCATTTGTTTTCATCGCTGTTGTGTTTTTTAATACACTGTTTAAGATAATCCTTCTGCTTTATGATAGAGTTAAAAAACAGAACCCATAAACAATGGTACATATCTGCAGGTAAATGCAGTTGCTAAATCAAAACATTTTCCTTTTTTAAATGTGCTGGTATTTTAATGTATTGTTTTTTTAAGTCATTTTGATTGATGTGAAATTTAAAAAAAACAAAAAAACAAAGTGTGTTCTTAAAAGTGTTAGGATTTATTTAACATCATGTAGAACTGTATATGGGACAAGTGTGGTTCTTATTAGCACACCACTGTACATGCAGAGCTGTCTTTATTCAGTTTTATGTTTACATGTCTGACTGTGTGGCTGGTGTCTCAAAATTATATTGTTACAAAAATACTTTCAAGTCAACAAGCAGTAGGCGTTTTTGGCTAAATAAATTATGCCTAAAAATAACCCATTTTAAAAAATAGCAGTAAACCCAAGAAATAACTTCTGTGTTATTATGTCATACTGTAACAGTCATGTAATCCATCCGATGTGCAAGAAGCCCCAAAACCGCAAGGCTCTTGTAACGAGTGATAGATGATATCGTTTTGGATAAGCTGTACTATACAAGATATACAAATCTGTCTTTTTGCCCCGTGTATCCAGCTATTGCTGGACACCACCAGCATACTGGAGACTTTCCGAATGTCTTCTACGAAAGAAAGTCTAAATCAAAACATTTGTCATTACTTATTAACTGTACAAGAAAATAAGTATTGAAATGAAGAGAAATACAATGGAAAAAATTAAAGTAAAATAAAAAATGAGATACATAGGAAAGGTACACGTTAGCGGTGAAATCTTAAGCAGGAACAGGCTGAGAATAATTTAGTACTTCTAAATAGCAGACTGTATTAAAAATATATATAATTGTAAACTAAAAAATACAGAATGCATTTAAAAAGAAGGTCTAAACCCTCAGGCTTCCTTGGTAAGCTTATTTGCATTGTTGACAACAGACAATGACAGTACCCCCATCATCCAGGCAGCTCCTGCTTGCATAATTAGTGCATGCAAAGCACTAATTACATCTACATACCTCTTACATAATATTATATCAATACAACTGGTATGTGTGTGCCTGCGAGTTTTATTAGAATACAAGTACAGTATCCAGACACTAACCAACTTGAAAAGTTGAAGACAATTGTATAGTAGCAGGGAGTTAATCTCTAACCTGCGGATGTGTTCACTTAATATTTCCTCTTATGCCTTATACATTTTGGTCAGATTCAGTACAGTGTTCTTCCTGTTTGTATGCATGCCATGTGCATTAGGATAATTATCCTTGGATGTTATTGAGAGAGAGAGAGAGAGAGAGAGAGAATAATAATAAACACTTTTGTTAAGCCAAGATACAGTAGTTATTGACATCAAATGTTAGGGCTTCAGTACTTTAGTTCATGCATGCAAGGTTAGATTAAAGAAGCTGAAAAACCCTGCATGGTGTTTTCTATTTAATGTTAAGCTGTGTGGCTCAATGCTTCATTGGGTTGGTGCTAACTCACCCTGTCACGGATTTGTCACACACAAATGGTACAGCTATAAGCCTCAATGGAAGGGGACTGTGACAGAACAGTGCTGAGGCTCAAGACGTTACTAGCAGGAATTAGAGACTCAGAGATAGAACCTACAGTCTAAAGCGCAATACACGTATTTATTAAACATAAAACAGAGAGGCACAAGGGCCGAAACAAAAGGTTTACACAGAACGATATAGTCATGGTTTACACATTCACCATGACTATATAGTTCTCAAAAACAAAAACATACACACTCACCTAACACCACCAAAAAAAGGTTTCCTGCTCCCCTTCATACAGATGGCCATTCCCCAATTAGCACTCAATTACCTGGAGAATAGTCTGTATATGGAGGCTAGTGAGTGCCTATTAGCTTCCCTCCGAAATGCAGATTTTTATTTATGCAGAATACGTGTCAAACATGTTAAATGTGTAACAAATAAACCAGTCAAACTGCAAGTATTTGTAATGTAAACTGACTGCTGCAAATAGTCTGTGCTTTTGTTTATGTATTTTTGTTAATGCTGTAAGTAAGTTAAATATTTAAAGTATCCATTTACTTCCAGGAAAAAAAATGCCATGGCAGTGTATGATATGATATATGATAGCACCTACGTATCTTTCATTTCACAGTTGTGAGCGATCTATAGCTACAGTCAGACCACAGTGAGACAATAACAGCTGATTTTTCCGACTGCAAAACAGGTACCAAACCTACCCATCAATCATGATGCTAGCAATCACAATCTATATGCATATATCTGCACGAACTGGCTTGATCTTCCTGTGCCCTGCTGAAATTTTAGTAAATCCACAATGGATTATCTGTTCTTTACAATGTAGTGTCTAGAAGATGCAGTATTCATCTCATTTTCACTCACCTCCCTGATTTATCTATTTAATTTTGGCATTTACTATATTGCTGCTGAATATTGCTCTAAATGACAAGACATTACTTCTCGGTCTGATTAAAAATAAAAGCTCTTTGAATCAATTTTTCTATCGGAACCACATAATTACAACCAAATACCAGGCAAACATCAACTCCATTAGCATGAGAATTAACAGTGTGGTATTGCCATAAAGTCCCTTGATTATAGAACTTTAACTAGAGTGGTGTTCATGTGTTGTACAGAATGAACCCCCTAAGAAATTAAATAAACCTTTCAAATAAAGGGGAGGCTTCAATGACTCAAGACCATCTTAGCAACAGCAAGTATTCTTAACAATTCATTACATAAAAAACTACACATATCAAAGACACAGATTTATGTGGTTCTCATATTCATGAATCATATTGCTTTTAAAATATATTTCATCTTACTCAAACTGACCCCATTTATTTTAAATATAGTGCAAGTTCAAGAACATCTAACATAACTAGACCAGCGCCATCTTGGGACTTTGGCCCATTTTTCTTCATTTATTGCTACAAATGGACAGTCTGTATACTGTTTGCATGCTTCCTTTACATACAGCAAAAAGCAAGAGCTACAAAGTGACTGGTAAAAGATAATAATTTGGATAACCAATATTAGTTCATTACCTAGAAGTAAACAACCCCAAAGAACACTTCACACTGAAAGGACTTTCGAGAGATCAAATGTACAAATCATTGATTTGCAGTGAACACAAAGAAATCAGTTCAAACAAAAGTTATATTTAATACCAGTAATCTGAAGGACATTTTTTTATACAATGTAATGAGAATCAGCAGCTATTCAAATTAAATTCTCCCGTGCTTTCAGAAGCGAAGTATGGTGAGATTAAGAGTGCTGGGGAAATACAGCATTTTTAATCAAATTTTGAATTCTCTCAGCCTCAAATTTTATGTTTCCATTTGAAGGCAACTGACAGTAGAAGATGAATGAATACTTTGAATTAATGGAACCTTGCGATGCTTCTACTGTAGGAAGGAGAACAATATGGTTAGTAACAGGGGTCAAAATAGGTGTAAAAGTCATTTAAGAATCCAAATTAGGATCAGATTATTTTTTTTTTTTCAACATTAAAAAAAAGACTATAGCATATCAATAATCAGTAATGTTTTTTATTTATTTATTTATTTTTTAAATACATTCATATGTTGCTGACAGCACAGTAAAAGGGTCTGGTTACCAAGATAACAGGATCAGTTTTGCTGTGGTCTTTGGCCTAATTAACAAGTTACCATGTAGTGTTTCTTTGAACTCTTAATCCCAAACTTTAATACATCAAGCGCTCCTTAACCACTGGATCGAATTATTTGTTTAAGTCGATGTCTGCACTGATCAGTTTAAAACCAGTCGTCAAGTCTAGGAAGGGCAATTTCCTCTAGAAGAAGTTGTAATTGTATATATGTCATGTTTATAGTTAAACTATCACAGTACTTCCACATGAAAGTGTAGCAAAAGCCAGTTATTAGTGCATACAGAAACTTGCTTCCCCTCTTAGTCAGAAACAATTTCTATATTTTCAATGACAACGATAGCAAAAGGTCATTCGCTGTATATTTGTAATATACACCTTTCACCCCATGTTCATTATTCCCATCAGAGAGGGCTTCTCCTGTCTTCCCTTAAACAGACAGGATAGCCTAATTATTAACCAACATGATGATTTTGCTAGCTGACACTTTTTATACACCCCTCAATTAAATCATAGCATTTTTTTTTTCAGTAATGATATGCAAATGTACTATAATTGAGGAAATGCATCTGCAAATAAATAATCCCTTCCAATTTAACATTTACATTAGGAAAGCAGACCAAAAACTAAACAAATAAATAAAGAAATAAATACTGCAAAAGGAGTGGTTGACAAGCCCTGGTACTGATCCAAGCTGCTGTTAAATGATTAATTGTCAACATTCTTTAGGCACTTGCATGCATTGTGTTACTTCTACTACTGTGTTAGTGTGACATTCTTGTCAGGCATGTCATCCTCAGTCATTTCAGACAGCATGTTTCTATGAGGGCCAAATTCACAAGCAACCTAAAAAAATCACGAAGAGAAAGATGTGCCAGGTTTTCAACAGAGCCTACAGCGCAGATGCTTTGTTTGAAATGCACTCAAACCACAAGCCCCATCAGTGAAGCCCTTTTAAAAATGTTAAAAGCCAAGAAGATAGCAGCCATAATCTGTATTTGAATCACATTGGTGAACATTTCTCACATGCACCTATGATGCATTTTTAATATTTAAAATTATGAACACATGCTTGGTTTATAATCTTAATTAAAACAGCTTGATTCCTGTGCAAACCTACCAAGCCAAGGAGATGACTTACAGGAATACTCCTGAATCCCAATGGATTCCTAGTCGAGAGAAACATCATCTCAATTAGGTAATTGTTCTGCTTACTAGTTAGTGTTATTTAGTTTAGATTTCAGCAAGGGTTGATGCGATAAGACTAATTAATTTAATATTACATATCAAACTGAACTGTTTCCGGCCCCAGTTTGGTTCCCACACAAGCTACAAGAGCATAGCATGCAAACTCCACTCCACTCCACCCGACGCAACCATTAATCAAAAAATAATTGCACTTGCAATGTTTTTGCAGCCGAAAAACACAATCAGCCACAGCACGTCATTCTTAAAAAGACCAACAAACAAAACAAAAAAAAAAACACTACAAAAAAATTATAATAATCAGCAGAACCAGAGCATTTTCCAGTATTTATTCCTTCTCCACCCTAAAATCAAGAGACAAAACTTACCCGTAATTATCATTCTTGTTGGGCTATAAGCTATCCCGTTTGGAATAATGAGATTTCTAAACCTCATTGAGGGATTTATTTTAACTATTTTTTGAAGTCACTTAGCTATGGTTTGCTCTGCTACAAAGTGGTTACTGCAGAAACATGCTCCATCAAAACAAAACAAAAAAGGTGTCATCGCAATACAGAAACCCTTAATTAGTCTCTTTACTCCCAAGCAATTATGTTGTAAACAGGCATTACAGTGTGTTTTATATACAAGAGCTAATAAAGATTTCTTTTTAATAATACAAGGCTCGGAAAACAGATAACATAGAAAGAACTTGTTAATACAAACATATTCACAAAGCAATTTAAATCAAGAGAATGTTCCAGTGGAAGCACTGCTTCATGCTGCTTAGAGGACTTTCATTATTCTAAAGTGCTCAGTTAACACGGCCTAAATGTACAAGGCTCCTGGCTTGGGAATATGACGGTATCAAAGCTATTATCTGATCAGCTGTTGAGGACGGGCATGAAGCTGTGCAGGTTAGAGGAAGGATAAAGGAGAAATGAAATAGTCACAACACTAACCCTTCAAACAAACACCTCAGCAGCAACACTACTATACCATGTAATACTATTAGGTTTTTCCCGCAATTACTGGGTAGACTGAGAGGGGGGGGGGTTACATAAAGCAAATTTGCCTATTATTATTATTATTATTATTATTATTATTATTATTATTATTATTATTATTATTAATATATTAATAATATTATTATTATTTTACTGCTCAAAATCGGTGTAGGGGGATCATACTTCAATTAAAAGAGGGCCTGAAAAAATCCTACCCCTGACTTTGATCAAAGGTATCATTGTTGTAAATCCTTAAGGGGCTGCTCTCTGTAGTTTTCTCTCTCATGTTTTTAGTTGTACTGCTGCTCATGAAGTCCTGTCCTTTATCTCCAGAGAAATTACAACATAAAAGGAATCTGATGAGGCTACATTTATAACAAGTCTAGCTTTGTTAATGTTGTCTGGACCAAAGAGACATATACTCAGTATAATATGCTGTTGGCATATTTCATTTTCAGATCCGATAAGTCGCAGCAGTTTTTACAAGATTGATGCAAAGACCAGGAGTCGAGCTAATTAGCAGGAGATTGCAAAGCATTGCATCTACATAGCTAATTAGGTCACTGCTTGGGAAAGTAAACGGTTTGAAAAACAGCAGCATTTCTTGTAATCTCATCCTGCAAGGCCAACACATGGCCTGATACAGAAGCAGAAATGCATTGGGGGTCAGGTTAGGGTTACAAGTACCTGAGTACTCAAATAAAAATCTTACACGCTACTTAACAGCAATTCAAATGTGTCATTGGCAGAAGGCACTGGCTTCAGCCAGGAAACACTTAAGGATTTAAGCAGCAGGTTTTTATTTTTATTTTTTTATTGAAACCCTGAAATACATACTGTAAGCTTGAGAGGGCTGCAGCATACAGTTGAAAGATGAATTGGGATCACAGACCCATTACTGTACATTCACTGTTCATGTATGGCATGGGCACGGATGTATTTTGCTTCTAGCAAAATACCACCACGATACAGTCCATCTTTGGTGATACTCTAAATGGGTTTACATAACATAAAGGCTCACCTGAAGGCATGTAACCTGCATCTACATAGTAGGCACAACATTATTTGGACACCACTTAGATACAGCATTTCAACTCATTATAGGCAAAAACAAGTATAGCCATACAGAAGGATGGTTGGGTGAATGCACTTTATACTTTCACTACTTCAATTGTATTACTTTTAGGATCAAATTAGATTAACAAAACATGTTTGAGTACAGACTCTAATAGTTTTCAACAATTTGCATTGTAATGCAATATCTGGAATAGCACTAAACGTAGTTACAAGAAACATTTCTGTCCTGATGTGCGCTGTTGGAATACCATATTTTTAGTCTGCACCTGACTGAGAACTTGCCACAAATGTCACTTAAACATAACATTGCAAATTTCTGACAGCAACCTCTGCAGAATACAGCTGATGTGAAGACTGGTGACACATTGTGTTTCTATGGAAATGTAACATACAAATATGGAGATTGGTGCCTGCATCACATAACCACAAGAAACAGTCTCTTCTGCCTACATTTATACCCACAGTGAATGTTGACTTAATATTTTCAGTATTTTACACATTGAACTTTAAACTGTTAGGCGGTAGTGATGTGGCGGAGGCTTAAATAGTGTTTAGCAGATGCTAACAACACTCAGCCTACATATAAGAGCAAAAATGCAATGTTTTGAACTTGCTATTCCATTTCCTGGACACAGTCGCCGAAGGCAAATTGGCACTGTATTCAAGGAAATGGCTATCAGAACACAGTACTCTCTGTGTTATTCATCAGCAGGGTCAATAAAAAAAAAAGGACTCCAGGACCTTATAAACCTTGTCTCTGGTTATAAATCCACAAAACAATGTGTTAGTTCTAAACATATACTCACAAGTATTAGGGCATTATTCATAAAGCATTTACATTATAGAAAACTGCATTGCAGTCCTATGCGTTTACTATAGTGTGGGTCTGCTTCAATTTACTTCAGGTCCTTGGTTCTGACGATTTACTTCATACCATCAAAGTTGTAACCAAATGCTTCACACAACAGACATTTAGCTTCAGTGGGCTGGTAAAACTATTACTTTTAATTGCTAGCTGACAAAAGTGTTCTACGGAAGGATAGCCAGAATGGCTCCTAAGAGTGTTCTAAAATAGACTGTCAACAGCAATTTAACACACCTCTCTAACCTCACATCTTCTATCCTGTATGTGTACAACCAGGACACCCCCGAATTTACAGAGACTTGCTTCTTAAGCTCACTTAGGCAGAGAAAGTAAAGCACCACCTTATCAGCATAGCACAGATATTCAAATTACGAGGGTTTACACTTCAGTGATGTTTCATACTTGCAGAAGAGAGGAAACCCACTCTGTTGCTTGTCGATTCTCTCTCTCTCTCTCTCTCTCTCTCTCTCTCTCTCTCTCTCTCTATATATATATATATATATATAGAGAGAGAGAGAGAGAGGAGAGAGAGAGAGAGAGAGAGAGAGAGAGAGAGTGAGAGAGAGAGAGGCACACAGATATTAATAACTGTGTACATAATCTACCTATATTTTACCACTGTTATGAAACATTTTAATAAATCTCATTGTCTATCCTCCTTGGCACTTTTAGTCTGATTTCATATTTCAGATATTAAAGCAATATAAAAAAGGGGCCTAATCAAATTTTTCTAATTAAATACATAAATAAATACACTGCTTACAAGTTACAACATTAAATAACCACGTTCCAGGGTTTCTCAAATGAACACAACATAATAAAACTGCAGCCTTACTCTGTGGCTTTAAAATACGATGCGGTGCACGACTGTTCTACCCTTTTGTGATTTGTGATGACCCTTAATGGCTAGTCAGCTCAACTGTTAACAATCACATATTCTTCAGGTCATTCCAATTTTCAGAAGTCGAAAAAACGTACAAATAAGTAGGTAGCTTGCCATGCTGGCTTTAAAGCATCCAATCTGCTCACAATTACCAGGGATTAATGTCATCAATTCTGCAACCATTTTGTAGCTCATAATTATTTCGGCATTGATAACCTGTTACTGTTATCTTTACATTCTGGATACATGATGGGCATGTTAACCAAGACAGGTGCTTCATGAACAATGTAAGTTCTGTTTTGAGGAGATTTTTTCCATTTCAATATCGCAAAGCTGCAAACCTTTTTTTTTTTTTTTTTTTTTTTTTATACCAAAGTGTTACTCTATATAAATACATTTTCAAATGAAAACACTCACCAAGCTCTTTGATGTAACATAACATGTTATAAGTTATGTAAGAGTGAGACTACTTCAATTTCTACTTTAAAATGTAATCGTGTCATCTAATTTATATAAGTATTTTTTAACACACTGCTATCTCTTACTTTCACCTGTGACAGCTGATCTCGTTTATTGCACATTTTGACATGTTTTCTTAAGGATCAAAAAATCCATTACAATCCAGTTCAGCTTGAGATCATCAGAGGAAAGTATACTTCATGGGAGTACGCTGGCGTTTCCATTAACAGGAGCTGTTAAAGTTTGAAAATCCACTGGGACTGCAGAGAAACTTGAAATAGAGAACACAATACTGTGACTACTGTCAGAAAGTCAACTCAGCCAAAGCAGACATCTAGGGCAAAACTGTCTTTCAGGTCTGCTGCCAGATTTTCACAAAAAGGAGACTGAAGGCGTATTTGACTGGTGCTATCCACTGAAGTATCTCCCTTTCAATTCAAAGACGACCACCAAAACATGCCGTTCTGGTAGGTATTCACTGAGCTCTCTATACGCCCTTCCTGGATGACATCCGCCTACCGAGGGGTTAAACCGTCATTCCACGGAAGCAATTTCTCTTTTTGCCTCTCAAGGGTTAAGGTAAGAACATCTGTGTTGGTATCTGAGAGTATTGTGAAAAAGAGCTTTGGAGTCAACTGCAGTTCCCTTGCCTTTCAGGCTGAGCTGGCTTGCCGCTTTCACAGAATCAGTGACTCCTGATTCAGCCTTTTTCTATTGACTTAACATAGACAACACAATAAGTGTGTTCCCTAGTATATTTCCATGTTGCCAAAACAAGTTAACTGTCATTAAACTCAGATGTCCTGTAATATACATATGTGTGGATAAAACTCCCTGGGGTCTTCAAGAAAGTTTTTTTGAGTTTTTTTATTTGCGTGCGACAAGTCAATTTTAAATTATCAATACATTGTTTAATATAATTGATACATACATCTAAATAAATTTATTGTCTAGCATATTTCCATGTTTGTAAAACAAGTTCATTGTCAATAAACTCAGCTTGCTTCACAAATACGCTGAATACATGTAAACTAACCTTGCTGATAATAGTTTCTGCCAGTTCTCACTGCTAACTACCGTTCCTCTTAATTATTACCCACATTGGCAAACATTTAACACAGAAATAACGATCCATGGTGTGGAATAGACCAGAAAAGCCAGAGCACTTATGTTTTTTGTTTGTTTGTTTGTTTGTTTTTTTTAATTGCTCTTCCTGTTTTTGACTTAGAGGATAGACCTCAAACCCCAGTGCACTAGAGTGGCCATTTTGAAAAGAGCTTTATACCTATTTTCAGCAAGTAAAAAATAAATAAAATGTGCATTTTGAGGTTGCAATTATAATAATTCAGGTCACCAAGGTCCTTACTTACATCTTGACAGTTTAAATGTGTTACAAGTCAGCATTGTATAAAACTTTCAGATGCATTAAATTGAACAGAGTTTCTGGCTTTAGACAAAAAAAAGCAAATCTTTCTTTTCAAAAATGTATGAACATTTCAGAACATGTCCAGTAATGCTAACTGGACCAAACAAACCACATATGCACACAAGTACAATATGCTCTCTGTTTTTATTTAGGCATTACATTAAAACAACATAAACAAATGGACAGGTAGCTTATTTAGCTTTTGATAAAGATTTTTTATTTATTTTTTGCCAGTGTGGCATGAACAAAACATTTGTTTTTAATGTCTGCTAGAATGCCTTTTAAAGTCCCCCAAACGACAACAGTATTTAAAACACACAAACATGTGATGCATGCAGTTTCCTTAGCGTGCATGCTTGTGGAAACTGTTCTAAGCTGAATTTCCCAAGTCCCAGGCCTCCTGTATACTTTGGCAGTGGTCAAGCAAGAGAGTAAGGTTACAGTCAGGAAGTTGAGATATGCATTTCCAGCAGAAGTCTTTCTGGGGCCCCCGTTACTGTTAATTGATTCCATACTGTTCCCTAGACATTGCTGCTATTAAAAGCATTCCAGACAATCTGCTGTGAAGCAAACAAGAATATGTTTTAGAACAAGTTAACAATGTTGTATTCCAAATTTTCTGTAACTCAATAATAAAAAAATAAAAAACAGGATGTGTGTGTGTGTGTGTGTGTGTGTGTGTGTGTGTGTGTGTGTGTGTGATGGTTTTTTTTTTTTTTGTATGTATGTATAGTGCTGAAAATGTTAGAAAACAAAATTATTTAAATAATGATACATTCCAAATGGTCAAAGTTCCCTGAAAGGAATTCTACTCAGTTCTGGTGCAGAAGCTTCTGCTTAGTAGAAATATAACTCTGAAATGTTTTAAACATGCAAAAAGACAACACAGCAAAAGGACTTGTAATTTCTTGAGACGTGATAGGAGCTGCATTCCCTCCAGTTATTGTTAGTAAGCCATCCAAGGGTTCTGAAATGAACCCTGCTTTCTCCAATCGCTTGGCGATATATGATAACATGCAGTTAATGCACAGCCAGATTTTCGGGTTATTTAGAGGAATACATGCAAAGTAAAAACAAACCATTTAGTAGTAGAGAAAGGAGCATATCCTGAAGGCACAATATTAATGTCCGTTATATAAAATATCTGCTTAAAAGCCTAAATTAGCTCACCACTCGTATTACACAATACAGATCTGAGGTTCAATTGACAGATGGTTTAATATTACAAAACTCTGAACAGGGCATAATAAAAAGAAAAAATGTACCGCATCCAAGCTTTTTAACCTTACCATCCACCCTCATTACAAACCAATGAGAACTGTATGTTTTGAGCTGTTTGTGATGCCAGTAAACAGCTTAAAAACGCTATAGGGCCATTGCTTTTGCAGAGTTGTGGGTGTCAGAGCTACAACCACATGCTCTATATTTTTCAGTTTGCTGTTAGTTTGTAACATTGCAGCTTTACACAAGTTTACATTAAGGAAGCACTTCCCTTCACATTAGCTCTGTCCAGGGCACTAGCTTGGTTAATGGATTCCTGTCTGAAAGCTATTTCCTGTTGAAGCCGGTGGAAAAGAAGAACAGAAAATCCCATCAAGTACTTGCTTCAAGAAGGATTTGTAGGACAGTAATGGCTGGGTTTCTTGGACTACTTTAAGGCTACGTTGTACTCAGAGCATATGTCAAGCAGGAAACAAAAGGTTTTTCTTTTTTCTTTTCAAGATAAAATCCTATGATTTACAATGTCATTTACCATTTGTTTTGGTTTATATTTTCTATTCACAGCCATTGAAAGCCATGATTTCAAACACCTGTTTTAAGCTTTAAAAGCACTCCCTGGACCTCCCTTCAGTATCATTATTTAATGAAAGGGCCCAGGTTTAGAAACCGTACCTAAAGCCTATATGCAATCATAAATAGTAAATTAAACCTCAACACATCGCAATAAAATTGACTGAAATCATCGGTTTAATGCACAAACTCAAAATCATAAAATCTTAAAATTGCATTGAAAGAAACACATTGAAAATACAGCACGTCATATGCCCATTGCAGGGATATACATTTGTTTATGGTACAGAATTTACTCATTTAAAATCTCACATCAATAAAATTAAACTTAGCAACTGATAAATGCTTAACACTGAAATAAAATAAAGTATTACATGTGCAGCAGTCACTTCTTGCCTTAGTCCAGATGCCTCTTTAAAATGCAGAAGCATCTGTCAATTAGAAATACGTTCATCTTGAGCTGTCTCACTGCTGCATCTAATGGTTCTGGTAACAAAAAGCATCTCACTAAGTGAAAAGGGTTCAGAAGATGTTGTAATAAAACACTACAGTACCTAAAAGCTTCTAATTGTATTGTGTTCATTTGTATTTACGGGAATAGCCAGCCTGAGAGCAATCCCAATACCACTTACTGTATAACAGAGGACTATATGAGCATTAGGAGGCATTGTTTCCTATTTAAACACATGCAGTCTATATTCAGTGCACACCTGATACATTACCCTTTGAAAACATGTGTGAAAAAATGTAACTAATATAGAGTATATCTTATGATCGTGTTTTAATATTACAGATGCAATACTACTTAGACTTACAGAGCACCTTTCACGCAATGAAACATCCCAGTCTACCACAAAACAGCATTTTCCCAAAATTGCTTTTGCTGAAGTGACCAGGTGAGTGCTGGAGAGACCAGTGCTAGCTGGATACTTCAGTTACTTTAAAAGCATCATTACCACGCAGCTGGTTTCATATGGAATGACCTCTCAATTCAAAAGCCAACAAGGCTATCTTGCACCACCAGTTCGGAAGAAGTTAAGCTCACCCTGAGGAACTTGGGAATTCACTGATCTTAACTGCAACCTAAATGATGAGCTCTTTCATCTGTGATGACACAAGCAGCTAGGCTTACAGATTGATTGAATTGAAGTCACCACCAACTTCAATTGGTAAGGTTCCTGCTGTTCTGAGTCTCAGGAGCTGCCTTGAATGCCATTTACACTGCCTGGAGGCCAATCAATCCCCATGGACAGGATGGTAAAGAACAGAAACAAGGAGGACAATAATGCATTACCTTCCCCACCCCTCTGCTACAAAGTACATTGTCCATATATTTATTCTACAAATAAACTGATCAGCAATATCTGAATTCAAATAATTATTAATGAAGACAATGCAGGTATATCAACTGTGTCACTGTTTGTTTGTTAAAATAGCAAACAAAATAATGCAACATTTGTTAAAGCTGTGAACACAGTTTGGAGCATGAAGAAGATATTGTAGCCCCTGAACTTTCAGTGTTCTATTTCCCAGGCTATGCAAACACACACAGTTATTGTAAGTAATCATCCTCAAAAGAAAAACAGACCCATTCCACATTCCATGTGTTACAACAACATTAAGGACTCTGAACTCCTTATGAGTTTTAATTAATTATTTTTAAATCAGCTTTTGGCTATATAACTTTCACATATTTGTCACAAGTTTGTAGCCTATATTAGAATGCAGAGAATGTGGTCCAAACTGTAAACAAGTTAAGTGGGCCAACATTACATGGGACATGAAAAGAAAGTGACGCAGCCAAGTTCAACTCATTGACCTGGAGGTCTTGTGTTTCTATTTAGAGCAATGCTTTCCTTTATTTAAACGTAAATCTATTTGGAACATTTCGGAACAGCGTTTATTGATTCATCGCAGCTAAGGTTAACAAAACAATCTACATTGAGTTATTCAAAATATATTTTAATGTAACAATTTAAACAAATCATAAGTTTTAAAGTCTCATAATTGTAGACTTGGGAAGATAAGTTCCAAATGTAAAGGTAGATAACCCCTTGCCAAGCACGATTTATGATACCAAGGCAGAAGGAGGACCGAAGAAAATATGCGTTTTTCTAGGTTTCAACCAAGCACTAATTAAGCACTTACCCCAACTCTTAACAGTGAGATGATGCAGTATCTGTGGCTCCCTCTGTATGCAAGAACCAGAGGAGGTACTCTGGTAGGCAAAACCAGCTCCACCACAGATACCAGTCCATTTATTGAAGCCCTGTTTTTAGTATTTTGTTTAGTACAATATTAAACCAGTGAGCGTGAAAGCAAAAGCACATAACACTATTTAGTTTCAAAGCCCTATATGGTACATGTTTAGAAGGATAAACCTTATTTCTATAGTTTGTAGGTCCAGCAGTCCGCTAAATACATGGAGTGCGCTGCTTCATCTTACCCTTTCAGTCCTTCATTGTGCAGATTGGATCTCAGAACATTCTCTGGCCTAGTGATTGGTTTAGACCTGCTGTGTCTGAAAATGCACTCCCATTGCGAGTCTAGCTAGCAGGTCATAGACATTTCCTTTTGGCTGGAACCTCTTATACTGTCACTACCTATACCTATAATTGTTATCAAGTCAAATCACATCAGCAAGGGAAGGGGCGGCTGTATTTTAATAGTGGCTCAGCAGCGGTCAAACTTAGCAGCCCTTAACCTGTTGAAATAATATGTCAAGAGTCTATCATTTTCAGGACCATTACTTCCAATCCATGTACCTTGAGTCATAAAATTAATGAAATGACATCTGTACGTTTAACTCATGCTTGTGGATTTGAAGTATTCATTGTAGGCATTCATACTGAAAGGTATGCTTTTAAGCACACATTTCTGTTTACACTGTAAAAAATAAAATCCTTATTAATGCATGATGACTTCAAGTAGCAATTTTATAGAAAGTTATTAATCACTTTTAGTTATTACCAAATTGCGTCTAGTTCCAAGCTGAATAAATGCTCAATACTGCAGCTGCAATGTACTTTTCTTTCGTTGGATGGTGTATTTGGTGATGCAGGTATTTTGACTGATTGGCGTAAGTGGGCCATGATAAACAGCGCCTGTGCTTTGTGCCATCAGCTAAGTGTCATACAGGGCTGGCCACTGTATCGCAAAGGTCATTCATCATACAAAGCAAGCAAACAGACTGCAGCTTTGAGATAAATCACAGTCATTACGAAAACACACTGCTTACTGGCTTTTCCTTCTACACCACACGATGCTGGCTCTTCCACATGGCCCAGGCGTACTGTAAACGTGCTTATAGATGATCAGATTGTACTTACTGCAGATAACAGGTACTGCAGCTGAATCACATTCGCAGGATTCTTCCTGCTACTCACTCAAACCAAACAGACACTCTCACCCAAAACATGTTCTTTAAATAGCCTGCAGCTCGATACCTTTCTGCAAGGGTGCATTGACAAAGATCTTTATGTAAGTTGTAATGGCCCAAAAAAAAAAAAAAAAAAAAAAAAACACAGATCAGACACGGTTGTATGATATTGTGGACACTGTAGAGGTTTCTGACTTTAGTGCATCTCTACACAGAGTTGGTAGCAGCTGGTGAGTCTACTGTTTGTTTTTCTACCACTATTTTTCTTTCGATCTTTGGTGTGATTATTATACAGGTTTAAAGAATTAAAACATTAGTGCGGGATGACCCTGTAGGTTTATGTAAATGCTAAGGTCCTACATGCCGAAGCATTCTAAGGTAATGCTTTATAAATTATGTATACTGCTTTCACAGTTAGTACTGTAGTTTTTCGGTTCGAGTGGGGGGAAAAAAAAAACTAAAACACACACAAATCCCAATGAGTTCTATGTTAGTATAATTAGGGCTTCTGATTTTCGGTTTTAACCAATAAAATACCCCCCCGATACAAAACAAAAAAAAAATTAATAGGTGGACAGCCAATAAATATCGGAAAACACAGGAAAAACTGTGGAAATGGTTAATCTATTAATGTTGGCTTTACCCTTTTCCCATTAAAAAATAAAATCTACTATAAAAATAATAGTAAACACATTTCCCAGTGCTGCTGGGCAATATCCTGCCTTTCTGACTTGTATCTATCATTGATTCGTTCTGAATACTTTAAACCTGACCCAACTACTGAGTGACAACACATTCCTACATTTCAGGATTACTAAAGTATGATGCTTAAGCCAGAATGGGTGGTAGAGTTTGCTTTCACTGTAAACCTCTGTGTCTCATCTGCAACAAATCCCTTACATACCGTCTGTAGGCGAGCAACCTCAAACATCATTATGAAACACATTTTCATTTGAATATCGTCCTGAATCAGACTTGAGGAGAAACAAGCTGGCCTCTTTAAAAGCACGCCTCAGCAGTCAGCAGATTCTCCCGTCGGTGTTCAGCAAAGCAGCGAATGTAACGACTCAAACGAGTTTTGCATGGCATAGAATATCACTTATGTCAAATTTTATAAAACTGGTGTGTTCGCGCTAGACTAGAGAGTGCATGTTTAAATGTTTTATTGAAGGTCTGCTCATGATCCCTTTCAAAATAAATAGTGTATTTGTCATCCACAAAGCTCTCAAAAGTACTTAATACACAGAAAAGGCTCTGCAATGTGCTCCCTTGTACTTGTGTATTTTGCAGCAATCAAGAGATAACATCTACTGTACTGCACAGAGTAAGTGCAAGAGTGCATTATAATGTACCAGAGAATACAAAAAATGTTTAAAACAATGATAGTATTTAAATTGTCTTTCTCCCAAACATTTCATGTTTTACAGTATGTGTCTTGCAGCTCTCTGCCATTTTGGTAAGCAGCTTGTAAAGTCAGGATGTTTGGCCACCCCTGGTATATAAAGTATTTTTCACACTGGCATGATCTACCCGGGTCAGAACCTACCCGGAAAGGACCCGGTGTCATGAGGAATTGGGCACGCGATTCCACACTGCTTTTGATAAAGCAGGGCTGACCTTGGTGACAGACGCAAGAGCACAATGCGCATATCAATGCCCCGGAAGCAGTTTGTTACTGCCACTTCCATCCAAGCATCTCTGGATTGAACCATTGGCCCAAATGCTGATTAAAGCAAATGTTTCTTCATCCCTGCTGTTTAATCTGTAAAATAGGTACATCAGAATTGCACATAGTTCCACAAAGTTCTTACAACACCCACAAACAAACTCTCACTTTCTACAAAAACTGTACCTGTGCAGTACCTCATGCAGATATATAATAACACAGTTGGTAGAGTTGCTTGGGCTATCCCAAGATTCTTTACCATCTGCAACTTCCTCCTTCGAGAACTCATCCCCTGTTGGTCACCCCAGCCTGTCAAAATCATTCCGAACCCCTATTAATCAAACTCAGGACACCTTCTGTCAAGACATTCTGCCTTTACCAACAAAATAGCTACATACCTGCATTTCATACAGTAAACTCACACAGCGGCAGCTGGGAGGCTATGGCAATACGTTTCACAAGATGAATGTCTGACCTCCCCTAAAGTTGCCAATCGACACACTTCTCATTAGCTGCACTGCATGCTGAGGGCACAGTTTTATGTTCAGAGGACAGCTAGCTAATGAGGATCGAAACAGGTCAAGTGGGATGTGCAAGGACACAGACAAATATGACAGCTTGCACATACACTGGAAAAATTCCTTCCATTTTTCTCTCTCTCGCTTACTTCAAGACCTCACACCTACAGTACATGACATTCTGGAGACAGGCTTACAGTCAAGACCAGCGCAAAAAAAATAAAATAAAATATGGCACAAAAAAAAAAAAGTGGTATATACTTAAATCTACTTACACTTTGACACAATTTGATTACTATAAATTGAAAAGCACATTTTCAAAAAGACAGCTGTTTTACAGTAACTGAACATATACATATACTGTATTTTATATTAAGTAACATATATCTTTTTTGGTCCCAGCCATATGTGTAAACCAAAGGTGTCTATTCTGTCAAAGCAGCCAGTTATTTAATACATAATGGGTCTTTAAGTTTAGAAATTTTACCTCTACTGCAGCAGAATATCGAAATGTCCAGTTAATTATTTAGAAGACAATGTCTAATTTACTGTTGACTTTTGGCAATTCCCTTTGAACTTGATGAGATGGCAGCAGATCAGTGGTTATAGTATGGACTGCTATGTAAATTACAGTCCGTTGCAAGCTTGGGACTTAGTATAACCCTGCTGGTAATGACAGTAGTGGAATTTATATTTTAGCTTCTGTACTGAGACAGTACGCACCCCCATAGCGTACCTTGTGCTATACAGATCAAGCAGGCCTAATGCTGAAAAAAAAAACATATACACTATAATAAACTAAAAGGAAATGCCTCTTGTTCTTTACATTTCAGCACAACTGATAGAACCTTCTCTTTGTCCTGTGTTTTACATGCCAGCCAGTATGGAAAATGTCTCGCACCCCCATGACCGTCTAGAAATTAGTCTTTAGTCTTTAAGGGCTACTTATCCATGTAAAATATTTTTGAAAAAAATTGTGTTTAGAAAAGGTCATTTTGTCCTGGGAAATTGCAATTATCTGACTTGTGCAGCGACAACATGGACGTACTGTTTCAATAAGTAGCCTTTTGCTTGTTTCAATAGTCATTTAGTCTTTGTGTTTTGCGCTTCACAAGAACATACTTTATACAGATAAAGGAATTTATTACTGTCCAGTAGCTGTTAAGTGCGTTATTATCAGCGATATAAGGGCCCCTAAAACTTGGTTTCACTTGATCAAAATTGCTCTTTGTCTTTAAAAATTATATATATTGTTTGTGTGCTTTAGATGTTTCAATGTTAAATGGTAGTAAGCTATTATTTCATAAACTCAAAAATCATGTTCCCTTATTAAAAGCATTTTTGCTGAGTTTGTCACTTCCAGTCTATGGCAGTCAGTACAATCTGTGGGTGTGATCAGTTTACAGTTATATATATTCTGCAGTCAAGTTAGATTTAATAGGGCCCTTTGTGTACCAAGTCTATGAAAACCAACATCCATAAAATGCAAGGGAGTTGCTTGAACATCTTTTTGTCTTTCAAAAGTAATAAGAGTTTAGAACGATGTGACCAGCAGTACAGAAAATGTGACATACCTTTTCTCAGGCAGACTGGCAAGGAAAAGTCATTTTTAATTATTTTAAAACAGACAGCGAATTAATACTAGTCAACAATCTCCCTCCCGACCTGTGAGGGCACTGTATAATCGGAGCAGAGCGCCCCGTAATGGATGGTTTGGCAGTTCATTCCAGGGTCAGTCAGAAACCGGCCATCGAGGAAGGGGACGGGGTCACGACACCAGAAGTCATTGCGGTAGGCGATGTGTCACTCACGGATTCGAGTAGACGTGATTGGCCGCACCACAGAAAGAGGGCGTGGTGGAGTGTATTTAGGGAAAGTGGCCCCAGCAATCTGTTCATTTTGAAGTGGTCACCACTAGGGCCGAGAAAGGAAGTAAATCCATTTGTAAATCGCGAGTGATGTGTTTTGTTTGTTTTTGAAACTGTGTATATTTGTCCTAATCAGACAGCTAATACGAATCTGGGAGCTGCCGCTTCAAGACAGCGCTAAACCCAGACTGCACTGCACCTGTGTTCAAACAAACACGGCTGTTTAATCACCGCAACTGCACCTAGAGCACTCACTGTCCGGAGACACGTCTGTGTCTGTGTTTTGTATTATTATTTTGGGACTGCAACCCCTTTGTTTATATGCTGGCAATATCCATAGTTGGGTAGAGCCAGCCTTATCATTTCAACGGTCAAGTCGACCACTAAAGAAAATAAAAAGAAAATACTTGAACCTTGAACTTGGTGTTTGTCCTTGTCTGGAGCACCTGCATCACCCCTGCACCTACGCACTGCAGCCCACACGTTCACACCGCCCATCGTAGTCTACTTGAAATAACCTGCAACTATTGCCACTATCAGTTCCAACACTAACAAAGTATGATTAATTAATGTGATTAAGTTATTAATTTCATCCCTAGAAAAGATAACACAAATTAATATGAAAATATGTTTAATAACCAGTCTCCAATCTGTAATTACTGGTAGATGCAGTATGTGCAAGGCTTTCATGGCATGCAGAGTATGACGAATGCAATTTCTGGTAGAATATGACATTAACATTTTGATTAATATCATATTTTGCAAATGAAAGGTTGTGCAGCACTTGTCACATAAAAACAAGCAGAAAGCAGCTGTGTGTTATTATACACTCTCACATGTGCCGAACGACGATTAGGAGGACTGTTTTTTTTTTCAAGTTTTTTTCTTCCATCCTGCAAAGCTAGAACTTCAACTTAAAACATACTAGTTTATTAATGTGTCTTTACAATTCTCCACCCCTAAAATGTAGCTAACAGTTTAATAATTTGGTTTACATGGCATATATAATGCACATCCAAAGCTCTAGAAATAGGCTTATACAGCACACACAGGTGAAAGTCTGCCTCTATGCCAATGATAGAGTTTTCCAAAGCTGTGCTTTTGAATAGAGAACAGGACATCAATGTATTGTGAAATTTTGTCTGACGACAGTCATTAAGTATAACAGGTAAATTAGGCATACACTTGACGTACCTACTGTAGTAAAACAGACAGCATGGGCTCTGCATATTTGGCAGTCTTGCAGCAGCATATCTTCCAGTGAGAATGAAAAGCCACAGGATGCCCAACTGTACCTCATTATCAATCCTATTTTACATTGCCAACTATAAAAGACCTGGAATATCTACTGTAAAAGAAATACATGCAGAACATGCCAGAAAACACAATTTAACAAACCAACAACTACTGAAAATCGGATTCATCTTAAACTGATGGTTTTTCCTGTTTGATTGTAGAGCTGTGATACTTAAACATGGCTTTCGTAAAAGCCAAACATAATCTTTCCTTACAAAATACAAGTGCAAAAGTACAGCTCTAAGTGTCCAGGGGCTTTCACACAATCGGACATGATTCCATTGAAAACAGCAGCTTGCTAAAAGAGTAAAACTAACAGATGCTTATCCCCCAGGGTCTAAAAGGTTTGTATCCAAAAAGTATAAAACCGCAAACAAGCTTTTTTTAAAGACCCAATGCCAATTTTAAAATGAAACTGGCATTAGCTTGACATACCTCATCATAGATTTAATGTTCTTCTGCTACAAACAAATCGGAACTGTACATTTTTTTATTTATTTTTTTTTTTTTAAATGCAATAAATTTGAATTTGCCATTGAAAATGACAAGGTCTCTTACAACGTATGCGTATCTACTGAAAGAATGTCTGGCATTCCCTAATGTTACCAATCGACACGCTCCTCAAAAGTGTATTTGAGCAGGAGGATAATTTATCAAGTTACAGATTTGTAGAATGCGGTTCTAACACTTTAGTAGCAGAATCCTATTTTTTTTTTTTTTTTTTTTGGGGGGGGGGGGGGGGGGGGGGGGTATGTATGTATGAGCTTTTTTTGCGGCCAACGTAAGCTAAAAATATAACTGCTTAAATACGAACTGGTTGATATGAAAATGGCACCAACCAAAACCTTCCCTTTCTATTAATCATGGTCCAATTCATGTAAAGCATTAATTTTACAGGTGTTCTTATTATTCTGAAAGCACCAACAGGGAGTGATGAATTTCAACCTCAGCATTTAGTATTGTCTGTTCTACTCTTGCACAGTCACTATTCCAAATAGTTTATTACAGCTGTTTGTGTTCCAGAAGCACCCTCTCCACTACACGTTTGATCGCATTGGATTTGTATGCAGTTTCCTTGGTCACTTATATATTCACTGCAAGTTTAGGTTTAAATACCCTTCAGGCCAATAAGCCACTGGAATGAGTATTCTGCACTTAAATAATCTAATACAAGCTTTTATTAAGGATTTTTGTGTTTGAATTTGATATTGTTAGTTGCTCAACCAAGTACTACAGAATTTAAAAACAACAGCAGCAGCAGCAGTAGCAGTCACAAATGTCCCTTTGGTGAATGGATGGATTGACTTTGCTTGATCAGAGGAAATACTGTATGTATAAAAACCTTAAGGACTCATACTGATATTACTAACATTATTAGTCTGTACCTGGAAGAAAATTACATTATAATTGAACTGTTCCCATTTCAAGCATATGAATATCTATTCATTTTCAGAGATGCAAATGGCAAGTTTCTCACTTAGCTAACACGTTTACAACCACCTTACAATACAAAATATTACTTGAGATCACACAGCTTGGCACTGTAATCCCTGAACACAGAACCAATCACAGCAGCAGGCCTTTTTCATGTCTTAGAAATACTGCATGTGGGCTGCGGAGAGATACATATTAAAACCAGCTGCCGTAGCAGGATTTCATTGTGGATTCTTAAGTCAATTTAAATAGTCAATAAAAGTCAATAAAATGATCAGCATGTTGTAAGGATACTCCTAACTCTTTTAATTTTAAAACAACCTAAAACAGTTTGTGTCATTGTCAAAGTAAAATAATAGGGTTGATTCATTTGATATAAACATTGGCAGATTTAAATACCACATTAAATTAAAATAATTAGTATACAGCAGAATTGATGTAATTTAATACATTCCATTTAGACTTAGCATTTGCGGTTAACAAAATTAGGAGTAAGTTATCATAACAGTATCGTTAAAGAAAATTTAAAAAAAAAACAGGTAGATGCCATGTACAGTAGAGAAAATGGCACTTAATGGGTTAATCCAAGCCCCCGTGCTTTCTTGCAAACCCGTTTTCTGTGAATATAACCACCAAAGACATACAGTACTGGCATGCAAGATAGGTTTTTTTTTTTTTTTTGTGGGGATGATAAATCAGTCTAAAGCCTAGGGATTTAACATATTAGTTTAGCACTCATAAGTTACTAATTTATTTACATTCCTGATATATTTACTTTTTTAGAAGCGCAAGCCAGGGGGTTATGATAAGATGATTTAAGGCTCAATTCTACAACTAAATTGGTTCCAGCCAAGTCAATACATCATGCAGAATTAAAATGTGATTCTACACAGTCCTTAACCTCAAATTCATAGTATAGAGCTCAAGACTTATTGGCAAATCATTCAAGACTCCGACCTATGACCAAAGCTGTAAATTGCTGATCTGTGCATTAAATGAGAACCATATGAAAATTTGAACATTGAAATTAAGTTTAAATAATTAGCATTTAGGCAGTTTAGAATGTTTCAGGAAATTATTTGTTCTTCACAAAGTCGAAAGCTGTTGGCCGATCTCGACATTCAATTCTACAAATGTGCCAATTATAGACATTTTATAATTGACACCTTTTCTTTCCAACAATCGTGACTTTCATTTGACAAGCATTTTATCAAGCCTCATTATCATAACGTCAATTATTATCCTAACATCTAAACGACTAAAACAATTACATGATTTTAAACCATCAAAAATGAAACCTGTCAACCTCTGAAACCTCCAAATAAAAAGAAATACAAATCTGGATGTCAAAGGGAAGTAAATGACTAAAAGAAAGACAATCTAATGAAGCACATGGTTAAATTTTCTATGTACATTTAAAAATGATTATTTCTGTGTGTTCTGTTTTCTGTTAATTGTGTAATAAGTAGGCCACAGCAAAAAAAAAAAGAATGCGCTACAATCATTTAGTTTTAATTAAATAATATTTTACTGTTTTCACACAGTAATGTGTAAAATGCAGTAGCATGGTTTATTTTTTGTTACTGTGTAGGCTGAAAGAAAAGAAAGTGTGCTTTATACAGTATTAATTTGATTTTACTTTGATTTTAAAAAATATCAGGCATCTCATGTTTCCTGACCAATGATTATGAAAAACCTTTTTGAATGACATGTTTTTGTTTTTGTTTGTTTTTATGGGGGGGGTCAACTAGAGGTCTATTGCCGAGGGCCCACAAAATCCTGGCTCCAGCCCGACTGCAAACAAGCTTTTCTTAAAAAGGCTCACAAGCAACTTCTGTAGAATGCTACAAAAAAAAAAAAAAAAAAAAAAAAAAAAAAATTTTTGAATGTAAAAAGTCCTCCCACACACACACACTGCACCATGGTTTCCAGAGCAAACCTAGCAGCCAGCAGAAGGCAGGCCCCAAGCAAGAAATCTACAGGAATAGATTGTGACACTTTGTATTTGTAATAAAGTATGTTAATATAAATAATATTTATATATATATATATATATATATATATATATATATATATATATATATATATATATATATATATATATATATATATACACACATTTCGTACAAAGAACACATATGACTTGCGTTTGAGGAACTGTACAATATGACTTGCGTTTGAGGAACTGTAGAACAGCAATAAAAGACAAAAAACTTGTCAATTTTTTCAGGGAACAAAAAAAACATACCATGTCAAAAATACATAGCTACAAGGACTGTAGTATTTTAGTTCAGAACAATATTCTGAAAATATCACTTGCTAAAAGAGACAGCTGGACACGTGGACTGTAATACAGTACATATTTTTTAATCCATTATGTAGTGTAGCAGTATGTAAAATTCACCAGAAAAACTTTATAAAAATGTTTCCCATGCACGGAACTGCTTAAAAACTGAAATGCAATGCAATTTAGCAAAAGATTAAAAAATAGCAACACAGTGTCTCCAGAACTAAAACCGAAGTCAGTATTGAAAATTGCAGAATATAGTGCTCGATAACGCCCTAATGTCACAGTTCACTTGCAAATGAAAATGCACAAAAACAATTAAAGATCACAGATTTTTTGAAAAAATGCATCACAGTATCCCAAACTGTTTAATGATTAACTTTTACTTTACCTTGCCTTGTTTCGTTCGCTTTGTTTTTGGAGGAAGCGCTGTTTAACTGCAGTGCACAATAAAGATTTTCTATCCCAGAAAAACAAAACACAGTGTGGGCTGTGACAGTTAAACAAGTGCATTGTAACATTGAAGAGATGGGCTTTGTATCACAGAACTGGTGACGGGGTCGGAAACCGCATGTGACGGGCAAGTGCATTCATTTGTTACATCTATATAATGGTGTGGCAGAGCAAAGCTCTGCCTTTTAAATTGGCAGGGATGGGGTTAACTTCCCCTACCTGCCTAGGTTTATTATGTTCAGGTGGCTGGGGTTGATTAGTTGATTAGGTTGATTAACGATCAATCAGCGCCCAGCCACCTGATATAAAAGGAGGCCTCTGCTTCTCATTTGGGGAGAGGGAGCTGAGGAAGCAGGTTGGTGTTTGTTTTGTGGTTTTTGAATTTTCTAAATCCAGTGAAGGCATTGCCCAGCCTGGAAACTTTATTTTTGTGAGTTTTGTTTTTGCTTTATTTGTGTTTGAGTATCTGTTATTTTGCCCTTGTGCACTTTATTTTTGTTTATTTATAATAAAATAGTTATTTTTTTGAACTGCAGTCTGTCTCTGGGCCTCTATCCACTCGCCAGCCTGCCACAAATGGGTATTGATTTTATTCTTAATACAAGGACGGTAAAACGCGACTGACGTGTTTCTGAGTATCGTATATCCGAGTGTTGACTGTATGTATGTGTGTGCGTGCGTGTGCAAGGCAGGGGGTTGTTTGGGTGGGAGGGGGTAGGTTACAATGTGTGAACCTTCATACACCACATCAGATATAATAATCAGGTATGCGTCACGCTGATTTAACCATCACATACACTAACTTCAAGATCATGTTTATTGCCGGCAACTTGCCTTAATTACAGTTAGATTACAAATTTGATCTAAAAATAATTGGATTATAAAAGTGAGCGTACCTACAAAGTTAATTTAAAAAATATACAACATAAAATTAATCTGCTGGGAAACGCAAGGCATTTGTCATGTTTTAGTTTATTTTGACTTACTTTCTCATTTTCCTTAACTGTTCTTTTTCATTATTCCCCCCCCCAAATCCCCCCCTTCCTCTCAATCTCAAATCCTTCCCATGTCCCTCCAGGCCTATGAACTACAACCCAGCCTCACAGACCTGCACAGAATGTTAAAAATCCTTACTTTTGGCTTCAATGACTATTTCATTTAGAGTAATTTTAAAAAGTGATCTATTGTATCTGCCCTATAAAGGTAAGCGGTAGGTGCTTCAGATCTATAGCTGTATCCAATTCTCACAACCCCTCCTATAGGAATCCTCTCTGCACTTGCTGGCACTGAAGATGGTCGATTCTGGGCTTCTGTCAGTTTTCACTTGAGGTTATATCCAGCCTTGGTGTACAATACAATGCAATACAATACAACAAACCACAAATTGCACTGCTGTAGTTCTGACTGATGTAAACATGCCTGCTCTGTAGAGACCCCAAGTTTCTGACTTCTCTTCAACAACTGTAACTGCACTGACGTTTGTGAGCTGCTGCACTGAGAAAAATGACCCTGGTGAATCTGTTTTTGTTAAGTGAACTGTTTATTATAAAACACAGCATATTAGAAGAGGGGTTGGGGGGGCAACTATTAATACAGAGAATGTTGTGCTCTTCCACTTCTGATGAATAACATTTAATTAACTGAACAGCAAAAGCAAATCAGTTCTGACCAATATTCCCATTATGTAGTCCAGCTGCTCCAGCAAAATGTCACGCTAAGTGGACGTTAATTCAGTACAGTTCTGCCAGACCGAAGCCGAGTGTAAGAGCACAACACGTCACTTTGGATTCTGAGCCGTGCTGTGATTAGAATAATCAAGTTATCAGAGAACCGTCTACACATCAACTAAGGGACACTGGTCTCACCACAAGGCCTCGCCAAGGCAAATTAGCCTTCTATTTAAGATCTGCAGTATGTTCCTTATAACTGTGCATTTTCTAATTACAAACAGTGCCACAATTGAAGGGCTGTCAAAGGTTCACCACTTTGGACTGACAGTTTCAGCAACAAGCACAGAACCACCTGGGGCATTCACATCATGCAGTGTTTATCTCATGCAGTCATTATCAACACATCATAATGAGAGCTGACAACACCACTTAAATACAACGGTGTGGAAATCTGCCAGCTTTGCTCGAATGAAGCCTCAGCATGGAAACATTTGCAAAAAACTTTTGGTGTACAGTACATGATACGTTTTCCTAAGCCTGACTGTGGCGAGATGCTTACCGGATACGAAGCCTGATGCTTTTCAAAAGCAATGCCACTGGCAGAGAATTGTGTCCTATTGTTTAAGGGAGACACAAATTCCCTACAAACACATGCTATTCCCTCATCACCACTCTTTCATTACTAGATCATTAGAATTTCAACCCACAGCTCATATCGAAACTAAACTGCGTCTCTAGAAAGAATAAAGAGATATTTACCCAGGTAGTTTCCACTTCTTTTGAGGGGAGGGAGGTTGACAGTTTTACCCAGTTGGTTTTCTATTGCTGCTTGCACTTTCTGTGAATATTTTAAATAGACTTTATAAAGTGCTTCCTGCAACCAGTTGTAATGTGATTTAACTTATACTTACGAGAGACTAACTTAAATTTAACTTAAACTTACGAGAGAGCAATGTAAAACTGAACTACAATGAAGCCCACAGACACATAGAGTAAAAACAATATTAACAGGTTTGGAAGGGCAATCTGTCTACAGGTTCTACTCTGATATATACATACATTAGATAAATTCTGGTCTGGAGAGAACTGAGATTGCTTCCAAGAAATAAAAGCATGACGGATTGCAGCAGCAGATACTGTACATTTGAAGGTTATGATAATGGCACACTGGTCCTTCAATAGGATCCTGTCAGAGTTTTGTCCTAACTGATCAAGCAATTACACTGGTAACATCCTTGTAAACTTAAGTACCATAACATGTCACCTCCCTCAATATCAGAAGATTGTAAATGACATGCAGGGGAGTTTAATAAAATCTGTGATCCTCTGGAAGTCCATAAGAAAAAGCACAATAGAAAATCAAGATGGCCTAGAATGATGTATTCCCTCAGTCCTCTAGATTTACAGTGGATGCATCTTGTCATAAACCACATCACAACTGCATAAGCAGCTCTCTGGTCTGACGTAAATAGAGTACGCAAAACTACAGCAATTCATTTGTGAATAAAAAGAATGCATTAGTATCATGGTGTGAGAGTAATAATAAAAAAAATGCATACACACTTTATAAACAGTTCTACACAGTTAGAAACACTAAAGTCTCACGCTCTCCAAACATACATTTATTTAAGGGCCTTGCAGAAACATTTACAGCTGTGTCATTCTGTACTTCAAGCACTATTCTGATAATGTATGGCAGCACTCTGAAAAATGTAAGCAGGATGATCCAAATGAAAAATTAATTCATTTCACAGGTGAAGTCTGACTGAGCCTGGTTTATATTTCAAGTATAATTAATGGATTCGTACACCTTTTCACAGGGAATTACATCAGCACAGACACAGATATGGAACAACGTTTCTGCTTTTTAAACATCTAGGGCTCCTCTTAAAAGAGGAAGTAGCTCCCAAGTCTTTTCATTGGTTAAAGTACTTTGAGTTCAGGAGCTGCTCTTTGGTTATAGTTGCCGCAGTCCAGTCAACTCCAGAGATCAGCTAATGGTTGTATATTACCAGCAATAGAAAAGGAAATGTAATGTTCTCTCACTCACTCTTATTGGAAACCATGTTGTGTTCCTGAAAGGAGAATGCACCCTCTAATCCAGTGGTGCATAGCGTGGGGCACGCAGCTATGAACAAGGCAGTTCTGTAAAAATTAAAGTTTTTTTTTTTTTGTGCTCGTTTCTGTGTGTTTTGTTTAAGCCGTTTATTTTTGTTTAATTAATAAAACACTGAGCGCCGCAGAGCCTCAGTTTTGCCCCATACGTTTTGTGTTTTGGTTTAATTTCCTGGTCTGAGGTCTGAGCCCTCACTGCCACAGGGCGGTTACCTTGCTCCAATGGACAATTCCATGGGCCAAAGTATATTATGTTTTATTATGGGCTTGTCTGATATAAAATGACTGTTAGTGGTTATTTACACCTCTTCGATGTTTCCATTCATTAGACTTCTGTCATCATCAGTCTGCTTACTGAGCCTTACCTGACCTACAGTGGTTACTACCTGAATGCTTGCCAAACACTGCATATTCATTCTCCATGCCTGAATTGTTAATCCTAAAATTAATTATGGACTGAGCCACTCATAATCCAAAACACACGTTTAACCCTTTGACGTACCCAGCACAGGCTAATCTCACTTTAGAACATTAAATGAGCTGCCACCATAGTCTCACAATAGCAACAATGTAATACAGTTCTCCCCCTACCTCAGCAACAGTTAGAGCAAACATTGTGCCATCAGCATCCTCTGCCTGTAACGTACATGTAAAATGTACAGCAAGTATGAAATACCTATATGCAGGCAGCTCCACTACAGTATATCCATATCAAACATTCATATCAAATATTTTGCTCTTGTAGGTAAATGTACAACAAAATGACAAACTGCTTGGGATATTCTCCCATTAATTTCAGAACATTTTGTAGAATGTGCTGTTATGTAAGCGCACAGCCACAATCATTCTTAAACATATCTAAAAAAAAAAAAAAAAAAAAAAAAAGAAGAAGAATTCCAAAAACACCTTACTGCATTTAACCCAGGGCAATGAACACCATTTCATTCGTGGAATCCCACATTTTCTCTGTTTCACATACAGCAGGAAATCATTAAAAAGTGGGTGAAAAAAAAAACCTCAAGAAACTGTGGAGATCTCACAGAGGTCTCCTGGTAATTGAGGATTTCCCCAGCGAGCTGGGGCTGGCTGAACCTTTGAAGTTGGCTGGCATTCTAATGCAGTTCAGGCGCACAGAAGTTAAACACTCAAAGCAAACCTGCAGAAAAGCAGGAACTCACAAGAACAATACACACTCAGCGAGGGCGAAGTGATTAGCACCCCAGAGGGGCATCAATACAAATTCAATACAAAAATGCTCTGAGTTTCAAACGTTTCCAAAGTAAAAGAAAATGCTCTTTCACCTATAGGAAGTATTCACGCACCCACGTTTTCACAGTTTGTTGTGTTACAACCTGAAATCATTTAAATGGGATTTTTTTTTCCTTTGCTTTACACAACCTACTCAACACTTTCAATGTGTAAAACAAACAAATCAATTAAAAATAAAAACCTGAAAAGTGTTCACCCCCTTTGCTGTGACATTCCTAAATAAGCTCAGGTGCAACCAATTGCCTTCAGAATCCACACAATAAGTTAAATGGAGTCCACTGTGTGCAATAAAAAATGTTCATGATTTCAGATTAAATGCACCTGTGTCTGCAAGGTCCCCTAGTTGGGTAGTGCATTCAAAGCAAAGATACTACCATGAAGACCAAGGAGCAATTCTGGGATAAAGTTGTGGAAAGGCACAGATCATGAGAGGGGTATAAATAGGCTTCAAAAGGCACTGAACATCCATTGGAGCACAGCCAAGTCGATCATTTTGCCCAATACATTACAATAATAGCTTCCGTAATTACATGCAAGTCATATTTTTTTATCTAATAGGAGGGAAAAAAATATGATATACTGTAAAATAAATTGAAATAAATTGAATATGAAATACACAGGTAGCATATACAATTATTTTTTAAATGTTTTTTTTTTTTTTTTTTTTAATAGAATCACTGGTTGTGTGTTCCATCTTTTAGAGGTCCCATGTCATTAATTAATTACACAGTATTTAAAAATCCAAGAGAGGGCCCTATTTATCACAGACATTGCTTATCCATGGGACAAAGTGATTCCATAAGCCTCATCAGCACTCAACCAACAATAAATGTAAAAGCTACTCCTGTGGACTCATGTTTATTTCAAATATCAAAAAGAATAACCTAACCTAATCCTTTTCGAAGAACTGTGGACTTAAACATTTCAGAAACATACTGTACTAATTTAAAAAGTTGATTTTTTGCTTTGTTTTGTTTTTAGAGCTGCACAGTGTGAAGAAAAAGAAAAAAGAAATCAATGTGCCTTTTTCAAAAGCAATGTACAGTATAGTATAATCTATAATCGCCATTTCTATAAATCTCCACTTGTCTAAAGCCATTGAGCAATATAATACCAAAACCAAAAGCTAATGCTAAATTGCCTCGCAAAGTCGATAGAAAAAACGGATGAGACACATTTTCTACCTTTTAAATTACAGTTCAACGTCTATTTATTGGAGTGCTGCTAAAAGGCACAAAAGGGTTAGAAATGAATATCAAGAGTATTAAAAAATGTCAAAAGACATTAAAGTGTCTAGACTTTTTTTTTTTTTTTTTTTTTTGAACAGCAAAACTTTCTATTACATAAATTATAATACCCATTTCACTGTTTTAAATGTTTTACAAACAGGTATAGATTTGCAGTTCAAATAACACATCTCTTCAAATACGGGCATTTGTTGATTTCAAGCAGTGTGCACCTCAAATGACAACATTACCCAGAAAGAGGAAGTAATGTAGTTGGACAGGCAAGGTGACTCTCTTTAACACTTCATTATATTATAGTGCAGTCTAAACAGGCTTACCCCAGTTTGACTGTTAACCACATTTCTCCACTAGCTAAGAGATAAACAAAAGAAGTACTCCATCACAGTTTAATGGTTTGGGGTGGGTCGTGTACGAGAGTGTGGCGCGCAGAGGTTGTGTAAAAGTGTGTGTTGTGTTTCTGTTCAAACTGTTATTTTGTTCCTGTGTGTTTGGATTTAATTCGTAAATAATAAAAGTGTGCAAAACTGCAGTTAATGTGTCTGGGTTGCTTTTACTGTCAATCATGTTACCACAACATATTTTATATATTATATATATATATATATAAAATCAGTACCTATGACGCGTCCTCAGTGATCTTCAGTATTTCCAGGAAACTAGTCTATTAAAAAACATGTTTAAGACTTTATACTACTTGACTTGTAAAATCAATACAGAAAAACAAGAATAAAAAAGTAAAAAACATACAGCCCAGCAGTAATGTGCCCTTGAAATACGTCCAAAAATCTGAAGCATTTTGAAATACAGTAATGCACTGTGAAACGTATTCTTTCAGTGCAATTACACTTTTAATATCAGTACTGCTTCAGTTCTCTGGGGAATGCATTTCTTACTCCTCTGTGTTAACAAAGGAACTGTCAGATCTTGTCAAGGATAGCCAACTAGAGTCCATGAATGTTACATTGCATAGACAAATTAAGAAAGGGACTGAGGAAAATCTCATATAAAAACAACCTAAATGAGGAATTAAAACCAACTTCCAAGCGACAGAAATACGATGATTTGTAGAAGTCGCCCCGTAAAGTGTGCACAGTTCAAGCCAAGAGTAATGAAATGAAGCGAATGCAGAGCTATATCAGAGGATCTCGAAGGTCAATGAATCTATAACAACCTATAGCAGATGTGGTTTTGAAAGAACTGAATGAGAAGACGATGGGCATCAACTACTTTACAGAGTAGCATTACTGTCAGGAACAGCTGTCGTTAACATACAGTTTTATCTACCATGGCAAGTTTTACCACAGCAGGAAAAATGCACTTTAAATTATTCTATTAAAACAATCATTTAGCATGCATGTAAATATGCTATTTTACAAGAGATTCAGTCCCACAGTGTATATCATAATACTAAAAAATCCAACAGGCATATTAACCAGAAAGAAATGAATTGTAGGACGCGCAATGGGGAGTAGTTGATTTAAATGTACTGACTCTTGGGTCACATTTATGCTGTACATCTGAGATAAATAAAGCAGAATCTGAAAAGAAAATCAGCCTGTTGTGATGCACTGCTGAGCATAGAAACCTCATGAATGGTATATTTATTTTACCAGTACCAACCATGACTGTTCAATATAGGGTTATTGTATTTATTCTTGAAGTACTGTGCCTGAAAGGTATTAGAAGGTTCGAAGCCAGGAATTCGAAGATTGTTTTAAACCTTTGACAGTTCGTCAGACGTCATTCATGTACTGTATGTTTTTTAAAAATGCCTTTCTGTTAACAGAAATCGTTTCATAATGTGTGAATACTATAAATCACACATTAAATATCACTAATGTGCAAAATTCAATCTTTTGATTTGTATAATGCATACTACCATGTACATGTATGTATGTATGTGTGTGTGTGTGTGTGTGTGTGTGTGTGTGTGTGTGTATATATATATATATATATACACACATACATATATACACACACACACACACACACATATACACACACGCATACATACACAGTGGTAATCAGTAAGGGTTATAGTGTACTGTAGATTGAGGGACAACTGCCAAGTTTAAATTACTATTCTTTTTCATCCTGCAATTATGAATTATTACTATCAACAATTAGTACAATTAAAATGTACTTGGTTACATAAGCGTTATTATTATAGTAGTACTGTAGCATGAGGCTTTGTAATGCAGTTATTGACACTGCAAAAGTCTGGTTTCCTTGTTTTGTTTTGTTTGTACTACAAATTGCTACCACATCTTGCCGTCTCTCAGAATAATCACTTTAATTCTAACTATAATCTATAAGTTAATTTGCTAAGCAGGGAATTCATTTAATTACTGGACCACAGGATGTTATTTTTCTTTACTCAATTGGCCCAAAATGGGCTGCCTATGGATTTGTGATCAAATCCGGCCTGCGGGTTTAAAAATCTGAGAAATTAGGATCGTAAACTAATAAACTAAAGAACCACTTGAATTCACGGTTTGGGAAAGACATTTCAATATACACAGTAACGTGCCCAGTTAGAAAAAGGAAAAGGCTTTGAGCTCTGCAAACTTCAAAACACAATTATTGCACACACTAGATTAGGACAGACCGAATCAAATATTTTAGGTCCCAAATAATATTGACTGTTTTGCTCCAAGCATGGCTTAAAACTAATCTTGTTGACACTGCCTTAATATTGTTCAAGCACAATCTAGCAAAAAGCTCCCAAAAACGTGATTCATCGTGTACAGTATGTGTTAAATGACAGTGGGTGTTAATCTGACTACTACTTCATGTTACATAGATTTCTACCATTGATGGGAGGGCCTGGGTCCCTAAAGCAATTTTTTTGAATTAAAAAAAGGCTGCAGTGGTGAATAATGAAAAAAAAAAAACACCCAAAAGGATAGCTGGCAATGTAATCACACTTGGCATGTGACCCTTTCAAATTTACTTAATATGGATTAAGGAAGTGTCATTCCGCGAGTCAAAAAGAGTGGTTTCGTCTTTCCTCAGGCACACGCCCATGGGATTTCTTCAGAAATTATTAAAACAAAAACATTGTGTGTTTGCTCACAGCAATCCAGTACAACACTGACGGGACCATCTCAGCTGTCACTTTCTGCCATTTGAGATTAATTTGAGAGCGTGTGATATAATATGTCAGTCGTATTTTATAGTTTAAACAGAGGAAGCAAAGATTATATGATGTAGGCTATTTATTAAATATTGGGACACTAGGTTGCTTTAACTTCAGTGTATTAGGATAAGACTCATCAACACAAAGATTGTGGATTTGACATTAGTCAAGTATTAACAGAATACAAAACAAGTACTATTTTATACCTTAACACTTTCCTGTCCCAACTGACCATCACCCCACAAACTGCAAATTGTACATATGATGTCTGCACTCATTCCAAATGGTTCTACATTTGTTTGCTCCAATATTATTCTTGGAGAAGGCATTCTTCTTTGGACAGTTGCCTGAGTTACGTGATTCCAGAAAAATCTTACTAACTTTTCAACTTGAACCTGAACCGCAGAAGCAGATTTTACTTGAATCAGGAATACAAACAAATGGCCAAGACACGGCCTTCTCCAGATGCAAGACATACATATTTAAGTATACATATTTAAGAATATATATATATATATATATATATATATATATATATATATATATATATATATATATATATATATATATATATTCTCTGTATTGGTTCCCACTTGACCATTGCAGTATTCTTCAGGATAAGTCTCTTTAGTCATTTAAGAGTTACTGGTAAATCACTGTTCTTCCTCCCTCGTTACATTCAGTTCATTAGCAGCCAGAGTAGCAGGGAAACGTTGCAATTAGTTAGCACTAATCAGGAAGAACTGGTCAATTGACAACTATGGAGTCGCTATCTTCTCTACACAAAACAAAACAGATTGACCCTTTTTTTTCTTTGGGGCAGGAGATATATCAACAGACAAAAGGATGCAAAAAGCAAATAGATGTGGTGTAATTACAGATCCAGTGTATATATTTTGTTCTAAGGGAAATTTGAAAGGATAAAGTAGTACATAATTCTGTTCTAAAATGCCTCATAATATTATTAATTGGGAAACAAGACTATATGCTGGATTTATGAGGGTAGAGAATGTAGACTCTACAGCACCTATTTCCAACACGGTGTATTTTTATGAACTGCAGGAATTGTAATTAAGTAACGAGACCTCTGCAGCTGCTTCACCTGAAAGGGGTTGCAGTAATGGATTGAGACAGGCTAATTCTGCTGATGTGATAACCACCTTATATGGCCGTTCTTAAACACTGTACTGAAATGATTATGGTTTGGTTTGCACACTACAAATTACTGTTGTCCTTAGGCATAACAGCATTAGATACTGAATACATTTGTTAGATCAGAATAGTTTGATAACCACTGTTAAGTTAATTATTAGGGACCATCACAGTTGCAAGGAGTACCAGTAAAAAGTTTAAAAATAAAAGGGCAGATTTTCAAAGCCTTTTACTCCAGAGACTAAATTACTATTTTTTTAAAAAAGATGATAACTCCTGTTAACAAGAATTTTAAGACAGTTGAAGTAAGTCAGGTAGTTAATTTCTCATTTTGTAACTTAATTTTATTTATTTTTTTCAAATGGTTGAAAAATACTCTTGTATGTTACATTGTGGAATAAAAAAGCATGGAAAATCAGCCCCAATACATTTTTTCCCTTTTGGTACAAAATGGCAGCCTGTAATATGAAAAAACATATTTTTTTCCAACTCTATTACATCAAATCTGTTATATCTGTTAATAATCCCTATCACCAGAGGAGTCTTTTACTTGTCAGGCTGACAGTCGCTCTCACCTGAATAGGCCCAGTAGGGATCTCCAGGCTCCCGCCTCCTCCTCCTCCGTAGCCGAGCAGCTCTTCCAGGCTCCTTTCCTTGTAAAGATCCAGGCTGACCTCCTGTCAAAGCTAATAAGAAGAAAACGATGTTATACAAATACAGATTTTATTTATTTATTTATTAATGAAAACCAACTGCCGCATTTAAAAATACATGTGAAGAACTATTTTAAATGTAGCAGCTCAGTCAATAAACCTGTATATTTGTCACTTAACTCTCTTAAGACATTGACATGCAAAAACGTGCTAAAAGCTTTTCATTGGAATTTATTCAATGCTCTGAAAACCGGCAGTCTTTGCAACATACAGTGTAGGCCAAGTAATCTATCTTCACTCATGACAATTCATTTATTTTTAAAAAGTATTAAAACACAGAGACATGACAGTTTATTCATTGCCACTTCATTTGCTTTATTGTTTTTTTAGTTACTTATTTATTTTTAATACTTATGAATCTCAATGTACATGCCTGTACATAATTCCATTTGTCAGTTCCGATAACCAGCCCAGTTTATTTTGGGATACTCTGATGTGAAGAGGATTGAAAGTATTAGGCTGGAGTCACTTGAGTAGACTTCAGCTTACTCTGAAAACAATGCAGTGTGACAGTACCTAGGGTTACTGCCATTTTGTATTCCACAGCACTGCACTGAAAGGGACAAACCCATTACTGCAGGAGATGAAATGCAAAACAAATAGCATGAAAACTATAATACAAAATATTTTTTTGTATAAAATATTGGACTTCTAGGGAAACAAAACACTTTCAAAAGGGCACTATACAGTGCATATGATTATAAACTTTATAGAATGGCAGGGTTTCTTTTTAGAGTCAGCAGTTCTAACCATGTGTTCTTATAATGACACTACCCCATCTTTTGGTTTTTGTTTCCCTCCGTTGATTTTTGGGGGATATAAGCTCAAAACGTACCAGTGCATGCCAACGAAGGCACATGCTATGGTTTTTCTATGAATTACATTATTCATTTAGAATGTTCTTAGAACAGAAAATGTAAGTATGCCATCCCTACTGTTTTTAAAGCTCCTGCCCTACTGTGAAGCAATTCATCTGGTTTGTCCATTATATCTGTCTGAGCCACCAAACCCCTACTATCCCTTTCTAAAAATAATCATGTACACTTCAGGCACATTCTGTTTAATGGGCTTAACAGAATAATAATAAAACATGTCTACAGCATTATTTTGCACTCTAAAAATAAGGTCACCCAAAGCCATTACACAGTCTACCAAAAGAAGTGGTGAATATTATATCTGTTAACAGTGGCCATGCTAACTCTTCTAACATGGGATCCTGTCTACACCCAGTTCTATAGCTGGGTGTTACCAATGCACACAATGGTGAAATCAGTTGCCCAGGATCGTACAGTAAAGCTGGCATTCATAAGAACATAAGAACATAAGAAAGTTTACAAACGAGAGGAGGCCATTCGGCCCATCTTGCTCGTTTGGTTGTTAGTAGCTTATTGATCCCAAAATCTCATCAAGCAGCTTCTTGAAGGATCCCAGGGTGTCAGCTTCAACAACATTACTGGGGAGTTGATTCCAGACCCTCACAATTCTCTGTGTAAAAAAGTGTCTCCTACTTTCTGTTCTGAATGCCCCTTTTTCTAAACTCCATTTGTGACCCCTGGTCCTTGTTTCTTTTTTCAGGCTGAAAAAGTCCCTTGGGTCGACACTGTCAATACCTTTTAGAATTTTGAATGCTTGAATTAGGTCACCACGTAGTCTTCTTTGTTCAAGACTGAACAGATTCAATTCTTTTAGCCTGCCTGCATACGACATGCCTTTTAAGCCCGGAATAATTCTGGTCGCTCTTCTTTGCACTCTTTCTAGAGCAGCAATATCTTTTTTATAGCGAGGTGACCAGAACTGAACACAATATTTAAGATGAGGTCTTACTAGTGCATTCAAACTATAATTGACCACTGCTAGGCAACAATTCTTTGCAAGAAATAAATAGGTTTTCAATCTAAAGCTAATGTAATAGAGGGATGGGATGCTTCAAGAAAAAAGGTTACTTCAGACTGTTTGAATACTCATTCCTTTATAACTCAGCACTGTACATCTTTGATTTTTAAAACAAACGTACTGAAGCTTTTAGAAGACACCAGGCTATAGTTTGTAGTCTTATAAGGATAAATGTATGAAGGTTTTAAATTTGCATTTCAATAATAACATTAACATGTTTAGAGCAGCATGGCAATAATGCTGAGACCTGTAATTGGGACAGCATCGTAATGCTTTAAAAAGTCAGCAAGCTACTGTTTAGCATAAATGTTTTCCCAATATAGATCCCAAAATTATACCGTGGGTTGGAAATGTTTAGTCTCATAATGACATAGACCTGGGTGGGTTAAACAAAAAACTAAACAAAATGAGCCTCCATTAGCCGGCCAGCTAAATCACGGGCAAGCTAAAAGACTGCTTCCCTCTGCTCCCATGTTGGTACCAAGCTCAAGGGGGATGAAAAGGAATGTAATCCAGGCCTCTCTAATTGAAAACTGCCAATTGTGTTGATTCAGCATCAGTGGAGGCCAGAAGTGCACTTATGCACAACAGGCTGGACTGCGACCAGCTAGATCTCCTTCAGCCCCAAAATTAGCCAATACAAAAAAGCGCAGTCACCTTTTTGCAGTGCTGTAGCCAGTTTATTATTGAATACATTTATAAACACTTGCAAAATCAGAGAAGAAAATCAAATGCAGGAAATGAAAATGTCTTCAGTAGTACTACCAAAGAAACGTAATACAAATGGTACTATGCTTATTAAAGTCCTAATGCTGAGCATTTCAGTACTTGTCAAAAGGTATCTCAAAACTTTTAACTTTTGTTTTTGTAAGACAGGGTGTTTAAATGTATTGGTGTTTGAGCTATCCAGGGTTCTGTGACACAACACCGTAGATAAATTAATATCCTGGCCCCTGTGTTGTAGATGGTATGGGCACTTTGCAGCAAAACCAGTGGGGTGAATTGCTGCATAAGGAGTGTGACAGAGAAAGAATAAATCTTGGTTATAAATCTCCCTCCCGACCTGTGAGGGCACGGTGTACAGGGAACACAGTGCCCCGGACTAGACAGTCAGACAATTCATTCCAAGGGTTAGGTGGAAATCGGCCATCTAGAAAGAGGACGGAGCTACGGTACACCAAGGCGTGTGCGATGTGGCAACTGCGGATTGGAGGAGAAACAGTTGCATTCGCTAACCAATGGGACGTGAGTGACGGTACAAAAGGAGACGTGGCTAGGTGATCTGTACCTTTGTAATGGTTAAGAGAGAACCAGTAAAGGACAAGTGTAAAATAACCGTGAGTGTGTTGTTTGTTTGTATCATCTAATTGTACTGTTTGGTACTCATTAGACGGCTAAAATGATCCCGAGCCGTCGCTACAGGCCAGCACAAAACCGGACAACATTTCATCATTGTGCACATCATTTCTTTACTGTTGTCATCAGACTGGATTATAAATAAACCACCATTTCACCAGTAGTTTGTTGTTTGTCATTGTCTTGAGCACTGCATCACCTCTACACCTACGCACTGCAAACCACTTTGCCACAAGGAGTGGTTAGGTATTATTTATTTCCGTTAGGGGTCAATGATCATGTAGCTAGTGGGAACATTGTTTTTAAGTTTTGATTAGTAATCCTCTGAACACAATACACAAAAAGAAAACATTTGGAATATAGTTATTTTGTACAGATTATTATTTTTTTGATTTGTCATACAGTCTCAAACCTTCAAAAGTGAAGCCCAATTTGGTAACACACAACTGTGTCCCAGATAAAGCAATGCAACAGCCAAGTCCTTCACACCAGATTCTGTCCTTCCAAATCAATAGGTCTACCTCTCTCGGTGGTAAGTCAAGAAACTATTGAATCCTTCATCTTAAGTAAGGATTACAACAGAGAATCCATTTTACATACACTTAACCTTCATTTGTTTTCTTCTTCTTTTATTTTGTTGCAGGAAGGACACACACACACCTACAGAGTAATGACTGAAAGCAAATCAAGGCAAACGTCACTCGAGTGACATATCAATTCTCATTAGCATTCTTTAGATCTCACTCCAATACCTTCAGCTGAAGGACACTCACGTTCTGACATAGCAACGCAGTCTGCTTTACATTCCTGCAAAATAGTCGAGGTAACATCTGTCAGCATCAAATAGCCTGAATGTTCACGGATGACGTTAAAGTGACAGTGTCCCCTTTCTGACAGACTAATGTTGGGAATACTAAACATAGAAATAACTGACAGGTTCTGCCAAGATCTGAACCCTACTGTGGTTCAGCAGTGCATTGTATGATAAAGTGATGTGTCTATTATCATGATAGTATGTGCTATATCAATAAAAGACAGTTGTGATTTGAAAGCTGTCATATTAATTTCTAGTTCATATTTTGACTCCACGTTTAACAACATCAAGTGAAAATCAAGATACTGTTCTGTACAAAAGGAATCAAGTGAAGCAATAACAGGAAGTGCAAGATGTCTCCAGTTATCTTCTTTAAATAGTTGTGGGCGTAGAACTGAAGCAAAACAGCCACAGAGTTAGCCATTGCTATCCGATATTCAACACTAATGTAAAAAATCATATCGAAGTCAAGAATATATTTCACAGATATCTCCCTGCATTTGTCAAAACATGTTTAGATTTTTCACAAGAAACATTAACGTAAACGTTGACGCTGATTTTCCAAAAACATGAATCTGAAAGAAACCTGTTATTGAAGGGTTATCATCCAGGTGACTACCTTGAGGAATTAACGATAAGCCTCTCTTCAGATGCATCAATGCCATCAATGCCAATGTTATCTTCAGTAGGAAACCAGTCTATTAAAAAAAAAACAACTTTATACTACTTGACTTGTAAAATCAATACAGAAAAACAAGAATAAAAAAGTAAAAAACATACAGACCAGCAGTAATGTGCCCTTGAGATACATCCAAAAATCTGAAGCATTTTGAAATACAGTAATGCACTGTGAAACGTATTCTTTCAGTGCAATTACACTTTTAATATCAGTACTGCTTCAGTTCTCTGGGGAATGCATTTCTTACTCCTCTGTGTTAGCAAAGGAACTGTCAGATCTTGTCAAGGATAGCCAACTACAGTCCATGAATGTTACATTGCATAGACAAATTAAGAAAGGGACTGAGGAAAATCTCATATAAAAACAACCTAAATGAGGAATTAAAACCAACTTCCAAGCGACAGAAATAAGATGATTTGTAGAAGTCACCCTGTAATGCAGAGCTATATCAGAGGATCTCGAAGGTCAATGAATCTATAACAATCTATAGCAGATGTGGTTTTGAAAGAACTGAAGGGAACACGACGGGTATCAACTACTTTACAGAGTAGCATTACTGTCAGGAACAGCTGTCGTTAACATACAGTTTTATCTACCATGGCAAGTTTTACCACAGCAGGAAAAATGCACTTTAAATTATTGTATTTAAAACAGCCATTTATACTTGCATGTAAAAATGTTATATTACAATGGATTCAGCCCCCACATAATACTACAAATTCCAACAGGCATATTAAAACCAGAAAGAAATGAATTGTAGGACGCGCAATGGGGAGTAGTTGATTTAAATGTACTGACTCTTGGGTCACATTTATGCTGTACATCTGAGATAAATAAAGCAGAATCTGAAAAGAAAATCAGCCTGTTGTGATGCACTGCTGAGCATAGAAACCTCATGAATGGTATATTTATTTTACCAGTACCAACCATGATTGTTCAATATAGGATTAATGTATTTATTCTTGAAGTACTGTGCCTGAAAACCTAAAGCAAAAAATATCTATAATACATTCTAACAAAGGCTTCTGGACAGGAATTTAACATTTGTTTGAAAAAATATAGCAGGCAAATATATTCTCTTTTTTTGTTTTTAACATACAACTGAATTCATGAATTGAACATTATTCCCTTAAATACAAATTCCGTGATCAATATAAAATTAACCACAGCTGGAGAATAATGACCCAAAAAAAGCATCCTGTGAGGACTAGCACCTTGGCAAAAATCTGAAATATTGATCTCTTCCGGGATGTATCAAGTAAATACTTGAAAATAAAATTACATTAAAAGAAAAACAATGCATCAGGTCTGATGAAATCAAGTAACCTGCTAATATTCTTCCAGCAGCTTATAATGCTCCACATGGTGATTCTTCCTGGTGACAGGCATCAATTTGTAATATAATAACATAACTGGAGGTAATGATCACAGCTCTTTAGGGAGAACTTGGAGGTACCATAAAAACTATTATCCCTTTTTTACATGATATAGTTTTCTTGCACTTGTTAAAATTCAAAACCTAGGGACCATCTGGCTTTCTCCAAAGCAACAGGGCATTATAATGCAATTATAGTCCTCTAAGGATAGTTAAAATGTTTAACAAGAATTGTAATAACTAGAGATTAAGCAGCTAAAAGAGCCATGGCAGACATTCGTTGGCAAGTCACCTAATGTACTCTAGGCCATCTTGCTGGATGGAATCTAGATTTTAAATGATGTTGAACCAGAAGGCACCTGTAGGTCTCTCTTAAAAGTACAGTCAAACCCATTTACAACGTACCTCCGATATGACGTACACACTGATGTAAAGAACCAGTACCATGGAACTGAATAAAATCGTATTAAATCCTGTTTAAATTCTCCTTTTATTACATACTCTGACAGTGCATACTTCCTGTTATTACACACGCACCGCGATGGCACGCAGTGATCTGTGCTGCACATATTGCGTACTCTTAGGCCGACTTCTTGCTGTTTGAACTTGACTTTGCTCTCTACTACTGTAATTTATGCAGTATTATCATGGCCAGCGCTAAATGATCGTCAATTTCACTTAAGGGCAAACTGTACATTATTGGAGAAATCTTAAAGGGACGAAAGCAGTCAGAGTGATGTTATCAATGAGCTCAAGATTAAAAAGCAGCCGTTGCTGAGGCAGTCATCTAAGGCCCTGCCCATATTAGAGCAAAACAATCAACAACTGGGTTCAAAACCTATTTATCTGAACCCTAGCCCAACAGTGTTAGAGCGTCCAGATTGCCTTAATAAAACCGGGCTAGTTTAACCCAGCTGTTGTTGAAAAAAACACTTCGTTGGGTGACTGTATCCCAGAAACCACTGTAATGTATACACATTCTCCCCCCCCCCCCATAAATGCTGTTTATTTTCATTGAATACGGGAGCAGACTGGAGAATCTACGAGAAAGTGCCTAAGTAATCAAAAGGGGAATAAGTTTTATGTGGAGAAAAAATGCCCAGGCCATAGGGGTGGATAAGACGTTCTTTAATTTAATTAAAAGTCAAAATAAAGACCTTTAACATTCTAATAACTCGATTCTAAAACACTAATGCGGCCAAGGCAAAAAAGACTCTTAAAATAGCATACAGGCAATGATTACTGTACTGTACCTGAACTGACAGTTTGTATGGTAATGTTTACTGACTTATATTATTTTTATTATTATCAGTTACTATTATTAGTTCTGTAATGTATTAGTACTGTACTGTATTTCTTTATTTTGTTTATTTTAGTAATTACAGCACAGTTATTCAGTACATTAGTTACATGTTTTTTGTTATTTTTTATAATTCATTTAGCTGACCAAAGGCAACATAGTATACTGTATTAAATAATTAAAATAGTGTTACAGACTGTGTAGTAATGTACAGTACTAGTTACATGTTACATTGTTTTATATGGTTTCTTCTGTAATAAACCTTTATACCACATACATTGTATATTTACATTAATCAATTTGTACTGTACTAGGTATTGATTTTTGTGCTGATTTGGCAGGTATGTGCATGTATCCATGAAATCCATGAGAAGCAGGTGTAACTTCCTGTATAAACGCTGCAAATATTGACACTGACAGCAATGCAGATCATTCATTCATTGCTTTGCAGTCAGTACTGCCCACACAGACAGCAATACCACCAGAGAAGGGTGGGGAGAAAAAGCCCAAAATAGCACACTTCCTAACTTCATGATTTACAAACAAATGATAGGCATCAGGCCACAGTAGTTAGCGAGTCCTGAGTCGTTAACCTGAGGCTGAAGGCTTGTACAGCAGAGGGAACGATGCAGACATTTGTCATCACAGAACTCCTGGCAGTATCCCTTCATTATACAGTCGCTCTAGCGTCTCATCATTACCAAAAGGTTTGTTTTTGAGAAATGCCACGCTGGGATTCCTAGCATTCATAGACAGGACCACAAGCACATTCTGTCCCTTTAGAGCCATAAGGCTCAGCATGCAATCTGATTAACCACCAGAGAAGGAACTTCGAAAGGCTTGGCGACAGCACTGCTCTGGAGTGTGCACAGCAGGACACATCAGGACTTAAACAGAACAGAGAGCAAACCTGAAAGAAGCAGACACAAGCCGGCACACAGCAGTGTTTTAAAAGGCAAGCTGCATATCGAGGCCACTCTGCAGTGGCTTGGTATAGGATCGCTGTATTGTTAAAACACCTTTAGTTACCCATCGAGTATTCCTAGTACGAAACAGCATGCCAGAGCAACGCACTACCTTCTTAAATCTCTGAAGTTGAGTGATCTCTGTCTGTATTGCCATTTCAATTCCAGTTCCACCTTGTATTGCCGCCTTTCATGTTTTACTTCTCCCTTGCAAGCTAAACATGATTAAGAGATAATACAGTTGATGCACAACTGTCCCACTCCGTTTAAAAAAGGGATCATTTTTCAAGTGAACTTTAGCTTTTTTTAACAGTATGATTAAATACACGTTTACATTGTAAAAATAATCTGGTAAAGTAACAACACAGCACATCTGTGTCAGACTCTGCAAGGTATTACCAATGGTTGCATCACTACACACAGAATTAATTAAAAGCCTATGTATTTCTTTACAACAATTAAGCCTGCTATCCGTGTACCTGTTTATTCCAGTTTATGAACACTGAACCAAGCTCTCTTTGTTAAAAGTAAGTAACTTCTTTCCTTGACTCTGCTTTTTTATTTTCATTTTTTGTTTTGATAAAGTAAACCTTTGCCAACAAGGTCACCTTTACTATAAAACAAATGCAAGCTTCAGCTCTTTCTCCACATTAATGTTCTTTCTATAATTTTTAGACCTTAAGGTATGGAACATTTAATGTCATGGGATTTTCATCGTTATTACTGCTTGTGTGTCTACCTTTAAATTAGCTCTCCAAACATTACTTGGTTCTAATTAATTGGCCTGAACCTTAGAGGGTTTAACAAAAAGTGCCACATCATCAACGCTGGATAGAAATTGAGAACAGGCAGTAGTTCTCCCTTTCTTTTTTTTCTTGGCGTAGGCTCTGGCAGCATTACCAAGAATGAAAGAGCTTGAGGGCTACAGGTGATGATAGGTACCTTTTGTCTGTTTTTTTTCTTTTTTTTTAATAAAGAGAAGTGAACTCGAAAGCATAACGGATCAGTCTTTAATATCTGACTGAGTGAAAAAAAGATATTGAGTCTAGGTTGGCCTGATTACTATCCATCTTTACCTTCTCTGCCCAGTTAGAATCAAATCTCAACATGCCTTTTAGTCTAAAAAAAAAAAAAAAGTCAAAAAAAATATTGTTGCAGTTGTACTGCAACACAGCAGAGCCGCAAAGAAAATCTGATTCCAAATGAAAAACAATTGGGAGAGAGTTGGACTGATTCAGAGAATACAAAAACCTTGACCTATAATAGAAGACCTTGGCCTACCTTTACAAAATAATGAAATCTGATTTATATATAGCTATCAAAACTGGAAGTTCATCACATTTTGCTGTGCTTATCCATCCATCATTAATTTGACAACAATTAGCAGTCTGCCTAAAGCCGTATTAGACAAGGTTAAAGGTAGGAGGATTTTTATTAACAAAGGTTTACTTCCCATTGGCAACTGCAGAATGAAAGAAAGACAAGTCCACCTTCTCACTCATCTGAAGCTAAAACCACGAGCAATAAATATGTCAAAGAAAGAAAGCAGAGACGTTTGAATTTAAATGTGTCAAAAATATATATTTCCTCAAAATTAGACATTTGTAAGAAAAAAGCTTTGTGGTAATGGCTCACAGCAGTTTCCGATAAAGCAACTGTGTGGTGAAGTGAATCCAACTAATAAATGACTATAGCCAGGGCAACATATTTTTAGCACAAGATAAAACACACCTTGGAAATATTTCTCTAGAGACACCCAAATCTAATTATTCTTTAACAAAATTCTGTTCAAAAAAAAAAAAGACAGCTCATAAAACTAGGATGTATCTATCCATCTTTCCATAAAAGGAAATTGGAGTTAACTTTCTATTTTTAAGACGCATAAGACTAATTCATTAAAATATTTGAACTACATTTTGTGTACATCGTTATGGAACCATAAAATAGCCTCTTCTTTCTTCAATAGCTGGCTATAATGAACATGCTAAAAACAGTTATCATTAGTTTTTAATACTGCAGAAGAAATGCAATTGTGCTTTTCCATTATGGAAGCAGATGAGCCTGCTTTCACAACTTTAAAATCACAGCAGTGAATGCAATATGATCAATCACCAGAGATGTAGGGAGTGCGTCTGTATGCTGACATGCCAAACCTATTTCTTACTATCTTAGATTAATATTTGTGGAAAACTGAAAAACTAAAACAAGACTGACCTCCCCAGCACCCACTCACATTGTATGAAAGCATTAAAACGCATCTCTGTATAGGAATGTATGGCTCTCGGGCTTCACTATACTGTACTAATCATCCTTGAAGACGCTGTTGGAGAAGAAAAAGAAATGCTGAATGTACTGTACTTCTTGTACAGGAATGTGTGTGCTTCCCTCTCATCCATTATCACCACAGGAGCAGCATTCCCCATTCATCAAAAAATACATTCTGGTCGGTCGAAGAAAATTAAATTCCAGTCAGCATAAATCACTTTGATTCGATTCTCTGTTTTTCCTTTCCCTTACCTGTTAGAATGCTTTTCAGACATTAATAAATACATAAACAAACAAATAAATAAATAAATAAAGGAAAATATATAAACCATAAAATCTCGAGCCATTATTCATTTTAAGAGCAAGAACAATTCTTATGATTAAATTGTAGGCCCTCATCTGAAATAGTTTTGACAACGAATTGAAACCGAATTCCTGAACAGATGCTGAATGTTAACTGTGTTTCACATTTTCTGCATCTTGTAACCAAAGCGTCCCAATATTTCAAAAGCCTCAGAGAAATAAACCAAAGGAACTTCTGTAACTTCTACAGAAAGCCTCCAGCGCTGGAAACAATTAACACTTATGAAAAAATTATACACTTTCCATTGAGTCACGTGCCTTTAAGACTTTCATCCAGGAATACGAGTTATGCAAGTCAATTATTTGAAAGACAGAATTCCCTTGAAGTACTGTACAAAGACTCAAATAACTTTGTATGTACAGTTGACCATGACAAGACAAAGGGTGTGAAATAGATGGCCTTCTGCACCTCATCCAGGTAGTTATGGCAAGCCAAATTACCATTTAGAGATATCTCAAAATGCTTTTCAAGATTGAATTGCAGATATCTCAAACTAACTTGATTTCAAGATATCTCAAAGCTAGACAGGAAGTCAATTCGAGATATCTAAAATTCAATTTGAGATATCTCAAACTGGACAGAAAGTCAATTCAAGATATCTCAAATTCAATTCGAAATATCTCAAATTAACCCAGATTTCAAGATATCTTAAATTGAATTTAGGAGTACACTGCAATGAAATCACTGCTCACAATACAACAGAGTGAACTATGGATAAAATGCTATTTAACTGGAATCTTCATTCAAAATGTGAATCCTTGTCACATTCCATATGGTGAAAATGATAACTGCCCTTAATTTATTTATTATTGTTAGTTTGTATTTATTGATTGACAAGTAGACCTAAAGAGCAACTTGGTGAGGGTCTGAAATTTAAATAAATGTGTTCTTTACTTTAATGTAGACCAAACTGAAAGATTTGGATCAAGATTGCCTTGCCTATAAAAAAAAAGTAAATACTTGGAGACCGCAATAGGGAGACTCAATAAACTGGCCTTGAAGGAATAGCTAACCACTGCACTTTTTTTAATCACCCAAACTGGAATATACTTTCAAGGTCATTTCAAAACAGAAAAAAATGGATTTACCTTGTCGTATGCAACCAGTTACATGGAACTAATGTCTTTGTTTATTTCTGGCTTCTGGGTACAGACTTCCAAAGAGTTATTTTTATGTTTCTCTCTTTCTTTCTTAGGCACAACTTGCAGTTGAAAAAGAAACTAATACTAGACTTTCATATAACCTTTAAAAAGGTCCAAGCCCTTCCTGTCTTCTAAAGGAAAACTCTAAAGGGCTTTCTGAATTAATCTTGCAGTATTCAACATGTCTGCATCCTACTCTCTGAAGTCTGTCTCGAATAATTATCAAAACCTCACCTGCGCGGTATTAAGGGAATATCAGCGACACTTTGATTTTGCTTACAATAATCTATGATGAAATTCAAGTGGTTGTTGTGCAGGCTGTACCTTCCCCAGGGTTTGCAATGACCTAGCAGGAAGGTGGTGTCTGTCAGCAATGCAACACTGGTAAATGGAGGTTTAGGTGTACAGTAAAAGATGACATAAATAATGCAAATAACGACCCTCCTGAGTGTGGTGCCTTATATGTGCAGTGCACAATTAAACAATGCAGACTTAAAACTGGAATAATACCCAACAACCTGGCCAGTTTCCAACACTGCATGTTTCATCAGTGAACATGTTTAACTCCATGGGGGGGAGGTATTTTTATCTCTCTCTCTGCAGAACTGAAGCAAGGTAATGAAGGTTCAGGGGTAAGGGTGTTAGGGTATAGGGATTGGTTACCTGAGAAACAAGTTTAAATCTAGCCCTAAAGCTGTAAATAAACATGGACTCCCCCACAGCCAGGCGTGCTTATTATAAACACTCCTTCTTGAAATCCCTGTTTATAAAATAAACTAAGATTTAAAAGATATTATAAACAATACGTGAATACACTTTTGTACAGTAAATGGCTGAAACACATAAATTATTGAAGTACTGTGCAAGCAAGCATTGCCTAGTACTCAATAAGCATTTAGACCTGGTTGTTTTTCCACCCTATAGCAACAATTTCAAGACAGAACACAGATTTCCATCCAAAACAACAAGGCTTTACAGAAATACATTACAGGTCTACACCTAGCATTGTATATGGTAATCCAACATTAGAAATGCAAAGAAAGCATTCACTTTTTTCATAATCTTTCGGAATAAGTGCACCGTATGTTTTATGCCTGCAAAGAAAATATGCAGTGCACAGTACAGACATTCATAACCTCTTTCTGAATTCAGTGCTTAAACATATTCTTTACTTAAGGTGACATGCACACAAGACTATTTACAGGGCAAGAGACTCCAATCGATTTCAGGGAGTAGGGAAAGACTGGAGTGCTGCCAAGGTCTGGGTTATATCAACAGTTAGAAATTATTGCACTCAACAGTGCTTTGACAGCATTAGACCAGCAAAATAAACAATTCATATCAGCCCTCTAACACCCCACCCCCTTGTCCTCCAGTCCACTGAAAAATAAGTTAAATCCATGAAAAAAAGTTATAGAAAACAGGATATTAGTTTTAAGATGAATCAGTGAAATGTCCTGTTATTCTTTAAAACTTTAATTGATTTATACAGTTGAAATATGAAAGACAGTGTTCTCTATGAGAAATTAACTTAGCTGAGGATGTGGGCGTGTCTACCCATGCCAGTTTGTTTTCTACCTCCAAGCAGCAAATGTTGTTGCTGTAACAGTAAATATGATTTACTAAACATAACAGTGCACAGCTCTGACAAAAGAAATTGGACACATTATGAATTACATTTCCATAACAGTCATTGAGGTGAACAGTAATTGCAATTCTTGCAACGGCCACCATGCACCAGGGCTTCAGGGAAGCTTCAGTATGTTCGAAAATTTTTTTAAAGACTGGAAAGGATGAAAGGAAATCAAACATTACTTTGTCAACATCTGCCTAAGTGTGGTGTTCTCAAATGCTATACCAACACAGTAGGAAACTTAAAAGGCAAATAAATGAATGCTACTCATAGAATCTGCTCAGCTCATGTTTTAGCCATGTTCTTTCAGAAGCAACACACTGCCTTGCTATTTTTTTTTTTTTTTTACATAACATCTTGTCCGTTGTTCTTTATTTCAGGGTCATTACATTACTACATTATATTTTTTTAAAGAGCTAAAAGCTAAGATGCCAAACACACGTTGTACTATATTACTCTTTTTCATTAATTCGGAGAACGGGTTCTTGTTGCAGAAATAATTTCAGGCCTAAAATGTTTATCTTCAACAGCAAAAGTGTTCTCTTCATTTGAAAAACCAGAACTACAGGAAAAGCCTTACAAGAAAAAAATACACTTTACAGCTCTGCATAATACTGAACATGTGATAATTCAGCCAAAAAGCTTAAAAGCCTTTACTTTCACAACATTGTCTAACGCTGGACTGCAGAGGGAGATCGATTTTAACCTGCCAGTCATTATAGCCTGGAAAACAGAATCTACAGTACCCCCTTGCCCTTTCATAGGAGTAAAAAAAAGAATGTAATCAATCAGCTTTAAGAAGGATAATGTCTCTCCTGGTGACTTACTGTTTGGTTTCACACAGCCTCAGTAACAAAAGATATTGCAACATTACATTCTAACACCACCCATCTTTTTAACTGGTTATAAAAGGTGGCACAAAATGACCCACTTCCTTTTCATTTCAGATATTGCTTTCCTCCACAGTTCTGCTTGTTTCATTCAAGTAGAAAACAGAAGGATATAGGCTAGTCATTTACAAGGTTTAAATACTTAATCCCTTTATGAACTGTACATGCATGAAAAAGGAGGTTTGTGCAACAGTGCAAGCAAACAAAAGCCTTTTCTTTAAGCCCCAAAACAGTTTATTATCTTAATAAAAAATGATTTGCCTTGCATTCAAAACAAAATTAAATAATGCTCAAATCAATAACTGGATTGTATCATTGCCTTTAACTCTTATTAGTAGTACGGTTAGCTCAGATTGATCCATTGTACAGGTGAATAGCGAGTTATAAAAAAAAGCATGCAATTTAAAAGTAATCCACCAAACATTCCATGGAGACAGCAAGTTTACTGGGAGACCCTGGACACACCACAGGCAGTTCTATAGCTTTAAAGATCAGCCCCTTGCTTCCTTGGATACAATCTGTGCGCAATTCCATGAAATCAGAAAGTAAAAAATAAAAAACAAACCGTTTTAATTATTCGGTCTATTAACCACGTAGACACAAACACGCTTCCTGGGGCAGAGTCAAACCACACTGGATTGTATCGAAAGGGTTTTATCTGACACAGTTCTTTGCTTTCACCTTTACGTAAACCCGAAGTCTTTTGAAAAAAATATAACTGAAGAACAGAGGGAAGAAGTGGTTGTCCCAAATTTGCTGCGCGAAAGTACAGTGAACTCAGTGCTAGGGAGAACACAAGAAGATGCTGGGAATGTGCCACAAGCAGGAAATCGAACAGTTTTCTTGACTGAGAACATGAACATGAGTCATGAAATGGCTAGTCTCTGCCTGTAAGGCCTTAAACAACCTGCTTGTTAAAACTTAAAGATAACAGACATCTGAAACAACCTTGGAAATAAGAATACTATGTGATGTACATAGCAGCAGTATGGATCCCTTGGCATAATGCATGAACTCTAGTATAACTGCCTACATTCTCAAGCCAGTGGGCAGGGAACAATGTACTTTTGAAGATGAACATTGAAACAAGTGTTCAACTTGGAATTTCCAGAGAACAAGGCATCTGTGTAACAGATGTTCTGAAAAAGTCAATATATTGATAGCTGTTTTAATACGCCGTATAATAAGCAGAGGGATTCCATGGTTATGTAATTACAGTCAGTGAGCTGGTACAGCTTAGATTATGTGGCTCACGTTTTGCAGGAAAACCCCAAAAGTCTAGGAGGAGGTTCCACTGTTTGCTGAAAATACCTAGTATTTATTCTTAATGAGTCAAGTGTGCGATGCAAACAAAACAAAAACAACATGTACTTTGAGGAGACCATGGTGACTTCCTGACTCTGCATAACAACTTTATAAATGCAGGGTTACTGGAGAAACTCGCTGTACAAAATAGGGGCACATTAAAAAAGAATGTAGTAGATGGAAAGGTTTAAGATACCAGATGGTGAAAGGAAGCAGACAAGTCTATCCAGCCAACTCAACAAGAGCGCCGCTGTGAGTGAAGAGGACGGTGGAAAAAGTCAAGACCAGGAGCAGAAAGACAGGAAGCTGCCAGAGCCAGCTGGACACTTTAGGAAGGTTGAGTGTAGTTACTTGGCATAATAGCTAGAAAGCTAGGCAGCTGAATGACAAAACAGAGAATATATGAACACTCCCATCCTCTCTTTCTCTATATAGCTCTTGTTGGGTATTTAGGTTTCTTTTATAAAGAGGATATTGCTGCTATTAAAAATAATGGATACTGCAAAAAACTGGGAAACATCCAACTGTAGCATAACAGGTACACTGTAATATGAGGAGTCTAAAGAGGAACTGCTGTATATGTAGGGCTGGCTTTTGTCTAGGCCTGTTAGTAGTGTTTCAGGTAGTGGAATACATTTCAAAATGCAACAATGTGCTCTCTACATTACTTACAACTTTAAACTTAAAACGTGATGTTTGTGACATTGGTACCTTGTATTTTACTTTAGCGCTATAAATGCTAAAACACCACATTTATTGAAATCTAAGAAAAAAAATTAAACACAATGCAGAGCTCATTAGTTACACATATTGCATTCCATTGACCTTCACATTTCATTTTATAAATAATTGACTGCATATATAAACTACTAGACCGTCTAAACATATGCAGTGCAGTGGAAACGTATTTAGAATGACAGCTCCCAGTGATCCAAGGCTGTTTTTTGTAAGTAAAGCCATTAAAGAATATCTCGAACTACATAACGCCAGGCACTGAAACATTAGATACTACAGTCATCATTTTGCACAAAAGGATCTTCTAAATGACTGGGCTTGATGTTAGTGCCAGAAAGATGATCCTGTACTATAATTTTAACAAATAACGCACAGGGCCACTGAAATAAATATAGGTTTTAAAAATCTTTTTTTATTTGGTTATCAAGTTTTAGTGAAAACAGATATTTTATCACCTATATCACATACAAATGCTTTTAATAGCACATAGCAATGCCCTTTAAATATTACTGTTACATCTCATCTTGTTGTTTTGTGTTTTTTTTAAAGAAGTCATCATAGCATAACTAAATAATAATAAATAGTTCACTTCCAGATACCACACACACACCCCTTTGCAGTGGAAGTCCCTACACAGAGTTGGCAAGCAACATACAAAAGAACACAAAACACATCCTCTTCTAGAATGTGCTCGATTTTATCAATTGAGAAGCCAGTAGAAAAATTAGCTAACCTATCTTTTGTGGAAGATATGTTAGCTTTAATATTACCTTTTCCCTCCTAAATGAAGAACAAAGTAGGGGGTACGACAATGAAACCTTGACCATTCTCTTAATGCTTTCAGCTAAAAGCATCGATTAATTGTAATGTTTAACAAAGGTTAATTGTGACCATGAAGTTCACAATTCTATAGTTGTGTACACTGTATTGTATAGTCTTTGGGCTCACTACAGTGTAAAAACTCTAATGCAACTGACATGCAGAAGGAAAAGGTGGTGCATAGCACATATTAGACAGGGAGGGGATAAGGCCTGGTCTTAGAGCTGGGAGAACTCCTTCTTCTTCACTGCTGTAGAACGGGGTGATTCATGTAGTCAGAGTGGGGTTTATGTTCCTCATTTGGAGACGATTAAAAGCCTTTCCTACCCTGCTACCACTCCTCTGCCTGCTCTCGCTGAGGTTCTTGATACAGTACAGCCTGCCACCTGGGAAAAATACAAAAAAAAAAAAAAAAAGCAAACCAAACAACATGATCCTAGAAACAACAGGATGATCATCTCAGGCATCCATTATAATCCAGTTCAAGGTTAAAAGATTTGCTGTTCCTTTAGTTTAAGCAATGCGAATCTTGTTTTGGCGCAGAAAGCGAATAACTTCCACGGTAATCCAGTTAAACAGAAGATACAGAAGATACACACTACCTGGCCACTTTATTATGACTTGACTACACGATTTGATTTCACATTTGCATCTCAAAGGCAGGGCAAGTAGGCTGATCATGTGATGTGACATGTTACCCCTACAGCACTATAAAGCTGCCTTACTTTACTGAAGTATTGTAACAAATTGTAAAGAAATTTATACCCAGCGGTTGATATGCAAAACTATTGCGGTTGCAGCATAAACATTATTTTATACGGCAAGCAAAACAAAATAAAAGAAGAAAATAAAATAAAAAAAACAGGAACTCTGCAAAGGGATGGTAATTGGGTAAAGGTAACAATTATGATAGGCATACAGGAAACCAAATTAAAACCGCACATTAGTTGAAATTACTGCATACAGTATGTACTACTTACAAAAAAAAACTAAAATCAGACAAAGAAGCCTGCACATACTGGAAACTATTTAAAACTGGTAACCAGTTATACGGAGATCCCTTGGCGCCATTTGTCAGTACGTTTCTGTGATCTCACTCCAAGCTGAAAGCTTTATTGATTGTATTAGAAAATGTTTACAAGTTGCCGAACCCCTTGACTTGTTACTAAAGAACAAATTCTCATTTTTCTATTAGTAATGTAGATATATTCCACCTGGAAACCAGCTAAATACAGTGTGTACAGCTTGTTAGATTTGGCACACTGCTCAATTGATTCCAATCTTAATTGCCAAAACTTACAGAAGCCAGACTGTTGTGTACTGAAAGGCAAATTTATTGCATTTAAGTTGCATCAGGAGAAAGCTGCAACTATAGTTTAAAACAGGATTTATCAACTTATGCTGTGCAGAGCTTTAGTGTATTTGTAAAGTTAACATTTCACACAAAGGCAATTTTTTTTGATGCAGTACTTAACCACCAACAGTTTTATGATGAATGTCTACAGTACAAACGCACAAACGCATATAATACTGTATTTTTCCAGAAAACATGCTTTGCGACACTGTTTGATTTCCCTGTGGCATCATATTTCAATTATTTAAGAAAATAACTATAGGGCACAATCTCATTTCAAAACGAGTAGCAAACCAAATCTATATTTTTTTAAAATTATTTTGGCACTGCATATTCTATACAGGCCTTGCATCATATCTTTGCACCCACCATGTCAGGTAATTTTGATTCTATTACCCAAGAACCGTCGCCAATCCTGGATCTCACCACGAAGAACAAAGTACAAATCTTCAAGAAACACCACCACCACCACAGCCGAACGTACAGTAAATATTAGAGTATCTCCAGAAATGGTTTTAAACTACCTGAGAGACAACAGAAAAAAAATTTTTAAAAAAATAAAAAAAAAAAAAAAAAAAAAAAAAAAAAAAAACTTATAATGAAACTCATAGAGCTCCTAGAGCATTTCTGTTACTAAATTCACCACATACAAAAGAGACAATTCTATAAGCAGCAAAACTCATACAGCAACTTACTTTTAGGTGACTTGTTGAGGGAACAGCAATCACAATGACTTATAGTATTGATGTATCCAACACAGTGCCAAACAAAGATCTTCTAAGAAATCTCTGCTATGAAAACATATAATTGGGCTATTAGCTCCAACATTAACTTACTTCAGGTCTCACTGCCATTACTTAGACTGTGCCCCATGTTAAATTTATAGTCCAAAACGGTCTTACTATGTGCTGATTAAGAATATCTGCTTTCAGTAGACTAATTAAAGAGATTAATCATATGCAAGCTGTATAATCACAGGTCGCAAGCCTTCTTCTACTTATTCACCAAACCTTCATTAATTTGTCTACACTGCGGGAAAGTAACTATCAACAGAGGCACATTCGATTAACAAAACGATATGGTCATTATACAAATCCATACTGCTATGTTAGAAAGCTATATTCAAGATTTATTAGGAAATAAGGGTCACATTAGTCCACAAGAGGTATATTGGTCTATATTATTAGGTTCAAGGTCAGTCAGCAGGATATTTACAGGAGTAATGATAACTGGCATGGCTAGGGGAGGTTAGCTTCTTTTTTGTTTTATGATTGATGTAGACTACTTTGATAGTTAACAAATATTACATTATATGTATATAAATACATTTATAAAACGCTAGATTCACATTCTTGTTTATTTTAAGCTTTTGAATAAAGCTTCAAGAAAGGGAAATCAGAGTGCAAAAAAAGCAGCAAATAGTTTTTTTAAATAATGTCAGTTTGTACTACTGAAAGCGATCCCTTAAATCTTAAAAGACTTACAAGTTAAAAGTTAGAGACAAAGACAAGGAACCTAAACTTCACACTACAGTATACAAAAATGTTTCCAAAACAAAAAACAGGAGCTTCTTGGAAACGGTCACTATAGCTACTTATATAGCCAGCCCCACCACTTTCATTGTCTCTTGCATGAATATTTGCTTCAAACCCTCTAGCTGCTGAACATGACGATGAATATCCATTACAAATCCATTTGGGCTACATTATTATCAGTTCAGACTGCAACCAAATCCCATTTTCCCCTTGCAAATTCAATTCCCATCAATAGCACCATGTATCACTGGCCACTTGCGTTTTCTGCTTCATTTTTTTTTCACGCAAGAAATAGAAAGATACTCTGAACATACAGTATAATACACAAAGTGCAATTTCAATTCCTCCACATGTCAGAGAAAGAAGAAACAAATGCTGGGAGGAGAACAATGTAAATGAAGCCATGGTTATCAGCTAAAAATTACCCAAAAGACCGATGTGCTTTATTTCTGTAGTCACGTTACTTCAGGAAGAATCATGTAGGCTGTCACTCAAGTCAGTCTTTCTGTTTTTATTTCAAGTGTACTCCATTTTTTTTTTTTAACAATGCCCTTTGAAGCCAAAAAAGTAATGGCCACATCATGCAAAGACAGTGTTAATAAACAATGACGTTAATCATGAAAAAATGTTTAGGAAGGCTAGTTACAATAGGATCACCTAGATGAAAAGGATATGTCTATGTCTAGAGGTGTCAACTACGTAGTCACAAAACAAAATGCTTTTTCTTTAAGTATGTCATTTCCTAATGTTGTACTCTTTTATTGTCACATATTCAACCACAATACTATTAGTAAGTGCCAAACATAAATTATACAAAACCTTTGTCTGTTTGCCAGAAAAGCCATTTACATTTCCTTTTAGTTACTTAGGACAATCTACTCGTGTTAATCATTATTTTTCTAGGAATCAAATGGAGGATCTGCAGCAAAGAAGTTATTTATCTTGACTGGCAGGGCTCAGGATGTTTTTTTGTGTGTTTTTTTTTCTTTCTTTTTTATTCAGAGTCACTAATCAAAGGAAATGCAGTGAACGAACCTGCTGCTCATTGTACTAGTGAAAACCTCACCACGTGTTATGCATCTTTGTTTTCCCAGGGATCCACTCTCTCCAGGCTAAAATCTGTTGCTAGGCACTGACTTCTAATGCTCTTGATGTTTTCAATCACACATTTACAAAGAGGTTTAAAAGGGCCCAAATGGCTTTATGTTAAGAAATTCAGACTGTATCTATGTTTTAACCCAAAGTATGTTACAGTCTTCTTTCAGCCACAATCATTTAAAAAGTAAAATAAAACACCGTACTGCTGTTTTTGTCAGGTTGCAAGATCACTGTAACCTTTTGATCACAAGTTTGAATTTGAACAGATGAAAATAACCTTAGTTGTGTTAGCACAGCAATAGAAAAAACAAAAAAACAAAAAAACAAAAACAAAAACAAAAACCCAAAGGCTAGGTGTTGCTACACCGATGTGGATTTGAAAATGGTTTACTGCTGGGAAACTATTTCCATCAACCTTCAGAAGTGAAAAACCTAAAATTACACAAAATGTACTAAAACGCTAACCGCAGAAAAACAGCATTTTGTATTTAATATATACTCAGTTGCAAAAAGCAAATCAAAGCCAGCCAATCGGAAATCAACAAGGGTTCCAAGTATTAACAGTCTAAAAACTCCAAAGCAATTTGCTCCTTGTATGCACATCATATCCTACTGGCAACAAAGGAAAGACGAAAGATGGAGATAAGCTGAGAAGACAGCAGCGATGTATCCCTGGTGCATGGGCCAAGAAGGACAAGCAGCTTAAAAGTGACATTCGTCTGGTTGGATTGATAACCGTTTCTTTGCTAGTTCATCTTAAAGAAGCTCAAGGGATTATACTCAAATTGCAAAGCACATCGCTTTACCTAAATGACAAATGTGGTTGGTCTCAGGACCAAAATCTGGTTATCACTGAGTAAAGGGCAAGTTATTTTAGGCTCTTATGCAACATCATGGCAGAAGTACAGGTGTTTTACCCTATAACTTCCAGACCTTTTTTTTCTAAAATGATACTGAACCAGCAGATCTAAAAGTCACAGAGAGCAAGGCGGCAAGTTCTTGCTAAAAAGTGTTTCCCATATATTATGATTTAATATCGGCTGTATATGAAATTGCCATTTATAATGACAGACAATTCCCACACTCATTCAACTGAAACATTATCTAACCACTCAACTTATTTTTATATTTTTTTATGACAATATTCATACGATTAATATGAAATAATTTTGCCCCAGATTTTGACGAATTAACAGGGTATTTTGCTATTGTTGAATTCAAACTTCTTATTTTATTCCAAAGACAGAATGTTTTTCCACACATTGCCAGAGCCTCTAATACCGAATCCCTGAAAATGGTGGATTTTGTTTTGTTGAAGCCTTGCTATCTAATTTACATTTTAAAAAATCCTTTATATAGGTAATGCAACAGTATTGTATTCCGACAGGATCCGGTTTATTTTTATGAACAGTAAAAAGAAACATCAGCATCACCTCAATATGAGCAAATATATAACGGAACAAAGAAATATGATATTGTTTAACACTAAAAAAACAAGCAAACCTGTGTTTTAGGTATACTATATCGCTTAAACAGTACCTTAAAGACATAAATGTCATGCCCTGGTAAAGACAAATCCAACTGATGAGCAATTCTGTCAAAGCTCAGGGTGATAAAGAAATTGTGCAGCAGCTTCCTGCCGCTGTCGCTGCCTCCTTTGTGTAGTCATACCAAGCACATGGGAAAGTTCCTGGGGATCAACATAAGATTAAAATGTCTGGCAGGACCTCATTGCTTTTATGTTTAAAAGTAAACTGAACGACAGGAAGTATTCAAGGCCAATTCATAGAGCTTTGGATGAATACTGCATGATAGGGAAGTGAAGGAAAAATACAGGCAATTTTGCTCTGCTATCTGGCACATGCTGTTCAAGTCTGGAATGGTCTAAATAATAGAAATAATTTAACACACACGCACATGCACACGCACACACGCACACACACACGCACACGCACACGCACACGCACACACACGCACACACGCACGCACGCACACCTTGGACCACTTGCACAAAAGTCGGAGTCAAAAAGTTTAAAAAATAAGTGGAACAGAATAGTGTTTAAATACCAGCCTGGTACAGTGATGAGGCTAAAGACACAAACAAAACATACATCTGAACAGACTTTGTAATTTATGTCCATAATGAATACTTCTTTCAGAAGGTGGCAATTCCAATCAATTCTATATATGTTTGGTATTATTGGGAACCCTCTGGTTGCTTTGAATTGTTGTTTAGCGAGGACGGAAAATGCACGTGTGGCTTAGTTGTTAGCTTAAATACCCACACTTAGTTATTTGTCTATATGGTGTGGCCAATTAAAGCCATACTGTTGTAAACCTGGTGTGGCTCAAACTGTTTTGCAATAGGAGTCTTGTTGCCAAGTCTGGTGTTAAACAGTTGTGGAATATTTTCCATTATTCATTAGTTCCCAGCACTTTTTGTGTACCAGTGGCTTGATAAGAAAACAACAGCGTACGGTTATGCATGGAAATGTTTGGCGAACATACTAAATTGACTGCAGCAGATGGTTGGGAAGAAACTCATCATATTTCCGCTTGGGGTTGTGCTCATGGCCAAATACTGTGCGACACAGCCTTTGGCAGTAATAGGATTCAAAGACCTGTTTGTCACAATCTTTATCATCAGAACCTCCTGCTATTGCTTTTTACAAAATACATTAAAAGCAAATATAAGCCAGTGGTTTTTAAAACCAGATAGACAGTAGGCTGGAGGCAATTTTATTCACCAACAATGTGCCATGAAGTGGACTTTTTATCTTTTACATTTTTAAGTAATAAGTAGGCATGTGCCATTACTCAAATTTTCCCCAAGTAATTTCCTTTAAAAAAATGTAAGTTTGACTTGAAAAATGTTCCTAAGAAATGTATCAACTAGAGGGAACTGTGGGACTGTAGTCCTGGGAAGGCCTTTCTCAGATTAAACTCGACAAAAAAATGTTCTATACTTCAGGATCCCAGGGTGGCTCACCTGGTAAAGTCGCGACAGCACTGCAGAGTCAAGCTGACAATCTCATTTGGTGAACCCACAGGGTGATCCCACAGACTGGGGAGGTACAATTCTGCAGGGACATTGCACTACAACGGCCCCAGGCACCCAGGGAGCTCGAGAGCAGATGTTGGCGAGATATCCACCCCAGAGAGGCAGTTTCTACATCATCTAACTTTAGCTATAAAAATATTACATTTAAAAAAAAATCTTTCATGTAGTATGAGCTGTAGTACATTCATAATTATGCTTAATTTGTCACAGTTACATTTTCTTCCTGTCATTTAGCAAGTGAGCAATAAATATAAAAACTACAGGATTGTGGATCTCAATAATCAATAACGGTGCTGGCAACTTGGCCTATTCAGCCACCATTGTTTATTTTGCATGCAACGATATACAAAGCTACAGAAGTGAGTCTTTACATTAAAATGCCGATCATATCTTTTAGCTGCTTGCTTTTACACACACACATAAAATGCTGTTCTTATCCACAAGTATTTAGATTGTTGGTGCACCATGTGAGGGCGAGATCCTCACTGTAATTGCAATGCCTGTTATTGTGATTATTATTGTCAATGTTATTCTACTGGTGATAGAGCAGTAGCTTATTATATATCCTGCACATGTTGTTCAGCAAAGGGTATTTGACATATGATGGTGTATTGCTGTATTTAGATTAGGGCGCTTCCCTTAATGAAGCTGTCGTTTACATGTGGGACAAAGGTTTTGTTATATAGCCATATGTTCAGTAATCTTCCAAGAGAAGGGGTACTGCTAATGTTCAGTCTTTACTGGTAATGGTTAAGGACTACAGAATAATGATAATAATAACGAGTAAACAATAGAATAGTTTATCGATCATGTTTGTAGGTTAAACAAATACGTATAAATTAGAAGAAACATGTGTCATGTATTTAACATTATTCAGTGCCATGTCTTTCCTTAGGAGGGAGCAGTAGTGCTATTAGGTGGTCAGTTGTGAGTTTGTCTTGTGAATGTCTGTCATTGCGTACAACCTGACAGTCATTTGCAATCCGAGTGATGTATCCATTACAAAAATAAATATTTATACCGGTCAACAACACTAGCAAGTTTCAAGTTGCTGTTTCCCGCATTCTGAATACCTCCATGTTCTTCTGAGAATAATGTGACTGTGGGTGGGAGTTATACACCACTACTAAGTCGAAATAGTCAATATGTTTTTTTAATACCATAAACTTGCTTCTGTGCTGCATTAAAAAAATACATTAATAAGAAACATCTGCTACAAAAGGATTACTGTATATCCCAGTAGCTCTTCTGAGTGCAGGCTATCGTTATATTAAAAAATAAATAAATAAATAAATAACAAGCAGTTCGCCACATTTTAGGCCTGTTTTTCAATCACATTTGAACGTGTTTTTTTTCTCAGTGAGAAAAGAGGATGCTGAGAGGTTTCTGGTTTGAACCGGGATGTATCTGAAAAAACGAATATACAGACAAATACTACGCGTGCATCCCTCGAGTGAGGCAGTTTTTCAATTTAAACATGTGCCATCGACACAAGAGAACCCTTTTTAGTCCCTAAATGTTATGCAATATCATGCATCGCTGATTTCTATTTTGTTTTACTGCTGGCCATCTGTTACTTAGAACATGGATCCTATGCAGCATCAAATGATTAACTAAAGAGATATCACTGCTGCTGTAACATAAATCTGGACAAGGTTCATGTACAACACACAGGCTACCTCTAAAGACGAATGAAACAGGCTTTCGATCAGCTCACTCAGACTATAAATTCAAGATCTATTTTGCAACAGCAAACAGAATGCTTTCTCAGCAGATAAGTTTAAGAGAAAGGAAACAGCCACAACTAAAAAGCACCAAAACATCTAAATGAAACAAGAGAATTCCTCCTTTTCCAAAGGTCTGAGAACTGTTTTTATTTTTGGTGTGAAACACTCCAGCACGGAAACCATAAGTTAAAATACATATTCCAGCATTCTGAAGCAGCTTCCTGTGTCTATCGATACTGATTTAAACAAGAAGGGTAAATAGCTGTAAAGACCCAATAGCGGTCTGGGCCTTGCCAGCAATGTAGCTGCATGAAATAGATAGCAAAGCTTTATTCAGAGACCCTAATGTATACCAAATACAAATAATACAATAACAAAGCACACAAAAAATGTTTTCTCCAAGCCAAGAGATAAGAAGTTATGTGTTTAAATAGAATGAGCATTAGGGCTCACACTGGGATATGAAAATCCAGTAGAGCTAACTGTGACCTTGGGTACACACTTGCGCAGAACACTGTGCAGCAAATTCTGTTATACCACTGTGGGATTTTCATAAAAAAAAAAAAAAAAAACCCAAGTTTCCTGTTGCATTCTGTAACTATGTGTGCTCTTTACGCCAAAGGAAGCCCTTGGGATGCACATTATAGACAGATAATTATGGTATTGGGAAAGTACGATCAAGTTCAATCCTGAAACTAAACAGATTTACAATCTGAAGGCTGCCTATCAAAGAAACCATAGGGTTCCTGTTAAACCAAACAAATCAGCAATTCTACTGATCTCACTGCAGCCCTGCACGAGCTGCCTCTGCAACTACTTCACATGCTAGGTGAATGAGACAGTGTGTTTTGATTTCGGCAAGAGGTTTCCCCTTTACGTTATGACAGTAGGGCTCCTCCCGTTCTTTCTGGTGCAAATTACTGTTTTTTATATAAGATTATATAGATATTATATATATATTATAGCTTTTATATATATATATATATATATATATATATATATATATATATATATATAATATATATATATATATATATATATATATACCTTGCTATATATATATACACAGTACCAGTCACAGGTTTGAGTACACCTGTTTGAAACCAGGCTTTTAACTGTATAAACTTGTCTATAAACACTTAATATTTCATTACATGATATGTGTACTTCTGTAAGCTGATAATCATAAGTGAATTGCATTCAAAAATTTAATTTTTAAATGAAAATGTAAATCTTGTCAATTTCAATGAAATGGTCACCCAAAGCAAGGGGATTACAGTCTGAAGCCCAAGTCATTTAAAAGTCTGAAATGTATATAACATGGTGTTAGAACAATGGCCTAAGTATAAAAGTGTCTTTGCTAGATGTTCTCTGAGTTAACTAGCATGTTACCTAATTAAACTTTTGTCACCAATTATTGTTAACAGGTGAGGGTCCTTGATTACTATAAATATAGGTAGCATAGGCACAAGTTTGTCATTCCTGAATGTAAGGGAGCATAAAATGGCAAAATACGCTCAGAAGCAAAGAAAAAAGACTGTAATTACTTTAAGAAATGAAGGTCAATCTTTAAGACAAATCGCAAGAACTTTGCAAGTATCTGTAACTGCTGTGGCCAAGACCATCAAACGATTTAAGAAACTGGCACTCATGAGGATCGAACAAGGTCAGGCAGGCCAAGGGTGACCTCAGAATCAGAAAACAAGTTCATTCGAGTCACAAGTCTGCAAAACCAGCGATTAACTGCCCCTGAAGTACCAGCTTAGCTAAATGCTACTAGAAGTACAGATGTTTCAACATCAACTGTTCAGAGGAGATTGCGTGAAGCTGGCCTAACTGGAACAATTGCTGCAAAGAAACCACTGTTAAGAGTGCAGAATAAGAGGAAGAGACTTGCCTTGGCCAAAAAACACAGAAACTGGACATTTGAGGAGTGGAAGTCGGTCTTATGGACCGATGAGTCAAAAGCTGAAATATTTGGGTCCAACCGCCGAGTATTTGTAAGACGCAGAGAGGGTGAGCGCATGAGTTCTGCATGTGTGGTTCCCACTGTCAGGTATGGAGGAGGCAGTGTCATGGTCTGGGGTTGCTTTGCTTGTGACAGAGTTGGTGATCTTTACCAAGTCCATGGCCAGCTCAAAGCATGGCTATCATAGCATCTTTTTGTTTGTTCGCTGCACCGAGAAATTCTGACTATGATTAACGGAAATATTCCGGCCCACAATTTTTACCTAAAAGAATCAATCTACTGTAAATGTGGGGATTCTGCTACAGATTCATGTTTTACTCCTCATTTTCACAAGACTATTCAGTTTATCTGTTTCAATCACTTGCATGCTCTTCATCAGTAAAATGCATCTCAGTGGGATAGTGCCATGTAACATATCTGCATAGTATACATAGCACCCATGGGAATTCTAGAACAATCTTGGGGTTGTGAAATCCTGGAACTCTTAGATTTCCAAAGATTGCTACAGTAGCAGTGGTTTTAGCTACATCGTCAAATTTCATTCAGATGATTAAATAACATGCAAGTAAAATACTGCAGAGTAGGAAAGAACTGAATTATTGACCCAACACATTAAAATACTTTGATTTCAGTGGGAATCACTCCAGCTTAAGCTTCAATTCATTATTAATACAGGCATCTAATTGTTATGGGGGTAAGACTACCAAAGTGTTTGCTAATTGACTTAAGAGAAACATTTGTATCGATTCATAGGTCTGCCAACAGATGGAGATGATGTACTCATATTAAAATATTTGCATTGTGCTTCTGAAGCGGATTATGCAATCCAAATGTAAATTAGCTTTTAATAGACCACTATGTGTTAGGAAATAAAGAAAGATAATGCATGGGATTGCTGGTCATCTAAACCGGGTCTGAAGGGAAAGCATGCATCAAATACCCTCCTCGTGCTGCCATATTCTATTGTATGCAGATAAAATAAACCCAAGTCAGCACAAAAGTAAATCTATAAGGCAGGAATACATGTATTTATTTTTCAGTAAATACATTTGTGGTACAATTTAACAGGTGGCATCTGAAACAGGTACAGCATGCTTTCTACGGTGTGCTTTGGCAATGACAGAACTTGATCAGCAGCTTTCTATTCTGTTCTGATGCTTTTAAGTTAAAAAAATAAAATAAATAAAGATGAGAACAGAATGTTTCAGACTCCATACTAATTCTGCACTGCAAAAGCACTTTAAAATGACAAAAAATAGGGCTTTGTTATCTGTACACTTTGATTTTTACAGTGCACTTCCAAAAACATTGAAGTTTCACAGTGCACTTCCAAAAATATTGAAGGGCAGCATTAAAATGAGAACTCAAAGGAACTGAAATAAACTGGTGGGATTCAAATCCCCTAAACTAATCCTTAATTTACATGTGGAGGTTATCCCAGCCTACACAGGCTGATAACCCATTGCAAACCCTGGTTTACACAGCAGCTGTGAGGGTTCTCTACACATTCGTCTCTGTTTGCAGAGACATGGCATGTGGCCAAGGTTAATTTGCAACCAATCAAGCAAGCAATCTGCACATGGATTTGGCAGGCAAACTATCTAAACTTTATTTACAACCAAACTAAAAACACACTATTTCTGCACTGTCACAGTCATCCTTTCACAAGACAAAAAACAAAAAAAAAAGTACAGAGCTTCAGACACTTCAGGTGCCAAAGAAGCTCAAAGCTAGGTCATTAGCAGTTTGGATAAGCATTGCTCGTTTCCCCTTATGGGTATCCCACTTCACTCTACTGCAGGTCGTATTACAGCAAGAAGCTAAGTCAAGTAGACAAGCATTGTGTGGCTGGTACTTTTGAGTGTACTGAAGGCACTTCAAGGCACAACCTGAAACATCTGTCTATTTGTCCTGTATAGTTTTACCTTAGACATGCACCGTTACAGCATAACACTGATAAAATCACAAGGGTTGAAAGATCAAGCATGGAACAACAGTTTTGAATTCAACGTTATAGAGCAATTCATTTTTTTACTGCTTAATCCAGTTCCTAGGTAAATCATACGGTTTAACTTGCCTATTTATTTTAAGTTTAAAATCAAACAAATGAACACAGATTCTTACATTGTACTTTTATATCAACAGAATAATAAATTAAACGCACATTAAGTTTCTAATGATGGCCAAACAACCACCGAGTGGATTAACCACAGCGTTCTCTATTTATTGTACGTAATGAAACCAAATAAATACAATCAATATAGAAATCACAGTTCTCCACTTCAGGCAACTTTCAAGATCACTTCGTACCAGTTCAAGATCACATACCTGAAACATTACAATATTATTTGCCATGCAGGTTTCCATTTGAAAGGCATCAAAGCCGTGAAACTAGTATGCTGCTGCCGGACCACCTACTGTAGGACGGTGATCCCTCAAGGGCTTGGGTTAGACATGCTCTTATAACTGGTTATGCAGCTACCTCACAGTACCCACGTGGGAGTCTGAACCATTATATACGTATAACAATGCACAAATACATGCATCTTATACATATTTCCCTTCACTGAAAAGACTTTGATTTGATTGAGGACATCTTGCGCAGAGTATAGAAAAAATATAATTGCTGCAGGTGGGTGAATGGGATGGCTGCTGTCTAATGTATGTTTTCAGAAACACTGGAATCTGGTTGGCTGGTTGGTCACCACTATGCTGTGAAATCATTGGTTAAAAAAAAAGAGACACTAGAATTAAGTTTAATGTATTTCCATCTTAAAAGTGGTCTGTGACCATTGGCCCCTTAAATGCTCTCTTTTGGTATGCTTTATTTCTATTTTGCTTGTAGCCGGTATCAGATTGCTCTCTTTCTTTGCCAGAATAAACTGGCCGTCAGACTAAATGCTATAACAGCGTTCTATCCAAAAGACTGACATCCTCTTTAGTAGAGACGCTTCAGCAGCTGTCACTGGGACGAATTACATCCCATACTCTGCTTCTAACATACCAATGCAGCTCTTCCTGGCACGCTGTCCTCTTCATTAAGTACCTCTGAATGGAGAAACTGCCTAAGGTAATGAGAACTTCAAAGCAAATCGAGAATTTACTCCACTACGTAACATGTACCAGTCTCGATTCACTCTCCAACAAAACCCCTCAAATAGAGCTGCCAACATATGTTTATGTACAAAATATCCAGATGCCCTGCTTAGTTGTGAGTCGATGTAAGCATTTGCAGATTTACTGTCTCCTAATGCAATATTCTTCAGAAGTCTGTATGATTAGGGCCAAGGAAAAGAAAGGTAAAGACTGCCCTATGGATTCTAAAACTGGGGCAACACCATGTGGTGGTTTAAACAACGTGTGAACTAGCAACCAGGAAGGGGTGCAATGTTGTACTGGTTACACTTATCCCCCAAAACTCCTGAGAATTACTGGTTATTGGGTTTTGAGGTGGTATGTGTCAATCAAATCTTGTTCAGTTATTTTCCTTTATTTCATATCTACAGTATTGAGAGATAGATATTCTCACACACACACACACACACACACACACACACACACACACACACACACACGTGAAACCTTTTGTCGACCTCAAAAACACATCAAATGCTGACGCCGGCTCTGAAAGAATTCTGGGAAACTCCCACCCTTCCTACATTTAACAACTTAAGAAATACTTAAGTTTTTTTTTTTTTTCCTGACTCAAACAATGAAAAAGGCAACTTACAAGCCCTCTATTGTAAGACGCAGAATGCATCAAAAAAGAAATATATATTAAGATTAAGATTTTTAGGTTAAGTCATGTTAGTGTCATTAGAAAAATGTACAAGGAGAATTTACTAGACACAAAACATGTAACTGTACTTGACTTAATCACTCAAACAAGCACCCTACTTCCAATACTTCAGACAGAACTACTGAAAAAAGTTAATCAAGGGATATCCTGCAAATCTTTACTTTTTTTACATAACATGATATACCCCAAATTAATTTTTGCTTTGGACTGGCTCCCACTGCTTTGGAATGGGAAACTTTTTTCCACCCCTGTAGTATAGAGAACATGCTGCTGGCCAGGGACTTGCAGTTAATTGTCTGTAAATCCAGATATATTTTAATCAATCTATCAAGGTGCTTGAACCAACAACAGGACCTGGTAGGAGGGAGTTTGAGCCACTTTCATTCAGCAGTAGACAGATAATAGCTACTGCTCATGATAATGATTATGTTGTAAAGTGCACATAACTATCACCATACTATATATGTGATTTAAAATTTCAGCTTTTGCTTAACAGGGATGTAAGTGGTTTGCTTACAGTAAAGGTTTAGCACTATGTAGCTCATTCTTATCAGTCAGTGTAGTCCAGAACATCGCTCAAATGACACAATACAACCTACTCCTGAAAGCTGTTTTTAATAAAACTTTTTACTTGCTTTTTTGCAATGTCTGGAATGACTCATGAAAATTAACTGAATTGCTGTAACAAAACTCCCCCCCCCCCCTTATAAAAAAAGTAAAAAGTCAGCAAAAACACTTATTTTGACTTTTCATAAACTGTGTGTCTCCTGGCACCAGGCACAGGCTCTTTCGGTTTGCTTCTTTAACAATCATTTGCACAGAAACTACACAGGATCCATTTTTCAGCTTCTCTGTCATCCTTGCAACAATAAAGGGCATTTTACAACTGGATACATGTCAAAGCATTACACTTAAAAGAGCTACAGGCTCCACTGCGGTTCAGAATTCAAAGACAGACAGAGGTTCTGGCAGAGTACGCAATTAGACGCAATGGCACCTTCACAAATGCCATAATAAAACTGCATGCAAGCTCAGTAGATTTTAAGGTTAAAAAAGCATGCAAGTGATTTTTTTGTTTCCTGGGTATTCAATACATTGACACTTTCAGAACTGCCAAAATGCAAGGACAGCAGAGTGGGTGGGTGGGGGACGGGGGACGGGAGACGGGGGCAAAAAAAAGTACAGATGTCCTTGAGGATTGTTGTCCTTTTCTGACAAAGTCTTATTATTTGAACATTAATCACCTTCCTAATGAAGGTAATAGTGCTGGGGAAAGATATTCCAACACTGCCTGTCTGTACCCCCCCCCCCACCCCCCCCCCCCCCCCCCCCCCCCCCACCCCCCCCCCCCCCCCACCCCCATTTCACTGTACCCCCCCCCCCCCCCCCCTGATTTATTACAAGCAGAAGACAGGCAATTCAAGAAGAGCAACCCTATTCAGAGAGTGGGTTATTTTTAAATATGTATTTCCTTTTCCTGGCAAAACTTTGAGGTAATTGTTAAAAAAAAAAAAAAAAAAATACAGGATGCAACAGCAAGCTTTCCTATTCATTTGAGGAAACAAACAAAAAAAAAAACTGGGTTAATAAAATCAAAACTGGCATTCAAAAAAAGGCATTTTCAATTTAGACTCGGCTCACTGTTAGGGAGAACAAACGCACTTCAACATTTCTTTATTTTAGGAGCACCCGTTTCCAATCTATCCTGATGCTGAAACTGTCAAGTCCCTTAAGCGCTGCATTATTGCTGAAGCCTCCCTTATTATAAGAAACATGGAATGCTCTTACAACGTACAATGCTTTTCTCTGCATTCACAGTCTGGGATTATGAATTCTTTACAAAATGATCAATAATAATAATAATAATAATAATAATAATAATAATAATAATAATCTATTTGTTGAATTTTTTCATTTCATAGGAGTAAAAAGAGCATTTTTTTTTTTATCTGTCTGTCTATCTAGATTGTCCAGCCGTTGCTTTACCAGATCAATCCGATAGCGTTACTGAGAAGCGTCAATGTCTTAACAGGTTTGAAGTCATCGTACATATCTTAAATTAGATCACTTGTAAATATGTCTTCAATTGAAATACAAACGTATCAGTGCAACAGCTTCTTATTTATTATTATTATTATTATTATTATTATTATTATTATTATTATTATTATTATTACTACTGTAGCCTATCTTAAAGTACAACTGCACCGACATTAACTAAACAGAAGTACGTAGAATACCCGAGGATGCAGTTGAATGGGAATTCAAATGTAAAATTATAATTGACGGGTAATTAATTACATGTTATTTAGGTAACTCCAGATCTGCTACTTTTTTTTTCAAGATTGTAATAGTTTAATAACACTTCGGGTGATTCATATGTGAGTTTTGCGGACCCAAACAATTATGTAAACCCTAAAAGGACTCGACATATCACCGTATAATATGGATAACCAACCGATCATCTCTCTAGTGTTAGACGTTGCTGCTGGAGTTAAATGTGTCTGTACCTCCAGCAGTATCAGTCAGCGCATCTCATTTTGAGCCCGCATCAGAGTGTTTCTCTGCTCCTGGTGCCTACCTCCTGATGTAATTACTGTACAATATATTTCACAGGAACAAGGTCTCCTGGGTTAGGGCTGAAATCGAGAACAAATCGATACATTGAAAACACATGTTTCTGCCCCAGAGCAACACAATTCCGAACTGATAGTGTTTTTTTTTTTTCCTTCTACCCGCTTCGTGCACCCCTATTACTCTCCCCCCCAACTTAAAATCTAATCAAAGCTGAGAAAATAGGCGGGGGGGAGACGACAAAGTTTTGACAACAGCACGTCAGATAATATAAGAAAATATGGTATAGTGCGTTGATTGTATGTGTTAGATAGATAAACAGTTCAATTCAAAACACTGCAAACCATTTTAGATCACAGATACACCCGTTATAAATCTGCAGACTGTTTTCATGAGGCCAATGCTGCTTTCAAACAAGCATCAGATTTTATATTGCAGCTCTCGCTTGACGCGTTTTCTATATCTAACCTACGCGCAAGTGATGTGCTTCGCAGCGTTTCGTAGAGTTCGCTGGTCACTGGTGAGACTTTGGGTGGACTGGATCTGCCACTTTCTCAAGGTCACTCCATAAGAATCAGCAATGGATAAAGGGGCAGTTTTCTGCTTTACAGTCTTTACGTGTCCATCAGCGACACATACATACAATGATGCAGAATCCCTTCCAAGATTCCAAACGCCCCCCTAGAAATGATGGAATGTCACCATAAAACGATACAGAGCAACTCGCCAACAAAACGAATCTATTCCTTACGTTCTGGATTCCCTCTATTCTAAATTCTGCTTAGTGGAGCACTGCGCCAAAACACAAAGGATTCCGGAGAGCCAACATTCTTTGGCTTTTCAGTAACCTCAACATACTGTTCTTTAACAGCTGGAACTATAATCAAGTTTGGATTTTAAAACATGTATGGAACCAGAAACTTCCTACTGTAGGGTCAGTATTTTTTCTCCATTAATACTAAAAGAGAATTCATTTGATGGTAAAAACAGCATATACATATACAATAGTGATTCTGACGATAATACTGTTTTACCTACGCGCTGCGTGTAAATTGTCGAGCGGACTGGACACGACGTTTTTGGAATGGAAAGCTATCCGACTGTTTGCAATATGAAAATGAATGTAATAAAGTTAACAATCCGTTGCGATACAGCGGGTGCAATTTTCTGTTGTGTGTCTTCCCAAGCCCGTGTGTGTGTGTGTGTGTGTGTATATATATATATATATATATATATATATATATATATATATATATATATATATATATTCCTACAGATCTAATTTACATGCCAAAAATATATATTTACATCACATAGACTTTAAGGCCACATGAGCGCAGAAACGCGTGCGGTCGCAAAATCGTTTACTCTTCTTAAACACATATACAAAAAGTAAGAAATATTCTGAAATATTTAACTTACCAGGGTGACAGTCGGCCCCAAAAAGCACGTAGTCAGATAAAATTAAAGAAATGATCCCCCAACAACACGGTTCTAGTAGCCTCCGCATGTCAAAATGCACATTGAGAGCAACAAAGAGTAACTGCTGATAAAGTTTTAATGTCCAAAAAGATGCGCAAGCCTAAACGACGACGAAGAAAGCAAAACATAAAACAGGACAACGTTTGAGCACAACCGCGGGGGCCAGATGTAGCCGCAACAAATGCTAGCTGCTGCTGCTTGGAATTCTTGAAGTTACAACGGCAAAGAAACTGCACTTTCACAAAAAAGAAACAAGGGGGAGTGTGAGGGAAACGAGGGTAGAGTTCCTCTGGGTCCTGGCGCCTGCAAATTACACAGTGCGCTATACATTCTTTACCGAGACTGGTGGGACGTAATAGGTAATCACTGTACCCACTATCGAATTTTCTGGGATAGCAAGTTAAAATGAATAATGTTATGTAATATAGTGCATATTAAGTCACACCTACGTGTTTTTTTTTCTGAAGAAGTAATGCAGTTAAAGATTTCAACGCCTATGTGGAAAGCCTACGTTAAAAGCTATTAGCTCGATATTATAAAAGAATATCTTAACATTGTTTTCAGACTGTAATGCAGTACTAAGTTCTAAGACATACATGTATATGTTTTGTGGTGTTTGAGAATACAGGTCTGCAGGCAAAGAATTTTTGGGCCCCAAAAAAAAGAGGTGGTTCCAACAGATTTCACTGTAATAATGTACAATAGCCCTAGGCTGTAATTTAACAAGGCAGCAATCAGAAGCCTGATTTATAAGGTTGAGTCCAGTAAGGAAGGGCTTGCCAATGGTACTGCCCTCTGTTTGCCTGAGACATCTAATTTAATCCACTATAAATACTAGGCGTGATGTGTGGAGAGTAGTAGCAATCACATTTCAAAACAAAAAGACATAAATTGTTACAGAATACATAATATGTGAAACCAGAAGCCGGGTCAAAACTCACTTTAGTCTGTGTCACCCGAAACTTGGTCCCCCATGAAATACAGCCCCCCGTCCCCCCGTCCCCCCCGGGCTATTTTTCATATATCACCCGGGAATACATTTTTCATATATCCCCCAGGAATACATTTCATAATGTAATCTAGCCCCCCCCATGAAAAAGTGTTCCTACTTTATGCAAAAATTGGTCCCCCCATGAGATACGCCCCTCCCTGACTATTTTTCATAGATCACCCTATGAAAAACGGTCTCCGCTAGTGTTGTTCCCGCTCACATTAAACTTTAAATAACCAGTAGACTATAAATATATAGCCTGCTTAAATATCTGACGTAGCTGTTACATTGCATTACTTTATCCGTAGAAATTCTACATTAAAAATTACTTTTTTTTTTTTTAACAAAAATATGTTTTTTCCATGACAGTAATGTTATCAAGTATATTACAGGTGGGGGTAGACAACCAGACAAAGTTCTGACTGTATGACCTTTTCTGTTGTAAAAGCAGCCATTAACTGAACCATATGCAGGCACACGCTCTGCCTCTTGCATTTTGTGATAATCCTGTATTACAAAATGCATCAAGTAGCCGATTACATTTACATTGATATAGCAACACCTGTTAAACCATCCTTTTGTTTCAGACCTTTTTTTTTTTTTTACAGTATGCATGCTTAAAAATGTAACTGATCCTGCAGAGCTATATATTTCACTTCAATCTATGAAAAATAGACCGGGGGGAACATTTTTCATAGACTGGTTTATGCAAAATAGTACAGGGGAACATTTTTCCAGGAGGGCACAAACTCTGTCTGACACCTGTCATAAACGGAAAGAAAAAAAAAAAAGTTCAATAATCCTTGTCCACCAGGGTAAACTTTGTATTTCTCAGATTTGAAAACAACACTTAACATCATTTCCAGTGGAATCTCATTCCATATGCATTAGCTGAAAGTGTGAATGAGTCCCTGTTTATTCTTCCCCAGGTCACAACTGTAAATTACCACCCTTTCCCTTTTTCATTTTGTAATGTAGTAAATTCCCACTGAGAGTCTCCCAGACCTGAGATAAAAGCCATGGACCAATGGTCTGTTCATCTACCTTGCTCCATAAAATGGACAATATAGTGCAATTGGAAATCTTAGCCTGACAACCATTTGTTAAAAGCGCCCCCACAACAGAAAGCTGGCTTTAGGCCCAGTGGAGACACACAAGAGCTGCAAGTGCTCATTGAAAACAGGTAGAGACACATGATCAATTATTAATCGTTTTCATTGACTATGCAAACTATGCTTTCAAATTGATCAACCATGTTGCACATTTCAATACCTTAATTGACATAGGTTTCCTGAAACATCTCATTGCCCTGCACTGGACACTTTACAGCCATTATGCTGCAAATGTAAAACGAAACATAAAATCCTACAATGCATAAATGAATGAATCCTTTCCCAAAGCAGGCGAAGAAAAGCGGATTAAAAAAATGGCCTCTGATAAATCAAATGGAATATCATCCGAGTAACATCTAAATTGTACATGTACATTCATTTACGTGCTCAATCGTGTATTAGTTTTAATCCCAAATTTCAAGTACCATGTTTGAATATCATCTTGCGTCTGCAAACTAAGTACTGTCTGAAGGTCAAAGGTGAGTTTTTCTGATCATCACATGCCTTGTCTGGTGCTTGACCACTAGGGGTCACTGTGTCAAGGTGACAGCAAACGCCATGGGTTCAACCGAAACCAGGATTTGAACAACACCCTCCTGATCGCATTTCTTACCCGGTACTCCATGCACCACTCCCTTTACTAAGTTAAGTATATTTCTTATATGGAATTGAAAGTAAGTAATCATCAGTTCATGACATAATTTGCAATCACTCATTCCATATGCACTGCCAAATCATCTAGAATAGACTCATAGCATAGTGTTGCAGTGGGATAGATCTGAATGCTGTGTTAGATTTAGAAAGAGCAGCTGCTCACATAAATTAGGAACAGCTGGAATAGCAAGAAAGGAAATGAGTGACCTGGACTCCAGTTTGAAAGACAAGAACCATTTGAGTTAATCTGGCAAAACACTCATGACTTGGGCTTGTCTGGAGTGCTTTCTTAAAACTGAGAAGGAGCACAATGTGACACAGCAAGGAGTAGTAGTGCCAAGGAATCTGGCAGAAAGAACAATTCATCTCCACACCTTTGGAATCGCTTATATATCCAGTAACTCCAGTGTTTTCAAGCAGTAAGAATCTTGTGTTTCTCATACTACACCACACAAGCCCTGTCGGAGGATTAGGGGTTAAGGGGTCTGTTTCCTGCCAACAAGAGCAACGTAAGGATGTGAAGGATTACCGGAGTAGAAAGAAATAGCAAAGCGAAACCACTTGACAGGGGATAGGCACGAGTGGTATTGGACAAGGAAATGGGCTGCTGTGATTGCCACTAAAGGGTATTGAGGTTTATTTTTTAATCTGCAGATTTGGTGAGACACATTCAATTAGGACATTTGTTTTATATAATGAAAAAATATATGATGAGTATAGGTAATTCAGCAATCAGTGTTACTTTTTATTTTGCAAATGTTCTTTACTCCTACACCAAGCCTTACAGTTAAAAGCATTGAACTTGAAATGGAAAGGATTATATTGTTCTTTGTAGCATACTGATTAGTTGCTGATGGCGACATTCTTTTAGACAGAGGTTCTGCAGAATAAAAACGGAAGAATTTAACTCAATCAGTGGTAGCTTTTTTTTTAAGAACTCTGATTACATTAAAAGCTGTATTTCTGGACTAGTGCCCAGTGATTTGCCCTTAAGGAAACAGATCTGGAGTTAAATATTTATATTTAAAAAAAAAGTTAAACCTTCTGCTACTATTATGGATATAGCACAAGAGACTTGTAGCCTGTTTGATATACTCTCTTTGGGCTGAGCTTTTAAAAAATGCATCATTTTAAACCTTGAAAACCTATACTTATAGAGAATGGCCATTCTGTTGCTGAGTAATTTTCATTTTTGAGACATGTTATGTATTACTGCTTGATTAACCAATGAGCTTGCTAGATTAACAGGTCATTAGCATTATAATAAGCCTTCTGTTTCATTTTTTCTGTTTTGTTTTGAAGGTGTTTTATATGTGTTAATTGGTTAAAACCCTAAATATACTCTTTATCAGGCAAATACAGTCCCATTGGTCATTTTTGGTATCTATATGGTACCAACCCGCCACATGATAGACACCGTAATTTAATTAGGGGTTACGGGAATTATTTGAATGAGGGAGTTCTATTATTACTGAGGAACATGCAACAACAATATTATTATCATTATTATACTACCATTTCAAAAAGCTATTTTGTTTGTCTACCTTTGTTTGTCTGATCTAGTCATTGTAGTCCACTGAAACACACAGGCTTGTGCATCTGTGTGAAAGGTTTCATCAGCGGTTTTAAAACAGGTGTCATTAATTAGTGTCATCTCTCATCCATGCCAATCTGTTACTGAGTAATAACAGAACAATGAAAGAAACAGTGTCCAGTTGTTGTATAATTTGCAATATTTGCATAATTCATTTAAATGTTTTGGAATAGCCAGCACATAAATTAGCTACAGACAGCATTAGCTACAGTTAAAGGCCATTTCCATGGGGTAATGTTTGATTATACAGAGAGAGAGTACTGCTGGACGAGTGGAATATGTAAAAACTCTTTGCTCTCTGTGGGGGATTTATTTATTTATTTATTTATTTTAGTATCTGTCATGTCCAGATGTCTCATAATTTATCTGACTTCTGCAAGAGAGTAAATCAATATTTTCCCTTCACTTTGACTGCACACAGTCAAACCAAACAGTACAGTACGTTTGTGACAGCATGTCTTTGGGAACAGTACTGTACAGTACTGACAATGAAAACCTCTTCAGTCACTGGATTTGTAAAATGGATTACAGCTAGCAAGAGAATATAAATGCCACTACTCTATTTGGTAACTTTTTATTTCAGGTTGAAACAATTATATCATAATCATATGTAACTAAATATGTAGTTGTGTAATTACAGTGTTATTGGTTTTAAAACAGGTGTCATAATGCTGCATTTGCCAGTCAGTTATTGAGCAACAGAACTCCATAGACAACAATGTACAAATAAACAATGAATACCAAAAAATACCACTAGGCTACAGGCAATCCGCTAAGGTTTTTTTATGTTTTTTTTTTATATATAGTTTCAGTATACCACAAGATAGCCGAAAAGTGATATTTGTCAATTCAGCGGGGTACTTAATGTATTTATTTCCTTTTGCTGATAACAGAAAAAAAAAACAAAAAAAAAAACAGTAATGGTCTCATTTTCCACCATTATACAACACACTGGCCTTTTAATTAGATAATAAAGATTTCGACTGACGAGTTTGTAGTACCAGGAAAGCTACACAGTTTATTTCACTGTCACTCGGCATAACGCACGTGCCATAAATCCGAACACCACATTGCACTCTGGTTCTTGTAGTTCGATAAAGGCATTTCACAGCCAGATTCGCGCAAATAAACTACACTTCCCATGCTGCATCGGACATCTTCCTGGATTCGTACTGTACATGGAGAGTCCGGCCAGTTCCTGTGTAAGTCACATTGCTTTTTATTTTGATGGCGGTGAGAATGAACATGGTGAATAGAGTATGTGGACATGCGTTTCGTTATTAAATAAACTAAACGTATTGTTCAAAGTAATGGGTTTAGACCATGTTTTTTCGAAGAAAAGCGTTCCTGTGTATTTACTGTTTCGATACAGCGTTAGTACAATTTTTGATTTTGAGAATATCATGACATTAGACTTTAAGCATAATTTATTTCCTGTAGTTTAACGCTGTTTGTTATTTTCATTTTTTTAAAAATATGTATTTGTTTATTTTTTTTGCAATTCTGTTAGAGCACATGTGTACTATGTGTAATTAACCCTCCACACACAAACTCGTACTAGTTCAAACTGAGAGAAAGGGGAGGTTGAGGAAGTTGAAAAAAACAATTATAAATTGTTTTTTATAATTCAGTACTTTTGAGATGTCCAATAGTAATTGGTGTTCGAATGCACAAGTGACATTAGGTAAGTCGTAGTGACCAGATCTATGTGTGAAAGTATACACCTGCTAATTCAGCTGCTTCTTGAGTACCGTTGCCCCAAAGCAATAGCTTTTAAAGTTAGAAAGTTAAACAGGTCCTATTTTTTGTTTACAGTAAAATGCCTAATCACAAACACCGTTACAGTGAAATATGAATGAACTGTTTAGTGAAAAGTATGGCTGCTCATTATGTTGTGTTGAAAACGAAAGTTAATCTGGGGTTTACTATCTGTTAAGGGAAGTTGACCGCTTGTTGCAGGTGTCTCTAAGTAACGTCTTTACTATACTAGTTAATACAGTACTGGTACCTAGAGTTTGCTGTTCTGCTTACTGTAAAAAACACAAACAATTGTCAGCAATGAGTACAGTGAGAGCATATCTAGACTTGTGATTCAGGGTCATGGAGTATTATCACCTCTCAGCTGTAACACAACCACTTTGTCCTACTGCTGCAAAAGCCTCCTTTGAAAAACAAGGCAATTCAAATCCCCCAAAACGCCTTGGCAGGATGCTGCTGCCATTCTCTTCAATATGTTTGTTCAGCGCTGCAGTTTAAACAGTTGTAGTGTTGTTTTAAGTTGAACTGAAAGCTAGTCTGCTCTGAAATAAAGTCTAGCTTGCCATCTGCTTAATGGAGCTTTCCAAATATCTGAGACTTCAGTTTTGTATAATTTATTATATTAAAATCTTATCTTTTAAAAGCTCCAAAAAAAAAAGTGTCCACAGCTTTCAACTAGCATTGGGAATCAGACATTCATTCCAGTACTATCCAAAGTATTATTTGCAGCACCAATACAGTGAAATCATTTCAATTAGTTCAAAATGTTTTTCATTTAAAATATACTGAGATGTAAATCTACTATATGCTATATCTATATCTATATCTATATCTATATATATATATATATAAAAACATAATTTGGAAATCACTTAATTGTACACCGAGTACATTTGCCTCATATATGTAGGCCCTACATATTTTAACATACTGCAGTATAAAGACTGTTTGCACATAAGCTTCAGATCCAGGTAGGTTACTGGTTTGCTTTGCTGGCATATTGGTAAAAAAAAAAAAAAAATAGACAGGTGTAAAAGCACCATTATTGTAGACCAAGCATTGTTTAAAGAGCCGATGTAGACTGTATAAACCATTAATTGAATTCACAATTTACACGGATTTACAGTCATGTAGGCTGTATTTTTTTTAGACTTCACTGTAACGCTTTTGTTTTGATACATATATCACAAATAATGTTATGCCAACAACAAAAAGGAGGCATTATGTTGTCATGTTGTTTTAAAACATGAAATCCTTTTATCAAGTATTAAATATATTTAAGCCAAGAAACAGTGGGAAAAGAAAGACTTGTATTTGTGTAGCTTGTATTTATTAATTAATTAATTATTTTTTACATTTGTATGCATCTTTTACAAATAGCCAAATATGTGATTTTGAGGATTCTGGTAAATATTGTTTGACTGTGTTATTTAAACCAGTATGACTCCATTCTATTCTGAGTACAGTCTGAATATGTAGGCCACAGCTATGCTGGTGCTTGAGCTCTGGTCAGTTAAGCACTTTATAGGGTATGTAAATTGCTTGATAGTGGTGTTTCTTTCTTTTTTTTGTAATCACATTCATACAATCCAGAGGTGGTGGTGGTGTTGTGATAAGCAGAGAAGTATCGAGATTGTTTCATTTAGGACTTTGATTAAAATCCTTCTTAATTACTTAATTCATGCTTGAGTACAGTTGAATGCCCCCTCCCTTAGTATGGGCCATCTGCGTTTCCACCCAAACTGTTAAGCTACTTCTCAGATGCATTGAGCTCAAGTTTATGAAAAGATTTGTTGCGGCTTTACAGGTATGTTCAATAATTTCGAAATGTACTGTAGCATTTGAATTGAGCCTACAGTTTAACTGGAGCCCAATAATATAAACACATTAGTAATCCCAATTGATTTCTTTAACAGATGTTGTACCACAGGTGTATGAGAGGCGAAAGTAACAAAAAGTAAATAATAGAATGGAAAGTCATCTCTTAACAACAAAATAAACTATTAACAACAAAACAGCATACCTTAAATTGAAATTAAATTCTTTACTTGAGCGGTGTGCAAAAAAAAACAGCTTCTCGTAAATGGAAATTCAATTTACACAAATGGGCGCAAGATCTTTATTTGAGCTGTGTACTTGTGCTCCATAGTTTATTTAAATAAATTGTATTTGAGCTGTGCAAACACAACTTGTCACTCATTCTCCTCAGCCTCGCCCACTTCCATCAAGGAAATCGGGGCTCGCTCTTGCTGTCTGCTGACATGTTCAGCCAATCACAGCTAACTTTTAGTTGGAACCTAAAATTGACACTCGGCAGACGACGAGTTCTGGGTGGTGGCACCAAGCTTTACAGAAGGAATGGGCTGAAGTTAGTTACTTATTCCCGATTCAAGGCTGAAGTTAGTTACTTATTCGCACAAGTACGTATTGAATATTTGCTCACATTCTAAGGGGGAAATCACATAGATAGCCTGTATTTGCCACCTCAAGCAGGGTATCATTTTAAAGCTTGAGCATTTCTCTTTAACATAAAGTAGATTGCAGAGAGGCACAAGCAGGCATTCACAGGCTATGCCGTGAAATATACACACACCCATCTTTTCCTGCATATTGCCACCTCAAGCTGAGTGAGATGTTGAAGGTTAAGCAATTGTCTTGCGAATTCAATATGGTGCGTAACTTCAGCCCTCAAATCAGGAATAAGTAACGAACTTCAGCCCATTCCTTCTGTAAAGCTCGGAGCCCCCATCCAGAACTCGTTATGGGTTCCATCTAAAGTTAGCTGTGATTGGCTGAACGTGTCGGCAGACAGCAAGAGCGAGCCCCGATTTCCTCGATGGAAGTGGGCGAGGCTGAGGAGAATGAGTGACTCGTTGTGCTTACACAGTTCAAATACAGTTTATTTAAATAAACTGTGGAGCACAAGTACACAGCTCAAATAAAGATGAATTTGCATTATATTATTTACTTTGTGTTACATTCACCTTTCATACAGGTGATTATCACACTCAAATACTGTCAGACCATGAACTTCATAAAGACTTCAGTTGCACATCATGTACATTTCCTAAAACCTGGAGATGTTGATTTGCCCAACTAAGCAAATGTAAGAAAGCTCGTTGTTAATGATAACATATCTGTTTGTGCTAGCTACAGTATCTCGCTGTCCTTTTTGTAATTCTAACCACAACCCCTCACTCCCTTCCAATTTCAGCATCAGTGTGCTTTTTCAGCCTTCAAAGCAAGAGCTTTTGGAATTTAATGACTAACCCTTTTTTGAACAGATTCCAGAGGGAATAATCTATACTGTAGGTTTTAGATCAGGTGAACTCAAGAACTTTTTGTAACTCAGTCTTTTTCCACTTATTCAAAAACATGGGGATACATGCAGCTGCAGCCTTTACTTTGATTAGTTCTCCTTACCTCTCTACACTATCATAAAATGATGATTACAACTTACTCATTTTCTAATTTTGCTGAAGGTCATGTAATTCAGAATATAGAATTCACCATTTTTCAGTGTTCTCCCAATGCATGCACCCTACAGTTGGAGTTGCCTAACTTCAAGGTTCATGCATCAGAATGATGGTCAGTTTGAATTTATCCATACAAGAGTCTTCCTTATTGGAATGTATGCAGGGCATTCCTGCTCATCCATGAAAGATGTCTGTGGTACAGTGCCTGAAAAAGTCTAAGTGTTGACGTCATTTTTAGTGGGCTTCATGTCCTTCACAGATAGCAACCATTTTTTGTTTGTCTATAGCTGTTTCCAAAGCATCTTGATGGGAACCTGGCTTGTCAATGTGACACATTTTGTTCTGTTAGCACTGTGCTCAGATTTAACGTCCACATGGGGAGCTGGTGGTGGGGTGGTGGGGTATGTGGTGTATTGTCCCTCCCCCCCCAAGGAAAATTGTATGGTTGAGACAAATAACGTTTGTTGCGTTTCCAGCACACTTTTAACATGCACATTATAAAAAAATAAACTAAAATTTAAAAAAAAAAGTTTTAATGACCATAAATATATTTTTTCTAAAGTTAGTCATAGCAGGATTTATGAGGGATTTATTTACAATGATGTGATGGGTTGCACAATTATTTCCAAAGAGATCTTTTGTTTTGTGCAGCATGTTTTAATCATTACTGTACTCTACAATAATAGAGTAAACATGGAAGGGCATGATTTATTTTCTTTCAGAACATCATCAACCCAAATTTGATTACATTTTCTTAAAACAGCATTTCTGCCCTACATTTTATGAGGCTCATTGGAATAAACTGAAGTCTGTTGTTTTTCCTATTTGCACAGCAGCTATATCCTTTATTCCAGCAATAACCCCCCTGAGAATAAGATCTTAACGTGACTGGACACAGGTGGAAAGCTATTTTGAAAATTGGTTTGCCTTGGGTAACAACAAACTTCTTATGCCACATGACAGGCTGCTGTTTCGTGCTGTGATTTAGCCCAGTGTCAAAATTGATCAAAGATGACCCTCTAGCTAGATTTTCTTGTTGCCACCTAGTAGCTTTCTAGATTAATTTTTAATGGTTAATTTGTATAAAAATCAGTCCACTTCTAAGCTGTATATGGAAGGGATCCTGGATACAGCAAGAAAGAGTGTCATGGTACTAAATAAAATAATTTATATTTATGTGAAATTGCAAAGCAATTAAATCTTAAGTGTGTCGGGGCATGCCTGTAATACATATTAAATAATTTGCTTCAATTAGTTTGTTACCTCCAAATCTCCATAATACTTCCCTACTCTTCATTTTAATAAAGAATGTGTGTACTTGAAATATGATCATATTACTGCATTATCTACAGCTGCTATATATGGTACGCTGCACACTGATACTACATATTAGGCTCAGTAAATGCCACATTTCTTTATATCAGGGTAAGACACTGTTATCAGAGGCAATGAAAGCAATGAAGCCTAGTTAATTGTATTTCTTAACATGTAATCATTACTTAGATTTGGAGGGGGAAAAGAAATAATAATAAATAAATAAATGCAGGATAGGCTCATCAGACAAAAATTATGTTTAGGAAGACTGGATTTCTTAGAATTACATTTAGGTTTGGAACAGCTATAAATCATTACTGTCATATTTGGATAGTTTGGATGAATACAGCCCTTATAGATTTGGTATGTAGCCTACATATCATGTTATATTTAAACACTAGCATATTTCAAGAATGCTTTAGGTACCAGTACAACTTTAAAAACAAGTCACATTTTAAATATCTTAGTCTCTCAGGATTTTCATTTTCTTAACTTTGCAACTTTAAAGGTACTTTGCTGGACAATAGAATAAACCTCCATGTTTGGCTGCATGTGATAGAGAACCACAATGCTGTCCATTTCAGAGGAAAGATTTTACTCTGTCATTCTCCTGGACCACAGATAGTGAATCAGGAAGACACATTGGATATTCTAACTGGAAAGGGAACATAGGGCATTATTAGGGAAACAGTAATAGGTAAGGACTAACATGGAGGAGAAGATAGCACAAGTCTGTACCGTTATAAAAAAATAAAATAAAATAAAAATGAACAGTTTATGGGAGGCAATGAAACTGATACTGTTGAGATTACAATGTTTTATATATTTTGCTCAGCGTTTTAAAACAAACATTAAATTAGACCTGTGGGTCAAACTGTTTGACAGGTGCTTTAAAAGAAATGCAGTTAGTACTGATACTGATTTAGTTATACAGGTACAGATCTCTTTCTCTGAACTACATGGCACCTACTGTAAGCGTCTTTTCTATGCCACCTATGTTTAAGAGAGGAAGTGAATTAAAAAAAAATTCTTTATGTAAGGCCTTGCTGGGAAGTCATTGTTCAGCAAAGAGAAACATTTTGTTTTAGAATGTAAATAATTAAGTAATTAGTAAGAAGGTTGACAGTAATACATCTTATATCTTCTGTGAAGCACTACCAATTTAAATAGGGTTAGTCAAGTTCTGTATCGTCTTGATCTTTACTTTTTCACATTTTGGTAATTGATGGTCAATTCACTGGCATTTACTGTATAAGTATTTAAAGAAAAACACAGTAAAATAAAACAAAGCATTCATGCATGAAATAAATAAAGAGAAATGATATTGTGAATTTAATTAAATATTTATTGCATAAGTAAGGTTAGGTAGTTCACCCAAAATACAACAGAAAAGCTTGTAAGTGCTGTAGTATATATAAAAAAAAAAAAAAGTATGTATGTATCCATGGTTATCAGCATGCAGGATGAATAATACTGAAACCACCAAAACATTTCATGCAAATTGCAAAGCACTGAAGCGTGGATAATTGAAGTTTTTAACCACATCAGTGCTATTGTGAAGCAAGGACTGCTTGTAGTTTTAATTAAAATGCATATTTTTTTATTCATTGAAGGAAAAAAAAAGCATGGGATTGAAACAAGGGCTGTGTAATTCTAGTTCGAACCAACACAAAGCTTCCAGTCAAAACTGGTTTGGTGAATCTCAGTTATTGGAAAGTAAAAGCAATGCTTGTTCACAGCTGTTGCCAACAATCTACTCAATGAGCTCACTGTGAAAGAAGAGTTTATTTTATACAGCAGTGTATTTTGCATTGTTGGTTAAAAAAAAAAAAAAAAAAGGTGTAAAGGAAACTCAACCGTACCAAATTACAGTTGGACATTTATTCTTTCCCAGTAAGTGTCACAAACTTGGCATAAGCATTCCAGGAATTCATGTGGGATTTACAGTAAAAGCATGCTGTTAGGTCTAATCGATGCAGTTTCTAGGAAAACTGTGTACAGCACATTGTTGCTAGGTTTTTAATTTTTTATTTTTTTTTTAATCTTGGTAGTTCTTTATATGTGGTAAGTTAGAACATAAACCCTTTTATGTTTAATTGTGCATTTAAATAGGGCGTTTCGGCTGTGCAGATGTTTGATATAATGTGCTTGAATAAAACTTTTGAGTTCTGTCCGATAGTTTGTCTTTCATTTTAATATTGATGGTGTTTAAAATGTGCCAGCGGTTCTCGTGTTGAAGTAGTCCGTAAATGCACAATGTGTGTGTGTGTGTGTGTGTGTGTGTGCTGTGTTGAGGGGGTGTCTGTTTTGAAAAACAGGATCTTGACTGCTGAAACTTCGTGAGCCATAAGCACGATTCCTGCACCAGTTTACATGGGCTTTTACTGTTTTTATCGTGAGAAAGCAATTGACTCTGCCCTTAAAGTAGCGCTGCCAAAAGGACTTCCTTTTGCTGTTTCACGGTGTATTCGTGTGACAACATCACACAGTCATGACTATAGAGTTGATTTTCAAGTGCATGTAAACCAAGCCAATGTTATCTTGACAAGGTTATAATGTTGATATGCTATTGAATATGTGTGGCCCTCATGTAACATTTTTTTAACCAGTGAGATGTCATTTCTTGCCCATTATGAAAGTAACCTAAGCACGGCCTGAAAGCCAAAAAGTGATTTTCTATATGAGATATGGACTTCAAGATGGTGACTGCCGTACACACCCCACTCACTTAGTGCATCACGGCAACAGCAAGCATGACGCAACACTCCACTACATCAGGCAATATGTAACCCAGCAACCACAACAGCACTGACTGCATTGCAAACACAACCGTCAGAACAAGTATGCACAATACCAACTAACAGAACGTATGGAGATTGCTCACAGCTGATTTTCTTCCAGTTTGTGAACTGTGGCATTGCTTGGCATGTCCAAAAATATTGGGGTCTGATCAGCATTTCCGATCTGTCCGAGCTGATACTGTTTGTTAGAAACACAGAAATTGTAAAAGCTTCTGTGAATTCCTCAGGAGTCTAATGACTCTTCTTTGAAGATGGGCAGACATCTTTATTCATCTTTTTTCGGCAGTCAGTCACGTTGCTGTTTGTGTACTCAGATAGTTGCGTCTTTTCTTTGATTTTAATTCACGCATCACTATACTGTATGCGAATTGAAGATGCAGGTTTATTTTTGAAAAGCAACAAATGGTTAAAAAAAGTGTGTCTTAAGTTCGAAGGAATACAGTACAAATTACCCATGACCTTGATAAAAGGAGCTCCCAAACCAAAAGCTACTGACAAAATGAGTAACTGCATCAGCATACTGAATACATACGGAATGAAATTTAACTTTAAAGTGTTGACTGCTAACTACTTTTTTTCATGTGCAATCTGAAGGATTTATTAGGAACTACACTAGGAAATAAAGCTGGCTTTTCCTGTGTCAAGGTTATGAACGCTGAACCATTTGATTGAATGCAGAGAGCCGTTTGATGTAAGTAAACTGGCCATGAAATGGGCACACACACTCTAGAAGTAAAGACTGGAAAGCCTGCTTGTGTTGGTACACTGTTGTGATGAGCACTAATATGATTGGTTGCACTGTTGCCTGGGCGCATGTGATGGATGCTGCATTTGAAAGTTCCTTGTGTTGTGGTTGGATACTCACACATCAGGGCATCAATCAGAGGTTTGAACAGAACTTTGGAATCTAAAGGCACCTTTTGTACTTGGGGTTGTAAATAAAGTACTATACCCAGACAGGTACTGCATACAAGACCACAGTGTCAAGTAGATTAAGTCTTCCCAAATTCACCTTTCTAATGCTGTGACCACTATGACTATCTACTGTCTACCTACCTTTCCATCCATCTCATATTACTGATGAACAGACTGGCAAAAAACTCATGCTTCCAGGCATGCCTTTAATCTCTAAAGCTTTCTGAATACAGCATGACATTGCTTTTAAAGCTGTTTGATCAGAAGCAATCATGCAGATGGATGTTTTAAGTTGTTTTGGAGATGCCCCAAGACTAGAGAATAGAGAATACAAGAAATACAATTATATGTTTGGCCTTGCTTTGATTAATTTAAGAGTTGTAACCAAAATCTATACATATGGTATATATAGTATGAACTAATACATTGCTTATGTTTTGTGTATAAAGGCATTTTAAATGTTGTTTTTTGTTGTTGTTATTATTACATTAGAATTCTAAATCTAACTCAGGTTTACACTTAAGCTTAGAGGGCATATGACAGTGTAAGTAGACATGTTTTTCTGAAAATACAATACCATTCATTATAATGACTCACATGTTCAGGAGATGTAGAATTGGAAAAACAATTGAAAAATTGATAATTATACTCCGCTGAAGATCATAATACTATACTGATGAAAAATGACATAGAACTGGAACAGACATACAGAGAAGGGCAGATGAAGCACTCAAACATGTGGTACAATTAATGCTGCTTCACGCAGTCTTATTTTTATACCTGAAACTCGACCTTGTTGCAATACCCTCTATTGTATTGAAAAGCTTGTGTTCTCAGTGAACATTGAGCACCTGATTGTTTTGTTTTTACATGGCTTTTAAAGTATGTAAGGTAGGAACCATATAAAACACCAGTACATTAGCCACACTGTAGCTACACTGACACTTTTTATAATACCTGCAATAAGTATATGATCAGGAAAATAACGTTGTTAAATGCATGTTGCTAATGTATGACGTTCCACCCTAACAATCATAAAATTGAGTACAGTAAGCCTAGTAAATATTACTCTAGTAACTACAGTGCAGGAAGAGTACCTGTATTTTAAAGCGTATTGCTACATACTTTGTGGAATGAGCAAGAACTCAGATGAATTCACAAACAGTAGAGACGGCTGCCGATAAGCATCAGCATTTTAATGAATATTGATTTTTCAAATCAAAGTAAATCATAAAGAATCAAAGCAAGACAAGTCCAAAAAGAAATAGCCAAGATCACCAGTAATACACCAAAAGCACAACTGTAGCCACAGTGCTTAAATGATGAATAAATCTGAGTAGTATTTGCTATGTCCATATACTGTACATGCTTCCTGGTTTTCCCTTTAAAAAAAAGTCCATTGTTGTTAATAATTGTATCCTGCAAAGCACCTGAGCATCATCATTCATATTGTATTGTGTCTTTTTTATATCTGTTCATGTCTGCTCGACACACCTTTTCTGTAATTTCTTATTTAAATAAAAACAATTCATTTAAAATAACAGTGGTAGTTCAGAAGAACGCAAGCCAGACATTGTGACTAGGAGGTAAAAATCAAGATTGCCCTACAAATTCCCCATGGTGGTATTGCCCAAGTTTAAAGAGTAATTAGCTGGATTCCGAATATGTAGCGTTATACGTCCTCACGTGTTGCTACAACTGTCTAAATAACGTACCTGTATATTGTTTTTCACTGTTAACATCGTGACAACTTTTTACACTTACAACTTTAAAGTCTGTTTCAGAGATATTTTCAAAATGTCCGCTCCAGTGCACCAGGGGTTGAGATCTGTCCTCTAAATCACTGCTGGAATATTTTAAAGTTACCAAATGAGAAGAACACTTACAGGCATGTTATTTAAACAGTTGTAGCAACATGTGGGAACATGTAACGCTATATTTTTCAAAACCCTGCTATTTACTTTTTAAGTTCAATACCACAAATGATTCTCAAGGTACAGGAGAAATTTTGTGAATATATCTGCAGAATTCAAAAGAGAAATCGGGTGCTGGAAGGACATACTAAGAAACCCAAAGTGACAGAAACAGAAAAATAAAAGTTACAACCAATGCACACGTTTTTAGGCATACATGGTAAAGCTGGTAAAGGTGGAGACAAAACTAAAACCACAGAATTACAATGTAAACACTAACAAATACAAAACAATGTAAATAATAACATTCATATTGCTACAAACCCAAACCATATACAAATGGACTACATCAATTTAAAACTAGACAGATAGATAAAATAGTACAACAATAAGAAGTCTATTAAAAACAAAAACAAAACACAATATTCTTTATAGCTTTAATTAACAACACAACAGAATAGAGGTTTGTAGACCCTAGGTCCCAGTTCTTTATGGGAAACATTTCCAAAAACAAACCACCATTTGAGCTCTTAAAACTAGAGCAAATTTCACTTTTGAAGTGAAAAAGCTTCTGGGCTTTAAAATAGAATGTTACATAAGTAATGTTATCTTGACAAGAATCAATGATAATCTCCCTTCGGTAAGTAACTTGACTGCATTGAAACTGATACTGTACTGTCAAGAATTTCACAACATACTCTTTTTATTGGTATATATGATCTGAGCACCTAGACATCCTAGCCTTTTGCCAATTTTTTTGTGTTTATTAGTATGAGACACTACTGTAAGCTACACTACCTAATACGCCTACCTTCTGTTATCTAAAAGTAATGAAAGTAAAGAAACGAAAGAAACTGGCAATTTTTTCTTATAAAACTAGAATATGCTAACAAGGCCTTATGATAACAGCCTGCCAAGTTTGACTCGTTCCAGCAGGAGCTTTCATAGACTGCAACAACATCTATAGGTTGTTTTCTACTGAGTATACAGATCTTTTTGAAAGGAGCATATACATTATGATTATGATTACTGACAAATAGTATATCGTATTATTTCAATCAGTACAGCTTACTAAATCATCCTATTCATGTCTAATATCTCAGCACATTCCCAGCAGGATTGGAACTCTACACCAGGCTCAGCTCGGGCTGGTTCTGCGAACAAAACAACAGATCTGTGCAGATCTGCTAAAAACATTTCCTAAAACACATTACAATCATTACAATATTTGTTGCAGTTTCACAAATGTTCAATCTGTATCCCAAAGATCAGCCTGCTTTCAGTAGCTGTGACAGTCTTGGGTCAGTTTCTGCTCACAGGTGTGGGTGACAGTCTTTAAAAACCTGATACCGGCAAAAACTTAGCTGGGCTCCCTTCTCTACATTCCCATTCCCATCGTCAGTGGGCAAACACATTTTAACTGAATCTGGGTCCATCAAAGAACCGCACACCCTTGCAATCGAGGCCTTTGCCATAAATGGATCTAATTACTTATAGCACAAAAGGGATGTGCCAGAACCATCTGTGACAGTACCCAAGTCATATGATATTAGCAGCTAAAGGGGTCTAAGTTACAATACATTGTATTAGAACAAGAAAGATATCAGGTAACTGGATCAACTGTGTACAGACAGCTTTACTGTTTGTTTTTTTTTAGTTTTTTTTTTTTAATACAAACCTGGCATCTGAATAATGAATAGGAATTTCCATTGTACTGTAGAATACTCCAAATTATTATTATTATTTAAATAATTGCAGCCTAGGAGAGCATACAAAACAGATAATTATACACTGGATGCAGTGTCAATTACAGATTTGCTTTTGAATCTAGATTTACTTGAGATGTTTGGGCAACACAGCAATAATAATAATAATAATAATAATAATAATAATAATAATAATAATAATAATAATAATAATAATAATAATAAAATACTGCTTGAGCTGAAAGCTTGCTTATAATTTTAATCTCAACATGTATACTAAGGAATTTACCCATTTAAGCACAGTGTAGGGGTCTGGTCAGATATAGTAGCCTGCAAGCTACAAAGCATTCCCCTTCCAACCGATATCTTTTAGTTCTTAATTTTTCTTACAGCTTCCAAACTAGTAGCTTAGAGGTACCTTACAAGAGCTGTTTTATAACAAGTCTGTAAATAACAGACCAATAGTAGCGAAGATGTAATTGACGTGATCATGAATGTAGCCCACATATTCTCCAGGATGCATGTATTGCTGTGGCTGTCCATGCCCCTAGGGTGTGTGTATTTCTTCAACCAATACCATGAAGAAGGAAACACATTCAGAAATACTGTAACAATACTCTCCACTGTCCTTATTCATGCCCATACTGTAAGTGGAACTACACCTACAGCTGAAAACCACAGGTGGCAGTACGTCTTGTAAAAGAAAAATGTACTCTATAATAAGATTATTCCTTAGACTTTATATAAAGTTCATGGTCCCTTTTGATTAATGTAATGAAAATAGTTTAATGTCTAGTCTATACTTAATACTGAGGATCGATTAATAGCTAAACCTGATTAAAAAAAAAAAAGTCTATGTTAAAAGCTGAATACCATGACATTGTTTTTGACCCTTTAAACATCACCAATAAAACATACACTTGGTTTGTCATACAACATCTCATCTGTATCTTTGTTTTCTCTTTGTTTATAATTCCTTAACAGGTTGACTCTGCTGGGAGCAATCTGTAAAGGTAAGTGTATTTATTGCATCACTTTGACAACAAAATTGGTCTACAACATTGATTTCTTTTCTTCTTCTGGGATGTAAGCTTGTGGATTAAAGATATAGATGACAGGACAATTTGTGTTTCTACCTGTTTGTCCCGTCACACAGAATGCTGAGCAGCAGACAGAGGCAAATTAGAGCCGTAATAGTGCTTGGAATATTGAAAGCACTCGGTGCAGCTATTGATTCTGTCTTTGTTCACAGTGGCCTCAGTCATTCCTTTTGTAGAATCATCGAGTGGAAACCCTCGGTGCTAGATGAGGAAAATGCTGGAAAAAAAGGATACTGTATGGTTTGCATATCAAAAATATGGGCAGACAGCAGCACTGTATTGTTAAATCAACCCTTTACAGTTATTCTGTATTATTTTGGAGGACATGAAGGAGAGGTTTCCAAAGACTGGTTTATTGGAGACTGGGACAATTCATGTGTTTTTAGGGCTTTCAATATCAGTATATATATATATATATATATATATATTAATAATATATATATATATATATATAGATTAGATACTGACTGGGCTCTGTAGTGGAGAAAATAACCTGGTTCTATCAGGTCTGGTGGAGTGCCCTGGGCCATGTAATGGCCAGTTTATTGGGCACTGAAGGTCACTGTGGATCCCCCGAGGACAACTTTGTCCAGTGCTGACTAAAGTGAATTCCAGCTCATTTTTCTGTTCCCCTGATAATACATCTTAGTTTGTGTCAACTTTAATTACTTCCTGCTTTTTTAGATGTGTTCTAATGGACTGAGTTATAACATTATCTATATGACGTGTATGCCTCCATGCACAAATCTTTGTCAAGAGCCTTATGGTAGCACGTTAATAGGGTACATTTTAGTAAAGTAGACAGATGATTTACAGTACATCCTGGCTCCACATTTTTTATATAAGCTAAGTTTTCTGTAAGTTTAAACCTGACTGCCATGCGTTTTATTGGGGTTTTGTAACCTTAGGTTTGTTCAATGTACATTTTCAGCAGGGTCTGCTTCAGCAACAGTGTGTGTTTTCCAATAACATTTTTTCAGGTCCAGACCAACTCGGTTGCACCAAAGAGCTGATTTGCTTTTGAATGTGTATCCACAGTGCCCTGTTACAGAATTACATAACCACATTTCCAAAAATTTCACATTTTTAGATAAAAAATAAAAAATAAAACTCCAAAAAGTGGGAAAACGTAAAAACTTACTGTATAACGGTTAAGTGGCTTTACAGCAAAAAAAATGTTTTTTTCTTGGATACAAATCTTTTCCCCAGTCATGTAGTCTCTGCAGCTTCTGCATAAGAGGGTGTTTGAAGGCAAGCTGTTTTTTTTCCTGTTTTGAATCTTGTGATGAGACTTGATCGTTTGGGATTTAGAGTACCACTGGGACATAGAAGCCTGATTGACTGGGACAACACATGTTAAACATTTGGTTCCACTGTGATTTGAAACAACACATATTTTTTTTCTTGTTGTTTTGTACGAATGGATTTCTAAGAAAAGAGGCACGCTCATTTTATTTCTTGATTTGTTTGCTGTTATTGTATGCTGTCTTGTACTAATTCCACTCTCTCAGTTTTAAAAATAACTAGTTGGTTGTCTGGCTTTTTCTTTTTAATTCATGGAGTTTTCTTTGTGTCCCTTCTGGCCATATAGCTCAGGGGAGTATTAATTATTTTTGATTCTCCACATGAGTGTAATTAGTTAGACTAGATATTTCTAGGAAGCGCTGTAGTAATGCTTTATAAAATGTCTACAGTGATTTAGATTTTGAGTGTCTCATAAGATTCAAATTAAATGCAGGGTAACTGGGCTTCAATTTAATCACTTTTACAGGTCATCCTGTGGACAACAGATAGCACTGAAAACTCAACTTGTAGGATTACATTAAAAAGAGACTGTAACAAAAACCTGTTTAGCAGTCAAAGTGTTTTAAATTGACTGGGTCAAAAACGAAAAAGAACTGTAACACATACTAATGTCATGCTAGACATGCTCAGTGCTATACATAGTCTTTCCCTTATAGCATAATAATAATAATTCCTATGAAGTCACATAGTACATATGGAGCAACTCATGTCATTGTCTTTTTAAGAAGGCTTTGGTGTATATTGTAAAGCTCTATATTCTTTATACATTATTATTATGTCAGTGTTAACATTTATTGCAATCTACTGATCACAAATATTTTTGAAAAAGGTAATACTATATTTTAATAAATCTATTATAATTTTCACAATACAACAAGCACTCTGTTTCTTACCCACACCTCGTGCATTTTAACATGTGGATGAAAGTAATCGCGTTCTTTAAATAGTGATGGTCAAGGTAAAGTGATTGAAAAAAGCATCATTTTTCATAAAGTTTCCTATATTACAGTACCTGGGAGCTCTTAGGATCATTGTGTTATTTTGTATTTGAAAATACTTCCTTTTGATGTCTTAAACACTTGCAACATTATCCGTGTAGGAGTTATCCACTGGTGTTCATTTGTTGGAATATTTGCCCAACTTTATACAAGTGTGCTGTTTTTCTTTGTAAGCTTGTACATAGCAGCTAATTTATAAGAGGCAATAACAAACTCTTTAAGGAACAATATTTCTTGATGATCATTGTCTGTCTGCTGCACCATGAGATGAGGACCTCTTGGTGTCCCCCTGTCTGGTCATAAGAAGGAGTCTTGAGATGAATGTAATGAATAACAGTAGAGTATATTTTGGCCTTTTGCTAATGTGCAGACAGTATAACGGTTTTTGAGTCTGTTCTTACTAGAGTATACTCAGCGAGAGCTGGGCAAGACAGACTTGGGTTATAAAAATCATGCACGTTCAGTAAAGTTATACCTCGCAAAAACAGCTCATATATAAACTCCACCCTGGCAATCAAGCCTACAGTACCTGTCAGTTAAACCACCATTGCTTCTGAACCACCACATTTTCTAATTAATGAATGTAATAACATACACTGGACTTATACTACTGTATTTAAAAAAAATACTATAGTATACTATTACCAACATACAATCTTTATGATTAGAACTGGCAATACTCATTTGAATATAGGGCACGGGAAGCATATTGTGCTTGACTGGTGAAAAGGGGGTGGGGGGAAGATACATGAAAACGTCTAGTAAGTAACTGAAATACATCCTTGGGGAATTGAGTTTTGTAAATTAAGATTTCATTAGTATTCTATGTTTTAGTCTTAACTGTGTTTTGTGCCTTAATGGTAAAGTTCTGTATTGTATGATATGAAGGTTACCTATATTAACTCTTTCAACACTGGAATAGAAGATGATAAAAATAACTCCCTTCAAAATTACCTATTAGTAAAGATAAGTGCACCTAAGCCAAGTAATTGGTATGCATGTCTAAAACAGGCACAAGTTACTGAAAAGTGCTACACTATAGAGAATTAAACAAGTAGGTTGCACGCCTAACACAATACATCACACCTATGTGTGCTATCAAATTATGTTGCCCATCTATGTAGAGTATGGGTTTCCAGGGTGTTTTGGGGGAACAGTTAGTTATACAAATGTGTAACTGTGCCTGTTTCATCCCCCATCATTGTAAACAAACCTCAAAACAAGATGCATAAAAACTGTTGCAGCTTGTGCACATAAATATCACTTTACTTGCACTATTGCCCTAGCCTCGTCAGTCCATTTTTATGTCCTTCCCAACATGCGAGATAGTCCTACTATATGACCTTTAAGCCATTTTTTTTTTGGCTTGTTGAAAATTGGTGCAAGAGCAGACTGCACATCTGTTACAGATGTATAAACATGAATAACATAGGCTGTGTACAAGTACCTTTAAGTAATTGTTAAAACAACAAATCTGACAATACATGTTTTTAATCAGTTTATTGAAGTAGAATTTTACAGTAAGTTGTATTGCATTGCGGATGAATGTTGTATGTGAGTTATAGATGGCTCTTTATTAAATAGCTCAATGTTGCTCTTGTTTCCAAAAGAAAAAAAATAAAATAAAATATAGAGAATACTCTCTTGGGTTGGCAAGATTTACAAAGGAGGTCTTCAAAAGAGCATGGTTTTATTGAATCATTTAGTAAAACAAACTAGGGGACTGATCAAAATTAGAAAGGGGGTTATTAATGAGTTTAGTGTTGAGTACGTTTTTGACAAACACATAATACACCCTTGCTTGTCATTTGTTTTTAAATAATTTTTAAAAAACGCTCAATTAATTTTACAATGTTTCACTCCATTTGCACAAAACACAATCACAAAATAATCAGATTTAGAGATCATTATGAACTGGATACCCAGCAAAAATATGCAAAGCTTTGCAAATTATGTCCTTAGTGAGACTTTTCTTATTTTTAGCTCAATTTAGCGTCACTCCCAAGCATATTCAGTGTTCATTTAGAGACTGGCAAGTCATCGTAACATTAATGGTCATGCCTCGCCCTGACCATTAGTAATGTGGGTTAATAGTGTCTGCAGGAAAATGTGCAAGTAGTTTGTTTTTAGTGTTGATTGCAGTTATTGGTAAATGTTATCTGCATGTGTTCACAATGCATTATATTATTAAACCTGTTGTTTGAATGACAAATAATGGTCTGTATCCGTGAGGTACTTGTACATGCCATTGGTAGTACATGTGACGTTTTCTGATGACATCTACATGCACTCATCCAATTAGTATCTAGTACACAGTAGACATGTGTAGTAGCTTCACACTTCTAGAGAATAACAGCATGAATACTAATGTTGTTTTTGTTGTAAATGATAGCTATGGAATTTTGGTTTATTATTGCTGTTGGCTTTAAATATATTTAACATTTATTGTGGTGTTAGACAAATATGTTTTTACATGTTCTATGTGTTCTACGTTTTGTACATTGTGCCATGCTTTGTAAGCTTGTTTGGTAAGGAACTCTATAATTTAAAAAATGTATATACAGTAGTGGTGTACTTGAAATACAGTATGAACATTTGCACAGACAGCTGATGTAAGAAACACTCATCAGATGTGCCTGGATCATGCAGTTGTTTTGGTAAAGTGCTTGTCAAGTACAAAAAAGCTAAGTGACAGCTCCTAGAGTTATATATCATGGATATCACAGAGTAGTCTCCAAAGTGTAATTTGGGTAAGGGACACTACCTGTCTATTGATGCTGACTAATGTCTCTTGAGGGGTTAATGGATAGAGCTGTGAATCTATTTATAAATGTGTGCTCAAGTTTAACCAAAATGGAATTTAATGTTAGTTTTAGGTTGTGAAAAAGTACAGTAATTAAACTGGTACATGCGCTTAGTTATGTGTTAACCAAAATACATAGTGTATTTGATCCATTAAGCATTCTGCTCTTTTACCCTTGCAGTGATCTAAGCTGAATCACATCGTGATAAATGGTGCATTCTGCAATGTGTTTTCATGTCATCATATTTCAAGCAGCATTTATCAATACACTACGCTACTGAAGAGTGATCAGACAGGCTTCCTGGAATTTCATTTAGCTCCATATCAGTGCCAAAAAATGCTAAGAAAACAACCAATGTCTGCCTTTTCAATTACATCTACAGTAGCTGTTGGTCCCCAGTAAGCTTTTGGTTTGGAGCTTGAACATTATGGATTTGTTGTTGTGAGAAAATGATGGATTGCAATTCTACTCTGTATTTCAAAACTTTTTGACCCCAGGACCAACCAGGGTTACCTAAAGATGGGCATACTTTAAGACGTTTGTGCAAAATAATCGTACAGTATACAGATACAACTGTACTAGTTTATTTGCAAAAAAAAAAAAAAACCAAAACCGCAATTGATTTTCTACTGTTTGTGCCACTTGCTTTTTATAGTAACCTTAAGATTTTGCAAGTTTTGAAGAAAACTAGGTTATAGAGGGGACATCAAAAGAAAATGGGTTTTAACAAAGTAAAAGAAAATAATTGTTTTGCACAATGAGCAGTCTATCAAATATACGTCCTGCTGATTTTATTCCTATGTGTCACACTAAGGACTGTAACTAATGGTAACTCTAATAAGGTGCTATCTCAATGTGAGTTCAAGCACAAAATAACTCCTGAATCCTCATCACTTACTGCTAAAGTTTGTCATCACTTATTATTTCCACAAGGAGGCTCAAGACAGTTAAAGTCATGTTGTTGCAGAAATAATGTATCTATTTAAACAAGGTACATCCTTAACTCAAATAATAAATTCTAAAGTAAAACGTATACATTAGGCAAACATTTATCAGTGTTCTTGACTTAGATCTATAGTTTAACCTTTAAGACCATGATATATTTTGACCTTTAATTGAATACTGTTTTAGAACAGACATGGGACTGAGCAACATATATTAAGAAACAGAATGATGAGGGGAAAAAATTTAAACGTATAAGTAAATGAAGAAAGAAAAAAACCTCAAAATGTAAATGGTGTATGTGTAGTAGTGAGGGAAGTCATTCTCAGAAATTGTAACCAAACTATTTTTAATTCTATTTTTCTACACTAAAAAGAAAAGACAAAATACAAGCTATGTTAAGAGTTGATGTATTGGCCAGTTTTGTCAGACTCCTTCCCGGGTTATTGCCTCACCATTCTGCTGGAGAAGCTGCTATACCTGGCCACGTTCCACCTTCTGCCCCATAATGTGTGTGAAAATCTCTTTGCTATTTTCACCCCATTTTGTTTGCTCAGGGCACTCATGCCCATACATTAGCATTTGATTGTGATCTCGTGTCTCTTTGTAAATGTTTGGTTTGATCACATTTGTGTTGACTGCTGCATTAATCTGTCTTTTTTCTGTGTACTTGTGTATTTAGAAACTGGAATTGGATTTTACAAATGCTGACTACTTGGATTCACAAAACCAACATGGGTGCAACATTATTACACAACTGCAGTTATAATTATTTGCTCTTTTTTTAAAGTTCCTATCAAGATAGAAATTCCATATTTAAAATTAAATTCTAGGGTATGCATTAGGAGGAAAGTTTGTGTTTCAAAACTCTATGAACAACATGCTGTTCATTTTGTACCCCAGATCCATTTCTTTTTTATTCTCCATGCAGGATATCAGTTTTCTGGAGAGGCAGCCACCCAGGCTGTCCTTAGAAATAATTAGGCATGCTCTTGGCAGAGTAATAGAAGCCAGGAGATTAACCGTGGTGCTGCAGTCCCAACTCTAGGCCACTCACGCTTTGGGAATTACTCCAGACATTTTGTTAGGGACACCACTGTAATATATAGTCGTCCTACAATGTGGGACATTTTCTGTTTTCCATAGTATTATTTAAGAAACATGCCTCTTTACCGTCTAGTCTTTTTTTACGTGTAAGAGCCTATATGGAGAAATGAAGGGAATTTGATCTGTATCTAAGACTTGCTTAAAACTGCATGCAGTGACATTTTCCACCCCATTGTTGCTTACTTTACTTTAATCATTGCCTGAATACAGTCTTAGGATGCATGACAAATGCACCAAAACTAATCATCACTTACCGGTAAAAAGCATCAAACTTTGTGTGAGGTCTGTGTTGCTTGCTAGCAATGCCCTCAGAGATCAAGTTCTTTCTGACAAATACAGTGAAGTCCACTACAGCAGTAATAACAAAGACGCTGAGGGATTTGAGAGGATTCAAGACCACTAAGGCAAGAGGGATGTCTAAAACCATTGCAATTGAGACAGTCAAGCGTTAAAACGCCAGGACTAAATTTCCTGTCAAGATGATGCCACACTGTACACAACAAGCTCTATGACGTACATGTGTAGGTTTAAAGGAGGGAAGTGCAATTACTCTAGCCTTTTCTGGGATATCCGTGTTCCAGTAGGGTATGCTTTAATCCTGGAGGTGTACTGTAAATTAACTTTAGACCATGACTGAATCAGAACCATGCATCTTATTAGCTTATACTTTCACTGTAACCTTAGCAGCACATACTCAGTCCTCTTGGAGGTCTCAATATTACAAGTCAGTTTTCTGAAATAGCTGATGGGTCATTTTCTTCCGTAATTGGACAAACCATATTGACTGAAGAAAAAATCTAATATTGTCCTAAAACCTGATCCCCCTTATTTGCACCTGGCCCTCTGCTGTGGCAGATAATACACATATGCTATATATATATATATATATATATATATATATATATATATATATATATATATATGATATATATATATATATATATATATATATATATATATATATATATATATATATATATACACACACACACACACACACACACACACACACACATAAAACATGTAATAAGCACCATGCAGACAGCCAAAACTCTGCCTTCCACTTGCCAACAATGGCCTTCTGGATCTATATTTCAGAACTTGAGACGAAAATCTACTTGAGGGTTTCGCAAAAAAGCTTTGCTTTTTTTCTTGTGGTTGCCAACTGCTGCTTGTAACTGGCAATAATGTGACCAGAATAGAAACATATTTATACTTATTTGTGTCTGGTATTGAAATACTGTAAATGGCCAAGTATTGATCTTCATTTTATTAACTAAGTTCAGGTGATGGAGCATAAATGTTTTATGTACTGCCCCTGCAATTAGGGTTAATCATTATCACTGAGTGTGCTGCCTTCCAGGTCACCTAATGCAAGCCTTTAAATAAGTTGATTGGTCATGCTGCATGGACAGTGATACAATTACAGTCATACAATTACAAAGTGTGTGTGTGTGAGAAGGACATTAATCTAGTTGCCAAAGTAAGATAAAACAGAGAGATACATTGTAAATAAATACATCTTAAAATGTATTTTAAAAAAAATGTGTTTCATATTCTGTTTTGTTTGTTCAGTTTCACAAGTGCTTTCTTTGCCAGACAGAAGGAGACCCACTCCAGAACCCCAGTTTAACAATAAAAGTGAATAAATAATATTGGATACAAATGGCATTTAAACTCGCATTGAACAGTTGTTAATTAAAAAAAAAAAGATGCAACCTTTAAAATAGCTTTTTTTTTTTTTTTTGCTTCTTATTCTTCAACTCTGTAAAAGACCACCATCAAGATGTTCAAGGGCTTTGCTGCTAGCCAGCATGCAAACATTATACAGGTTAAATAACTTACAGTATGGCCTCACAATCTAAAAACAGGCCCATGATCATTAATGACTTCCGTTTATTAATGCAGGTGCCTTGTGTGAAATGAGGAAGTCACACCTATTTTCCTAACAATCTAAGCCTCCGTTTTGGATTTTCCCCTTTGTTTTTCAACACATTCTGTTGTTTTGTATTACATGTTTGAATATGTGAAACCTAGAATTTCCTGAAATACAATCCTGCAGCTCATTACTAGCTGTTTTGATTCGCAGTACATATTGTTTGTCTGCCCCATGCAATGTAACCGTAGACATTTCATTGAAGTGGAAACAGCAACAGCAAAGCGGTCAAAATATGTTAATACCCAATTTGTGTTTTTATTGAAACGTTTCACTTCCACTTTATCTTGTAATTTATACTTATAAGATGATTCCACAATAACCAGTGACCAGTAAACCAATGTACTATGCAATGTCCCATTTGCTATTTATTGAGAAAGGCTGTGCAAGCTTAAGGCATCTTATTTTCTGGCATTGTCATCACTATATATCCTGGCTCCAACTCAGTTACAAATTGATGAATATTTTTAATAAATACTGAAAGCTGTAAAGGATCTAAAGCTAGCCCGTGGAGCATTCCAAGACTCGTTGGAGTCAGTGGTGAGGTGAGGTCCATATCATACCATTAAATTTTTTTTTATATAGACTTATTGTAATTTCATAGTGCATGTAAAGTATAATAATTATTATGTTTTCAATCAACCTTATGATAATTTAATATATAGTATAAGCAGCACGTCACTTTTCAATAGTAAGTCACACATGTAAAAACTTGACTGCATATTACATAAGTGTTTTGGGTATGTAAGTTTAAAAATGATGGAAAAAAAAAATCTATATAGTTATGTCTTTGAAAGTCAGCAACAACAAATGTACTTTAATGAATGTTAATGTACCATAGTGATTGTACTGCCCGGGTGTCTTTTGTTGTTCATGCTGTTGCTGTCTCCCATGGTGGATTTGTAAATGAGTCTTGGACTCATTCGGCTTAATTCTTGGTAAACTAATATTTTTTGAATTAACATTTTGCGAGATAGCCAAAGTGAAAAGAGAATAAGCCGAAGTGCATTAGCTGCTCCAGAAAAACACGCTTTACTGTTTGGATCCTTTTTGAATTCCTGAAGGACTTACTAAGCTGTTCAACGTCTGTATAGAGCTCTTATTCTGAGGGCTAAATGCATTTTATTGGTTTATTCAGCTGAGACTATAGAAAGGCCTAATTCATGACATTACATTTCTTATGTACGGTACAGTATAAACATGGTATATCAATTGAACTTCCACCTTGACAGCATATCTGCAACTTCTGTGGATCTGTAGAATAGTTATTTGGTACAGGTAGAGTAGACATGGAGAAATGATTTTATCTTTGAATAACATATTCATGTGTGTGAAAGGATAGCACAGATGGTCAAGGCTGGAGGAAGACTCAGAGACGATTGGCTGCAGTTTAGCACTTCCAGCGAGTATTTATTCAAAACAAACAAAACCCAAATGGGCGCAAAAATAAAGAGTTAAACAAAAAAAATACACAATCAGAGCAAAAAGAACCGTCACCCAAGCTGTGCTATCACTGTGAAGAACATAAACATGGAAGCATTAGCATCTCTCTCTCTCTCTCTCTCTCTCTCTCTCTCTCTCTCTCTCTCTGGCCAGGGTTGATTGACAGTTAATCATTCAATCAACACCTAGCCACAGTCTCACATGTATTTATACACCAGAACAAAAACTTATACATTATTTACTTTGTGCCCTGTCACAATGTGTTTCTGAAATTTCAAACCTGTTGACAAAATGTCTCCAAAGATGATGTTTTGAAGACCAGCAAATTGTGATCAAGCTCTGATATACCTTACACTGTATGGTATAAACTTTTTCTTCTTTGTGGACCTAAACTTTTTCTCAAAGATACTGTTCTCAAGGTGATAAAGATTTAATTAGTCTGTCTTGTAAACACTTATTAAAATGAATTATTTTGAGCCAGCTATGAAGAAATATTTTCCACACTCAGATTTTGGTAATTAATATTCTACTTACAAATCCCCATAGTGAAGCTACAGTATGAAGATTAATGCCATTGGTTTTTGATTCTGTTTTTATATTACCTAAGGACATCAGGGATTTGCAATCAGGGTGACGTAGAGAGAAGAGCCAGAAGTATACCTATTATCCTTTGAAGGACTAAATAACAAGAAAATAAATGGGTATTACTGTGTTTGTGAAATTTGCCTTTATTTATTGATAGGATTATTAATTTTTTTTTTTGGCTTTGTGTTTCTACCATATTTTAAGTGCCTCTTGTGTTTAATTGTCATTCCCCAACAGATTATAACATAGCTGCAAGAATCTCCGATTTAAGCATCTGTATTGTACAGGCAAGACAGGGAATGTGTGAAGAAAAAATAAAAACACGTCAAAAAACAATGTTTCAACAGAAATGAAACAGCAGGAAGGTGTCTGCTGTCTGCTTTCTGCTTTGGATTTTCTGTCTTGTTTTTATCCTAATCACAATGCGTCTGAGGGAGCCTTTTGACACTGTCAGTTGCTGGAGGGAGGAAAGAGAAGGAGTTGTGGGCTCAAATGAGGAAAATAAAAGTGCCTGCAAAAACCAAGGACACGCATATAGGACCAGACAGCACAACAACAGGGGAAGGAAGTGTCATTGCTAATCAGGAGAAGTTGCTTTGCTTATTCATATATTCATGCTAAACCCTTTTGAATGCCACTGTAATGGAAATTATTCACACTTTTTTGCAGTACAACTTCTGGACTGACAGAGTCCAATCTGTTCATTCTAAGAAGAGAGGAACAACTGATACAGGTCATGCATACCAACAGATCAGTGCCTGATACCATTGTAGGGTTAACCAAGGCTTTGGCTGCCATCCCAGTTGGGAAAATGCCCCAGCCAAATGCAGGTATACAGATACAATGGAGTTAGATTTTGTTTTTTGTTTCTTTCAACTTTAACACACTGCACCAAGAAAAAAATCTGTAGATGTTAACAAAGCAGCTTGTAAAAGATTGTTGGGGAAGCAAATAGTCAAGCCCACTCAACTGTCATACAAATCCAGTACAGTTTTGAATTTCCAGCTCTTTAATGCTTATAACACTAAATGCATAATGGCAATTCTTTCAGGTTCATGAAGATGAAATTAATGTTGGTTTCTTTAATGTTGCTGTCCAAATTTCAAGTCACGGTTCACAACTGTTTACGGCCTTGGCATGGCATCCTTGCATGTCTTTAGATGTGTGTGCTAAGTGAATATAGACATGTAGTTTGCATCTGTAAACACTACCTATAATCAACGTGTGTCTTTTTAATATTACAGAGTATCCTGTGATGGAGTGTTTTCTGCCACCAATACTTGAAGTTCCATTTGTATCTCCAATTATATACATTCTGTCTGCAGTGACCCGCAGTATTACCGGTGATGCAGGTTTACAAAATATACCGTACCTACGAGCAAAGCAGTCATGACTAATGTTCAGATGCCAAATGAGATACAGCTCTAAATGATGTTGCATCGTGACTGAAAAAAAGATGAGATTATGGAGATGATTTTCCCAATGGCTTGTAATACAGCTTCAGAAGATCATTGTACCATTTTTTAAACAACTCAATTGCTGCCAGCTAAAAAAAAATAACAAAAAAAAAAACGGCAAACACAATGAAAACAAGTCAATGTTGTTTAAGCAGCGCATAGTGTGTTCTTTTTGTGCTAGGGTTGTAATGTTTTACTTGGAAAAACAATAAAGTAACATAATAAATGCACAATATTCACCAGTAGTTGTAACCTAAAAAGTTCAGTGCTATTAGAAGATGGTCTTTTTTAACAGGCAGAACATGAAAAATGTTCTTGGTCCTGTTTCAGTAATTGCAAGAAAATGGCTTCTTTTTAAATATCAGACACATATTATACATAAACGAATCACTTTTAATTGCAGAAGCCAATCAATATCTATTGCATAATACAATAATTGCCTTTTGGTTTGGAGTTGGGCTAAGATTAGATTGTATTCCATGTGGTTTAATAGAGAACTCTCCCGGCATTCACACCCATAAGGTATGCACTGTTACAGCCTGTGTAACCCATGCTTACTCTTCCACATTCATTTAACAGCATGAACTGGCTCTTTTTGTGAAGTGTTAATGGTAAAACCTAATAAGGTCATCATTTTACCCTATCTTATTAAGAGTTTTTGATTTTTATTGATTGCCATAATTTTATAATTTACATTTCCAGTCAGCATAATGGTATTTGAGTACTGCTCTGACCACATAGATAATGAGCTAATTTACATCTTTTCCCCAGATACATTTAAATAAATAAATAAATGTGTGTGTGTGTATATATATATATATATATATATATATATATATATATATATATATATATATATATATATATATATATATATATATATAAATATATGTTAATAAAGTTATATATTTCTGTACAGTACTGGTAATAATGCTGCACAAAGCTTATACAGTATTGAACATGCAGGATACAAAGCTCAAACCATAAAAAAGAGCTGGAAAAACACAATAGGTTTCAATGTAGAGCCAACAATCCTCCTCTATTCCAGACATACTTCAGAGCCTGCCTAGAATAAATTATTACACAGCATTTCAAACTGCTCTCTTTGACATCTGCACGTAGGAGTGATACAGTTTGTGTTGCCCTCAGCTCAGCCAAGAAATGGCAGGATCATGACCAACCATCTCTGCACAGCTATGCAAGCCCTGTGCTAAGAAGAGACTTTATTCAAATAACTGCACAGACTATTACCTTCTCACACCAGCAGAGGGAGGTCCTTCCATGATAGGGCTGAGACGCATCAATCGTTGCCTGTCACAAGGCTGTTCTTCATCTAAAATGTTAAGAAGTCTGTTAGGAATTTTACTTGTAATGTCATACTGCTAATTGTGTCATTTGACAAACTTGTAGAAATAAACATTGTCGTGGAGTAATTTGAAAATATAAAAAAGTGTACAACTGTCATAACTTGTTAGTTAAGTTGCAAAATGCTAATTTTGTTTAATGCCAACCATTCAAAAAAAACAAAAAAACACCTACAACTGCTGACAAAAAGTATCCCTCTTGCCTTTTTGGTGTTGTTTTTATGAGTTACTGGTATGTGCTGATGTAGATCATTACTATTGATAACTGGATCTGTTGCTAGGCATTGAGAATATGAATTTCTTATGCAGCTTTTCTAAAATTATTTCACATAGAAAGACTTTAGTCAGTGATATTAAATGGCATTATATATTCCTACTGAAGAAAATACTGCTTCGGATCTGAATGGAGGTTTAATAAGGCAATCCTGATTTAGAAAACGTCAGACAGTTGATACCATGAAAGCTACTATATGGACAAGATCCACTACCATGTTTTTTTTTTTGTCATTAGATTTGCCAAAGATTTATTTAATGGCTCCAGTTGCTATTTAAAACATTTTAAAGCTCAAATTTGCAGGTTTTTTTTTTTTTTTAATTTTATTTAAATTTTTTTTTATGTTTTGATATATTTTTCTTTCTTTCAAATTTCGCTTTTTAAAAACTAGATGTTCTGTCTGAAAATTCTGTGGTCAACTACCGAGAGTGGGTGGGCCTTGCAATGCCGCTTCTTGATTGGTGGATAAAAGAGGGAGATCTTCAAATTGGTTGTTTTCAACAATTATGGGCATTGTTGCCCTCCTCTGGTCTATACAGTCAATAAAATTTGTTTTTAGATAAAGATATAAGTAACATTTACATTTCTGAGAACTACTCATCCACTTATCGTAAACGTGATGGCAGTGCTAGTTTGCCTGTTATTACTAATGACAAACTGACACCACTGATGTTGTAGGTGTCAAAACTGTTTGGAGGCTTACTAATTAATTGAATCTTGATTGGAGACATATCTTTTGTGGTTTGCGTTTTTGTGATGCATATCTGGCTAGTTTGCTCCTTGATAAGCAATTAGCATCTAATCAAGAGTACATGCAAGGCTAATTTATTTGTTGTTTTCCCTGTAAAGATTGTGTAAGATACAACATCTTGTTTACAAGGGAATCCAGGGGGACAGCGGCAGTACATTTTTTGTTTTCAGATATGTTTTGATATTGACCAACTGTTATTACGACGTGTGAATGGTGTCTCTTATTGTATAAGCAGTCTTGTACAGTTTGGGTGAGAGGACTGCATAATCTAGTCCTGCTGCTCAGACTGTGCAAAATTACATCTCTTATGCAGTAAGAGACACCCTACACACAATGTTATTCACTTAATATAAATTGCAGAAAGGAAGGTTGTACTCAGAAATAGCTTTAAATCCAAAAAAATAATAATTGTAAAATATGATTTTTGAATATTGAAATTAAGTGGTGTTCTGTGCATGGGATGATACCTGTACACAGGGTATGAGGGACTGGAATTTTGGCAAATAGGATATGAGGTACTGGAATTTTGGCAAAAACTGCAATTGGTTGATTTTATGACATGTGATTTATAAATGTGGATGGTAGTGATTTGAATTCTCCCTTCAGTGCTGCATTTTTGTCTTTGTTACCCTAATAAAAGTTTCACATAGTAAAAGCATAGCAAAGTGTAATACAGCACAGTGAAAGCATGGTAAAGCAGAGGTAAGCATTGTAAGGCACCTATAGATATGGTAAAGCATATTAAAAAACATGGCAAACCAAGGTGATAATATGCATAGTGTGAAAAGCATGGCAAACGCACAACAATACAGTGTTAAACTTGTGTAGGGGAGCTGAATTTTCCCTGGTTAAGTTTCTAGGAATTAACAGTCCTGGTTTTGTGTTGACATTTAATTTCCTCCGTCTCCTTTACTTTCCGAAATATACTTTACCCTCATTATACTGTTCTTGGGAACTACACTGTGCAATTTTAATATGATTTAATCCAATTGAAAAACAAGTCGACTAAAACGAAACGAGTCCACTTAAATCAGAAAATATATCATGTCAGAGAGCCATTTATGGCAGAAATGGCTTATTCTCACTAAAAATACCCTAGGTTTAGAGTGGTATTCATAAAGAAATATCACGCTGGTCAATGTGTAAGACTGCAGTTCATTTACTGGCTCTCCAAAGCTTTAGGAATATTCATGTTACTTTTTTTAATTTGGTTGTACTGTATCTCCAGACACTCTGATTGCACTCTGCATACCATTGAGCAGTGGTTTTGCATTTGCACTGCCACAAGGCAGCTTGGGTTATGAAGGATCTGAAATACAAGGCATTGTCAAGTGCTTTTTCACAAACATTTACTCAGCATCATTTAATCACATGCCCAGCCACTGGATGTGATGGAGATGCAGCTCAGTAATTATTACAGCGCAGTGAAGTAGGATCTACTGGAGTTCCATTAATTTGTTCCATTCATTTTCTCCCATTATTGCGACACACAGTCAACGTACATCTTGTTCGGGGTCAGGTAAAAGCATCCCACAATCACCACCCTAATTACAGGTTGGCTAGCTTTAACCTAGAACAAAGGATTGTGAGATTTAAACTCACAAGCTTCCGACTCTAGGAGTTAAACCCCTGGTGTACCAAACGTATACCAGTAACTACACTTAAGTCAGTGAGACGTAAATATAGGTCAATTAAAATGTCAGCATTTATGAATATTATTACATTGTAATTTTATGTATTTATTTATTTTTTTGACTAGCGGTTTTCTAGACAGGAATTGTTTAGACAATTTTTAGAATATTATATTTTACAACGTTTTTCCATTTTGGCTTTCACAATTTAAACATGCCGTCGCTTCAGCCATCTCTCATCACATTGCCTTCTTTATTTGACATGGCAGGCTTACATTGCAAGCTATAAAGATAACAGAGAAGGACACTGCAAATATATTTATTAGAGAATTTCCCTTTTATTCTATATGTTTTATGAATAGTTATAAATCGTTGTCTTCAAGATTAAGGAGATAAAATAAATGAAAAACATAGTAAATGTTTTAAACAGTAAAAAGTAATTGCTGTAATTGATATATACATTACAAATGTTATCTGAAACAGTACATTCTTTTGGTAATGTTTTATTTATAGTTTTTCATTTTCATTTCTTTATCATCCTTCATCCTTAAGCAACCTCTTTCCCATACCCCTATGATGTTGTGTGTTAATTCTGCCACATGTCATGAACTACTGTTCTGTTATAGGAACACATTTAAATTCAGTTTTGCTTTTCTGCAAGGGTATGCCAGAATCAGAATCCTGAATCAGTCAAACTATTGGGCTATTCCCTTCAGCAGGTATTGATTATCAAGCAGTACAGCACTGTCTCCCAATATAAAACACATGAAAAAGACAACCCTCTATTTTCTTTATATTTCACCATTAAGGAACCATTAACAGAAACAACCAGATTCTGAATATTCCTGTGAAATTGCATCAAACCGAATTTCTCGGACCTGAGCACCCACCCGCAGACAAGGTATGTTTTTTTTTTTTTTTTTTTTTGTAATGTTAGATAGAAGATGTTTTTAAAACACCATACAGTGTGATTCAAGGGTCTTCCGACTTCAATGGAAGATTTGTACCAATTTGGATATTGAAAAAAATCCAATCCTAGCTCCTGATTTTAGGTTTATAGGTATAAAAAACCTGGTTGTAGGAAAAGCTGCAAATTTCAGATTGCTATATGTTGTCAAATATTAATAACATTGTTAGGTGTAACATTTTTATATTCTCATAAACATACTGCATTGAAAAGTTTTATTATACATTGCATCATGCATCAAGTACTGAGCTGATTAAATTGTTGTGGTTTATAAAAGCCAGAGGCTGTTTTTTAGGCAGCTGCCACTTGGTATTTAAAACTTTGTCTCTAAGTGTAATAAACCAGTGATTTAAATGACAAAATTTTTTTTACAGAATGCTGGAAGGGGAATATTAATGATTTAAATAAAAGTGATTGCGCTTTTCTTTCTTTCCTGATATATGCAGGGCATTAAATATTTCATTCATAATTTCCAATATTGTATCTAATAGCATCTGTTTTATATAACATGACGTTTTTAGTAACTGTAACTTTTAAAATAAGAAGTGTTGTATGAGCTTTGTTAGGCCCCAGAGTGAAAATCAGAGATTCCAAAGCGAAACTTCAAGACTTGTCATAGTTCTCCACAATGTTTATGATAAGCAAGACCAAATTATAACTGATTTAGCATTGATGCCCTTTCTTTTGGGAATATGAACCTTTTCTCAAAATAATCTGCAGTAAGAATGGTTTAATAAAAAAATAAATAAATAAATAAAAAAAATGCAATCTGATCAGCTGCCTTTTCAAGAAAATACTTGTGCAAACAAGCAACAGTTATTGCTCTGAGTAGTTTCTTGTTTGTTTTGTACAGTTACAATAATATTATTCCTCTGAATAACTGAAATATGGATTTTTAGTGCACTTCAAAACTGGAGGGTCCCCAGTGGTATTAAAATCACTGATGCTTAGAGTGTAGGGTGAGTCATGTGAGTGTCTTCATTGAGTCCTGCCCACAGTAAGTTGCCTTTCTTGGCTGGGGACCTAGAAAGCACTTCATTGGTGTTTGTGCTCCAGCGAAGCTGGCTGGGGATTGTTTGCCTCATTGAACTTCAGCTTGGTAACATTTGTTTAGGATTGTTGGGTTAAGATTAAAGTTAGCCTACGTTTTTTAATTGTGTAAGTAGAGCAAAGCGTATTCTTTCAGTCCAGGTTTTGGTTTTGATACCATTTTTTTATTGAACCAACTTCAGTGTAGCAACATTTTTAAGAACATTAGAACATAAGAAAGTTTACAAAGTAGCTTATTGATCCCAGAATCTCATCAAGCAGCTTCTTGAAGGATCCCAGGGTGTCAGCTTCAACAACATTACTGGGGAGTTGATTCCAGACCCTCACGATTCTCTGTGTAAAAAAGTGCCTCCTGTTTTCTGTTCTGAATGCCCCTTTGTCTAATCTCAATTTGTGACCCCTGGTCCTTGCTTCTTTTTTCAGGCTGAAAAAGTCCCTTGGGTCGACACTGTCAATACCTTTTAGAATTTTGAGTGCTTGAATTAGGTCGCCGCGTAGTCTTCTTTGTCCAAGACTGAACAGATTCAGTTCTTTTAGCCTGTCTGCATATGACATGCCTTTTCAACCCGGGATAATTCTGGTCGCTCTTCTTTGCACTCTTTCTAGAGCAGCAATATCTTTTTTTTGGTGAGGTGACCAGAACTGAACACAATATTCAAGATGAGGTCTTACTAATGCATTGTACAATTTTAACATTACTTCCCTTGATTTAAATTCAACACTTTTCATAATGTATCCGAGCCTTTTTTATAGCTTCCCCACATTGTCTAGATGAAGACATTTGAGTCAACAAAAACTCTTAGGTCTTTTTCATAGATTCCTTCTCCAATTTCAATATCTCCCATATGATATTTATAATGCACATTTTTATTTCCTGCGTGCAGGAAATACATAGGCTTTCAGGACTACTGGTGCAGTACATTCATCAAAGTCCTTTAGAGTTTGAGAAGAAATATTGCATTTCTGTTTAAATTCAAATCGGAATATGTAGGACATTCCAGCAGAACAGAACTGAGACCTGTTTGAACAATATTTTTATTTAGAGAATCCTTTTTTTTAAAGTGCGTGGTTTCCATGTCATTAAAGGCACCTGCTAGTGGCCAGCCTTTTAGTTCCCTTGGTAACGAGCAGCTGTGTGTGAACTCTATGATGTTAAAGTGTTCTATTGGCTGCAGGAGGGGAATGGAGACACTGCGAAAAAAGGGGATCGGACAAGAAGGAGACAAAAAAAAGGAAAATAATGATGATAGTTTGAAAAGCACAGCAGGGACAGGGTGAGAAAACTTTTAAAGCAAGGGAAACCAGCAGGAGAGGATAGCAGAGGAAAGGAAAGAAGTAGGGTAATGAACAGAAGGGCTTGATTTTGTGAAAGATGTACATATGTTATGTTGTTTTTACACAGGCTTGCATGTGTACTCCCTGTTGCAAATCTTGCTGCAAAACAAAGGATGCCAATCCTCATAAGTCCTGGTATAATCAATCTGTGTAAAACAGAACAATATTAAGATTGGAACATTTATGTATTAAGTGGTAGGCTTGTGCATTTTAGTTGGCTTCATGAGTAGTACAAGAACCTATATACCACATACCAAGCATAAAAGTATGAGGATTTTGTGGTTTGGTTTAAAAATGAGTAGCCTACTTTATTTGTATAGCTCATAAGAAATTTGGCATGTCAGTCAAAATGCCAATAGCTGCATTTTGTAACCGCTGTAACTTGTAGAACAATAAATCAGTTATTTTTAAAACCACATATGCATTATTAATTATCCTGTATAAAAATGGATGCACTGTATGTTAGTTGTTTAAAGCCAACAGGTGGGAGCATGGACAATATGTAAGTGCATTTATTATAGGTACACTCAACCACTGTAGAGGAATATAGCTTAGGGCTGTTCTTTCATATAGAACAATCAATCTGTTTATGGTTATAAGCATCACTTATGAGCATCACTAGTGAAGCATACTATCACTGTTTCTAACTTATCATTTGTGTCATTACTGTAGTTGCTGTACATGCTGGAAAATAGAAGAGTTTAACAGCAGTGAAAGGGGAAATCAGACTGCTCTTTCTTGCCTGTTGTGCAGCAGTATTTACTGTACTTGTGAAGGCTAATGTTATTGATTTTTCTGTTCTGAGTGGGTATCTAAGTTATTAAAGATGAATGGCTCACACAAGAAACTTTATGCCAGCTCCAAATATTCCAATTCCAAATATTAAGGCTCGAAAGGAGAGAAATGTCATACATTTTTAATATTGAGAGATTATTGCAATAAGATTGAGGACAGCTAGTTTGCTTCAGTTGCCATCTGGAACCTCCAGCTGGACTCTAGACCTATCATTTATTAATAGAAATAGGCCTATACAATTCATGTCAAGATAAAGATTGTTGTATTATTGTGTTTATTACCCTGATGGCTTAGTGCTAACTGTACTGTATATACAACAACAACAACATTGTCATTTTAAATGTTATATAATTACTTGTATTTTTAAAATATTTGAAGCATTGTTTTTACCTTTAATGTTGTGTCAGACAGTGTTATTATTTGGTAATGTCAGACCTAAAGAAAACAGTCACTTATTTAAAAAAGGCCCCTTTTCAAATTGCTCTCAATGTTACAAAATCACATCAGTAATACTTTATACTGTAATAACAGTGTTGCTCAATGAGAATTGATGAGTATTGTAATAATAGGGAACTCAGTTAAGCTGTCAGGTCCTAATAAGAATCTGGGGACAATTTGTTGTAATCCACTTTGAGGTGCTTATAGTGTCTCTTAAAGTCCGGGATACAGAACAACAGAATCAGGCTCATGTCAAAGCCATTCATCCATGGTCTCTAATCTTTATAGTTTCCATTCACATTTTCTACACATATTTTTTAAAGCCTGTCTGAGACTTCAAAATTAGACCCCATGTCAGTATCTATCAATATGTCTGATATTATATATTTGTGGGTTAATATCAGGCAAATGCACTCTTAAAACAACTGTGAAAGAAGTTTCTGTCAAGTGGCTGGTGACAGTGATTTTTTAAAATTTTTTGCTCAGTGCATTGTTTTATTTAGAAGGTGATTGTAAAATATTCTGACAATTGAGTATTTTAAACATCAGGGTAATCTACACACTGATGTTTAAGTGTATTTACTGCCATGGAAATTATTAATGCTTACTGCTTTAAAGGTTGTTAAATTTTTGCAAACAGTCTTTCACTCATCTTGTGTGATTTTTCATGGTGCATCCTTTTTTATTTTTTCATTATGCAGCTTCTCTTGCATTGCCAAGACTCCAGTTTAGCAATGGTAAGACAATGAAACACATATAGATTATATATTGTCTAATATTGGTATATATTTTGTATAGAAGCTATCTGTATTAAAGAATGCAGGTATCTGCATTGTAGAACTGGTACTGCTTGATATTTTAAACATTATATACAGTAAGCAAGACCAGGCTGGGAACAAGAGATTGAATTAAGCACATCAGAGCTACTGTGGATTCAATTTCTTAGACATGTACACCTACAGGACTGATGTAATGCTGGGTTCTGATAATACTTTTTATTGAAGAAGAGCAATAATGTCATTTATAGAGGCAATTTTGCTTTTCTCACCTTATTTGGAGGCCCTGGATTGATGGGTTTTCACTTTTCGGTATGAGGATGCTATTGACATTGGTGGTGAGAATCCATCTCTCTAGGGTCAGTTTATAAATGCACATTGCCTTATTGAAGTAGATTTATAGCTAAAGGAATAGGCAATAAAGTATCTACTGCATTTAAAATAAAGTGTGTTTAAAAAAAAAGTGTGTATATATATATATATATATATATATATAAGATATTTAGTAATATATATTATTATATATCTACTGTGCATTATATATATAATAGTTATATATATATATCACAAACATTAATACAACCCAGCTGACTGTGCATTAGGGCATTTAAAACTAATTAACGCCTCAAGCTACAAAACATTAAAGTTAAGATGATCCTTGTCAGTTTCAATCAAGCCACACTGCTCACATCATTGTGGTGAATGAGGGCATTACCGGTGTTAAACGGGCTAACACAGTGTGATGGGCACAATATGGGTCTGACATTCGTTTAGGCATGCTGGGGAGATTGCTTTCTAGTAGGCTGGTAAAAAGCTCATTTTAAGCTGTTTGGTCAGGTTTGCACTGCCTCAATATTTATTTATTAGGAAACAAAGTAGTTATACAGTAGTGTGTTGGGTAAAAACCTGACCTCTCATTGTCATTAGTTGTAATTATTTTCTAAAGACATGAGATGCTTCTGCAGTGCATACTCGTACAGGACAGTATGTGATAGATACAGCACTTTCTATTCAATCCTTTGTCTTTAATCTATGTACTTTATTGGGATCTGGGATCCCAGACAATAATAATAATAATAATAATAATAATAATAATAATAATAATAATAGCTTTATTCTGTATATTTCGGATAATCACTTGTTAGTTGTGTTTCAAAAAAGTAAGTAGGACGTGCATTTCTGAAGGTTTATTTTAATGACTCTGTCAAGGCAGCTATATAAGTGAACTAACCGATAACGTCTCCACCAGCCTACTCAAGGATTACTGAAATGGAAATATTAGATAAGAAACTGGGCCATAACCTGCGACCACAGTTAGATTAAATCTACTGCTCTTATTGTAGATTACATGGATAGTTAAGCTTTGTGACTTGTTTAGTTTAGAGGCAAAATAGATATGTAATTATTACTGGAATTTGCTGCTTGTTTTATTTGAGATCCAATTAGTTTAGACACAGTAATGTGACTAGATCATTGTTGTGCATTATTCTTTATTATTAAATATTGTTGCTGTAGATATAAAAAAGAAAAGAAAAAAATAGAAATTACAGTTGAAATCTAATTCTAATTTGCAGGAATTTGTATAAGTGCTCCAACCCAAGAACATAAATGTAATGTTTGCCAAAACGTTTAGGATACTGTGGAAAAAAAAATAGATCAGTTGGTATCTAAAGCTCTCCAATGTATTATTATTATTATTATTATTATTATATTATTATTATTATTATTATTATTATAGTAAAGAGTCCATATAAATTTATTCCAAGATGTCCTCAACCATCAGCCATTCCACTTTTGGCTTCTGGTTTCAACCTTGGTATTAGCTTTGTTTGGTTTTATTTATCTTAGCATACTGGAGATAAAACAGGGAATTAAAATGACTCCTTTTCTTTGAGTGGAATATAATTGTTATCCATGGTAAGAGTCAACCATTTAATCATACATACTTTATATAATTACCCCTAAGGCTTGCTATTTGTGGAAAGAGTATATACAATATCTACAGAAATGCCGATATAAGAAGACATGATAAAACATCTCAAATGACTTGTGGAAGAAGGTGACATTTTGTAATTACAGAATTTTGTCTCTATAATTGAAAATGCATCAGTTTGATTCAAAATGTTCTGATCATATCTCACTTCATTTAGCAGTTCAATTAAGCTATTGACTTGTTCAGTCATCTGAATAAACTTCAGCCCTCATCAACTCAGCACTCATTGACCATGCTATGTTAATGAGCCGGCTATGCAAATGCTCACTGCTTTCACTCACTGTAGTTGTGAAAAGAAACTGGATCATATCTGCTCTGTGAGATTGCTTCTTGAAGAGTTTAAATGGTTTCATAAGAATGAAGCTATTGATTTAGGAGGAGATGGCATTGAAGAATTGAAGATTTTCTTTCCTTTCCATTTGACTGTATCGAATTGGTTAATTCAGAAAAGGCATGGGTCACTGACCATGTGCAATTCATAATACAGTGGATCTGTACTCTGCTCCAGACAGTAATTCACGCTGTTTTCAGGTGTCCGCAGGTTTATATTGACACATGCTCAGTCAACATGTATTACTCAATCTTCTTGGTAAAAAAACAAACAAAAAAAACCCTTTGTATTTGTATTTTTTTTTATTATTATTATTTCTTTTTTTTTATCAACACTATGAAATACATACTGGTACTTAACCCCCCTTTGTATTTGTATTTGTTTTATTTTATTATTATTATTTCTTTTATTTTATTTTTTATTTTTTATATCAACTATGTCACTGGTACCTAATTAAGTAAGTGCTAACATTGTGAATAGACATATTAATAATTTGCCTGAATCTGTTTTCTTCTTTTTTTTTTTTTTTTTTACATATTGCAACTTCGGCAATTTAATTTTGACTGGCTGTGTACCTACAAATATTACAGTTTAAAAAAAAAAAATTCTGATAACATTGTAAATTAAAATCCTTTATTTACTCTGTGGTTTTGCCCTGCGGTTGTGTACTGTAATACATTTCGCATCGCATCACGCACAGGATTCGACTAACCAGGTTTCCAAACAAAAAAGGCTATATTCACTTAATTGAAAAGTGCTAACATTATGTAAATGTATACAAACCCTATGGGCAAAACCTGCAGCAATACAATTTTTTTTCGTTTCAAATTATTCAGTTTAATAAGTGATGGTTATTGAACACTGTGTATCTTTAGATCCTTCTGATACACATTTTTAGGTCAGCAACAGAGCAAGCGAATCATCTTAATGCATAAAGATATACAAAAATGTAGGTTTCCTTCCTGTCTGACATGGGAGAGTGAAACAGAAAAAACAAAACATCCATTTGATCTTGTTAGTTTGACCTAATAAGTAACAGCAAGAGGGTATGTACTGCTGTATAATGTACCGCTCGTCCGTTGAATGGAATACGTTTGTTTTGTTCATGATGTATGTCCTAGCTGTATTAGTTAAAAAAAATAATAAAAACCTGCCAAAGCAGCTTTGTAGAAAACATTGATGTAATGATCTAAACATCAGTCAAATAAATGTTGCTGCCAAACTGACTCTGTAGTGGAACATTTTCCACCAGCCGTATTATTGAGTGGAGTCAGGGATCGACATGGATAACTCATTTTAACTTAAATGCTAGATATTAGGCATAATAACCCATTGCGTACAACTAACACATACTATAGTATGTTTTTGTGTACTCTCTCAAGGCTGATATGGCCCACATTGGGCTATGGAAGACCAGTGGTACAAAGAACTGATTGAATGTTGCTACTGGTTAGGTCCCCAAGGTTTAAAACCCGTTGAAAGCTTTAAGTGGACACCGACTTTCCATTGTATTTCTGTCAGTAAATCCAAAGAGTAAAATGCACACATACCCTAATCTGTAGGTCTTGGAACTATTCGCCACTACTGACTACTACTACAAATTGCACAGTTCCAGGCAAAGCCTGAATCTATCAATGATGCTTCATCCTGCCAGAATCAATACCGTTCCCTACAGTCTTCAAAATCTGAATCGTGGTTCACACACAACTTGCATTCTGTAAATATCCCCTGCTTTTAGGAGCATGTGTGTATGTTTTACACTGGCAGGAAGACTGACAATGTATTTTTAATGTATTATTTTTTGTTTAAGGAAGAATACCAAACACCACACATAGGTGTTTTTTTGGAGAGGAACAACCAACATGCATTCAGATTTCAATCAGGCTTACAGAGAATTAGTTGATCTGATGAACCTCTATTTAAAGTGTCATTTAAAGCGATAATTTATTATTTATGAAATCAATTAAAGTGGTTGATTTGTTAATTTATGTGTAATTCATTCACAAAGACTAATCTCCAATTTGTGTTTAATTTACTCAGTCCTATATTTTAAAAACGATGCTTTGATGTGCTCATCCATGGATATCAAGGTTATCAAAACAGCATGTCAAAAAACAGATCCTTATACAATGCAAGTAGTTGTATGAAGACTTACTTGATTAAGATTGTAGATGCAGCTGAACATTTACATTTTGTTAACATGCACAATGGATTTGAGGTTTCTGGTCTTGTCTGATGTTACATTGAGAATAAACACAATTTAAGTTTTGTTACACTTCTGCATGGATTTCACTATCAATGCCAGTGGCTTTGTTCAGAAATTGTACAGGAGAAAAAACTTTGCAGCCAGCCAGTGAAACACAAACTATGGATAAAATAACTTTTTTAAATGTAGCATTTTATTAGTTTTTACTTTTATGTTTGTAGTCGTTGTAAGAGGTTCTGAGTTGGTTCGATACACAGATACAGTATATTCATTTTTTTTCTGTTACTTTCTAACTGTATTTGAGCCTGCTTTATTTTACATTACATTATTATTTGGCGCTACATCTTTGAGTATTTTTTCAAAGAAGGTATGAACATTTTTTTCTTTTACTAATAAGTCATGCAATCAAAAGCTGTTTTTGTAGTTTTTCTTATTCATTTTAAAAGTCCGCAAGCATTGGAAGACAGGATCATTAGCACGAGTTCTTGACTATGTAACAAACAACGCCAGTGTGGTATCTTATGCTTTTGAATGGATGCACATTTGTCAACGGTATAGAATTTCTGACAGTGATTATATATAGTATGCTTGTGGAAATATATAACAGTGCCTGTAACTGAGAATTAATACAGATTAATTGTATTGTTTTTTTTTTTTTTTTCAAACGTGGTGCTGAAGGACAGTTTAATAGCCTTGTAACCTTCATCATTGATCCTCATGACAGCTACTAATGACCCATAATGTTGCTGTTGTCTTGTAGTATCGGATCTGTTGCTGAACTGTAAATCCAACAAACAATGGCAACATGTGTACATGTACCTTATTAGCTTGGGGACCAAATAGTTATAATTATAAGATGATGTACTATATCTAAAAGAGCAGATAAGATAATCCATATTCAGCATACCTGTCATTGCTCACCATTGTTTTGTATAGTTCCCATGTCCACTGCACATATTTTCAGGTCATCCAAATCACATGAGCCTTTTTTGTGTTTAATTGGAGACATTGTTGTTGAAGGCTGCTGAAGCATTGATTGTCTGGACTAGAAAAATGGCTCTGATGTTACAATCAAAGCTTAATACTACTCTACAGGGGTCAGATAGGGAATGGACTGTTTACCAAAGCCTATTTGGTCCTGTGGAAAACAGTTGTAATAGTGCTTTTTGATTGGGTTCATGACTCTAGAATATATTGAACAGCGGCAAATCTAAATATGACACTAAGGGCCTTATGCTGTATGTGTATTTCTCTCAATACGATTTTAAATCATATATTTAGCTCCTGTTTGACAATGTTAAGTAGGCCATGAAGCAAGTGGATCTTTTGCAGCACTCCTGCCACGAGTCAGATGCACTTTGTAGAGTGAAGCACATCCCTTGTGTCTGCCCTGAAGGCTGTTTGAGGACTGAATGTCGTTTTGAGCTGCAACACCACTGATTGTGAGAAAGCTTTACTCTGCTGAGTCATTCATGAGAAGAATGTAGAACTGAAACGGGAATTGGGAATTGCACTTTTGGGACCAGCATCAGTTGGCTGGCTATAAATGTTAACTGCACCTTGAAGCAGACAACATATTTCAAGGTCAGTTGTTCCAAGAAAGTACGTTCCCTCCTTTGTTTTTTTTTTTTATTAGTTTTTTTTATGTTTGTGTGTTTTCCAATACTAAATATACCATATTGAAAATTATATTAAAAAAAAATCTTCTTATTGTGATAACAAAAATACAATAAAATATCTTCTTATTGTGATAACAAAAATACAATAAAAAAAAAAAAAAAAAAATAAATATATATATATATATATATAGTATATATATATATATATCATATTATATATATATTTTGTATAATGTCGTACACTAAAACAAAGAAGACTGATGGTTGTGTTAAAAAAAATAAATAAATAAATAAAGGTGAAAACAGTATAATGGAATTGAAAGAAGCCAACTCTTATCCTCTGTAATGCATTGTATTGTGGATAGCAAATAATTCAAAAACAGATAAACACAATAGCTGTGTTGTCTCTGGAAATTTGGATCAAATGTCATCATAGAATAGGACATCTTTTATTTTTACTTTTTAATCAATTAATTTGCTTGGGAGTAAACCCCATCATATTACCGATTTAAAAAAAAAAAAAAAAAAAGGAGAGAAACACTCTTCTGTACAGTTGAAAGTGTGCATTTTATTTCACATGTCTTATCTGTTCGGTTTCCTTTGAATGATATTTTTGATGCAGTAGTTTATGCTTTCTTATACATGAACAAATATATTGAAGACTTTGAGAAAGACATCGGGTTGAATATATTAAGTTTATTTTATCTTTTTCTAAACGTACTTACAATGTTGGGTACTTGGTTAATAATAATAATAATAATAATAATAATAATAATAATACATGTTTGAATCCAAATTCTGCAGGGCCAGTGCCAGGTTTTGGTAGTAGATTGTTGTTATATATTTGTTATATTCTAGTTCCAGTATACTAGTAACCAACAGATTTTTTTTTCTTAGCTTGTGAATTAGGTTTAAGATATTTTACTTCAGCATTATACATGCATGCTCTAGCGTGGTTCTGAGTCTATATACTGTAACCTTAATAGACCCACCTAATGTATTACTGGCCAAATCCAGTTAGAGCCATGTTCTCAGGAGGTGATCTATTGTGACCAATTACATTATAAGAACTCACACTGCACAGTATGTATAGCTGGGAGATCATCAAAAACATTTATGACATCCTGCAAATTCAATTAGTAGCTGGATTTCCTGGTGTTAATAAGGGTAACATGTAGAAGAAGCATTAACGTTAGGTGTAAAAAACTTTAAAAAGGCATGATCTCACTGTCAACTAAAATAAAATAGATATTTTAAATATCTATAGTTTCACACTGGAATTGATTAATACATTAAATACTACTACAACTACTACTACTAAGTATTATTATTATTATTATTATTATTATTATTAATAATAATAATAATAATAATAATAATAATAATAATAATAATAATAATAATAATAATAATAATATGGTGACCAGAAACAGGTCACAGAAGAGTATACAGTATCAACCAATATCCCCAGGTTTCTCTGACTCCTACTGTTCTGTGCTGTTAGGGTATAATGGCTGTCATGTGATACAGTTCATATTTTTTCAAGAATCGATGGATAAGAAGATCTGAAGATGCTTTAAAGCCATGGATAAAATTGGCTGCTCTTGAAGTGTGATTTCTCACAAAAATCACCATTCCAACCTAGGGAGAGCTATTCAGCAGTAGTGGTGAACCTAACCTTTGATGAGGATTAGTTCTTCAAAAATAAATAGTCATTATCTCTAACATTCCAACAATTAAACAAAAGGAAATATTATTATTGTTGTGCTCATAATGCCCAGATATTAGCTTAGTGTATGTTTGCTTGGACTTTTTTATTATTTGCCTGTTTTTTGGGGTGTGTAGCTTTATATAACCATTTATATAAACCATTACTGAGTGGATAACCGTAATTTAATGGAACTGAATTTTAAAAGTTTTCCCACAGGCCATTCTTCCTATATTCCTTTTTTTTTTGCCTGAGGTTTGTCCAGATTTGCATGACTAAATTTTATATATCTGACAAAAATACATCATAGGCACATTTCAGTTTTCTAATAGTAATAATAACCTAAAAATGTTTGTGATATGGTCAAATAAATGCTATAATCCTTCAATATAGTTTCTACATGATACATACACGGTCAAAATGTGGACTGCAGTACATACTGTACTTTAGGGAGGTGTTTCCTTTGTGTTACTGCTTGTCTGTCTCATTTCTGAATCAGAATTTGAACCCAATGTAAACAGATTGAGTAAGTATGCAATTTGTGATAAAATTATTTTTTTCCAATTTGTGATTGTTCTTATTCTAGCAAAGCACAATGCACCATAAGGTTATATAACTGAAGTTACTAAGGCTGGGTAATCCTGTTTCTCATAGAAACAGCAAATATTTTGCTCTTAACAGTTGTGTCCTTCCAGGTATCTTACCATGATGAGCGTCTCTATTAGAAACAGCATTGTGGTCTTTTGACAGCCTCTGTTGCCACTATTTCACAGCTGTGTTGATTTTCAGAATTCATCTGTTTTGTTCAAGGCTTAAAAAGCACTCCCCTTTTCCAAGTTCAAATTCTCTTCCTTTTCCTTTCCATTTTAATCTGCCACCACATTCTATTTGCTCACTGTGTTATTCCTTTCAGGTAATGTGCTACTAGGATTCTGGCTGTTTTGCATATACAATATCTGAAAAAAAAAAAAAAAAAGCGCTTATCCAGTTATTTATCACAAGTTAGTGTAATTATCAGAATTTTCGGCTATGGAGGAGCTTGTCCATGCATACATCACAATCCATGGATTTAAACTTTAAACCTTTGGGATTCCCATCCGTAACTAGGCATGTGCTTTGGGGGAGGGGGAGGGAGAGGGAGAGGGGGGTGAATTGTAACTTGCAAGTAATTAGCTTTTTGCTGCATGGAGCTGTGGTTAGAGGTATTCTTGAAAACGAGGAGCACAAATTACTGGTATGCACTTTTTGGTTTTCCTTCACAGACGTATCCCCAGTGTCCTCTGCATTTTGACTGTTAAAAAGGTAAGATTAGTCTGGCAAGGAAGAAAATAATTGCTGGAAGTGACATTTGAGCCAGTGGGCCTTCATGAAAGGATCAAATGAAGTGACAGTGAGTTGTTAGGTTATTTGTAGAGAGATGTGAGGATGTTAGAAATAGGTTAGAAAGTTAGAAATAGGTTAGAAGGGATCTACCAATGAGGGTATTGCAGTAAACTGCAAGGGATAATGGTAGGACAGGGGTGTAGTGAGAGTGGTACTTAAAAGAAAACCAATTGGACCCCTCATTTGTGAATTGCATTCCCATACCGTAGTATTAACACCCATACCCTGCCATCATGTATTTTAGCCCAGTCAAATTCCCCTTTTTCCTGCCTCTTGCCATTATTTTATCTTTCAGCTCCCTTATTTAATAGTACTTGGGACTTGCAAGAAAAACTTGTAAGGAATACAGAGGATGCAATATGGTAATTTCAAAATAAGATGTGTTTGTTGTTGCTTATTAGCATTTGTACACCAAAGGATTATATTAATTGGAAAACACATATATATTACGTATCTAAACATGCAATCCCAAGCTTCTTAAAACTTGAAAGATATCATTATTGTGATATTAGGGACATCAAATTAATGGATTATGCTAAGCAGACCTCATTAATTTGGGTGAAGGAGGTTAATGAGAAAAAATGTACTTTGCACCTTTATAAGAAAGTGATATCACTGACGTTAATGGTTATTTTTAGAGAGCAACATGTTACACTAATATGCATACTCTAATGATATTCATATATATATATATATGCTAATTAGGAGACATTTGCAGGACGATACAGAACTTTAAATGCTGATATAGGTACAAAATTGTTTTATCAAGCAAGTGGTAGTATTTAGTCTAAATTAAAAGCATTGTAATTTCACAATTTATATCAACTGGTTTAAGATAATTAGCATGTTTACACACTTGATAGTTATTTACAACACCTGTTAAGTGTACACTTTGCCTTATTTGGAATGATGTTGTGTAATTCACAGTTAATTTGATTATACAGATGAGGATTACTACAATAAATCAAGATTAATCCAGACTTGGTGTGTGGATAATTCTAATGTATCAAGCATATTAGGTGAGTGTGTGAGGAACAGAATGTGCTTATTTGTATATGTAAATGCAATGGTTTTCAGACAGATGCAAGTAATCTACTTCTTGGGTACTTTCATGGAACCATTAGGGAGAATAATGATTACTTTTGTTCATTGTGCTTTATTTGTATTTACAAATTAGACTACACATTTAAACAAAGATATGATTTGACCACGGGAACAAAATATTGAGCGCTAATGATTCCATTAATTACAAAGTACTGATTGAATTAGTAAAAATAAGTGTCATCACTCTGTGGATCAGGGAATATCAAGAGTTTGTATTCATGTAGTCCTGGTATGAGTCAGATTTACTGTAGTTCTAAAAGCTACTACTGTGTATTTTATACCTGGGTCAGTATGGTGAATATGAGTGGTAAAAAATAACTACATTTTACTGGTAACCTTTATAGGTTCTGTTAGTACTTAATTAAACTTTTTTAAAAAAATGGTAGCATTTGATTTACATGTTATACCATTGTATTTGAGTTCTAACTTATATTCAAATTTTCGGTTAAACCTGTATAACTCGAACCCACACGTTGTTAGAAATGTGTTGTTCTATCCATGTAAGGTTGAGGGATTATATTGTTGAGACCTGGTGGAGATTACTGCAGCTTTACATTCTGAGCTCTGGCTGCAGTCTAGAAAATAGCATGCAGGCTATTGTTGTAGGAGTGTATGAATTGACAGATCCAAATGTATTCAGAGTGCAAAATTCAGTTTTTAATCACTTTATTCTGTATGGCTTGGACTAAACAATGTGTACTCTGTCTATTATGCATTGAACTGGATTGGACAGCTGCCATATATTCCTGCGAGTCAGGACTAAACAAAGCAATTTAAAATGTAATGTTTAATTTATTGCCCAAACACTAAAGATTAATATTTTGGAGAATATTCAGAATAATAGCAAAATAGGAGTGCACACGTTTGACCTTCCATTGTACAGAAAAAAGAAAGGGCTTTATCCATGTATAGTATAGCTTTTAGCATTATTTTAACCTGATCGTAATTGGGTTAAACCGTTGTTTTGTTTTTTACCCCAGAATAAGATACCCCTGGGAATCATAGATCATTTGCTGTTGATAATGACAATGATGAGAGAACCCTCAACAAATCATACATGGCAATATAATATCAAGACCTTTTTAAACAGCATTTCTTTTATTCTACCTCAAAATCGTGACCTTGTGTTTGGAATATAAATTCTTGCCTCGGGTTATTGTGTGATTTGCATACCCTCTTCCTTATCCTCTTCATGCCCACCTGACTCTTCTTATCCTGGCTTGCTGCTGTGCCCCAGCTGCATCCACTGTCCTTCTCCAAGCTCTTTGGGCACCCTTTTTTCCTTGGCTTTCAGATGTCCAACACGATTTAGAGAAATCCTGCCTTCTGATTGGCTAAAAGGGTATATGTAAAGGCAATCACATACAGCAAATTGAGCATGCCTGTGGAGCTACTGTCAGTGCTTGCTCACCTGCTGCTGTATAACCATATCGCTGCAAAAAACCTAACAAATACTTAACAACTTTAAATATTGAGGTTACACTCCATGAAGGAGGCTTTGACTTTCTGAATCTTGCCTTGCTGTTATTATCCCACTGCTCACTTCATGAAGTGTACCCTAAGCAATAATTAAGCGTGCTGTCAAAGAAAATGATCACCTGTTTTCTTCTGCTGTGGTACAAGTCAATCCTTTAATCCTTGCCAGCAAGTTACCCACTCTGTTCAAATGCATCTTTACTCTGCATGTGGGAAATAAACTAAACATGTTTATCAAACATTCATTTACCTTTAAAACTCCCTAGTACTGTTTACTTTGTTTAATGCTTTACCACAATACCATTTTTAATACAGTGATATAAAAGATGCTTGTTAATTATTAGAACAGCTATTTTCTTTCACAGTTACAATAACACAACACAGCGTGCGATTTTTATTTATTTACACGTTTTCTATTTGTAGGTAAATTACCACAATGTTATTTCATTTTTCACATTTGAAATGCAACATAGTCATTGTTTTAGAAAATAATAATAATAAAAAAAAATCCAGTTTCTTTTAAAACTTGTGAATTTGAAATTCACATTTGAAATTACATTTTCTTATTTTTAAATAATTTAAGACACACATAATTACGAACTCTAAAAAAAACTACAGCATATGTCTAGCTAACCCTTACAGGCACCTATATTTATATTTAATTAGCCTAATTTCCCTCCTTTAAACTGTGTTGTACTATACTCTAATAATTAGCAGAGTGGATGGACCACATTTGATTGGTATTTAAAATGGGTGCCTCAGTAGGTTTGAATTTAACTGTTAGACTCCCTCGGTTGAGTCAAACTTCCACTGCAAAGATAGGAGATGTGTGTATATTTGCACAGCTGAGGTTCAAGTGATTAAATTGCAATAACACTGAGGTGTACATTACACATGAAAACTTTTGAAGGACTTGACCTGTGGTCTCGTCCCACAATCCTTTTAACAGTCCTCAAATCGCATGTGATGTACGCCCCAATGCTTAATTAATTTAGTCTCTGGCTATATTATTTAATACAATATTGGCATACAGTTCAGTAAGGATCTGCTTTGAAGCTAGTGCCAGCAGAGGAAAAGCACTTTTATGTTTCAGTGGATCCATAAATTTCCCACCATGCCATTTATTTTCTTCTTTCTTGACTGAATAAATCAAAGAAGCCTTTTTAAAATACACTTGGCTATCTGTGGGAACTAAATACAAAATTAAAGAGCAGATACTATTCTAAAACATTTGCTTGTTTCTAGTAGATTGAAAAGTAGTTAAAATCAGCTTTTGGAAATGCTTTGGTGTTTATCCATTATTGACGGACAAGCTGTGGCTCCTTTTTTATCAGTAGAGATCGAAATGGGATAAAATACGTTATTTCTTAATGGCTGACTAACACAATTTCATCAATCTTACCTGCTTTGCACTTTCATTAGCGACATAGCTACAGAGATTTCTTTAACCTAGTGTTGTACCATATATCATGGTACACTGAAAATCTACACATTTCAGACCTATGCTATATAAAGAATGGAGATGTATTTTGTTAGCTACTAGCACTTTAATTCAGATGTTTAACAGTGCTTTCACCATTGCTAGTGTTGTGCTCTCCTTCATTCCCACCTGTACCTCTCAGCCTTCTCAACTCCTCTTTGGCGGGAGGGGTCATGCATCTTTATACCTCTGTTGCTAGCTATGTTGTTATATGTACCATGACTGAACACAGTCCCAGAGGTGCAAGATTAGACCAAATAAACATAAAGCTTTTTTATCCTGGGCTGTGATGTCACTTACTGTGAATTAGACCATGTTCCCACCCCCTGCCTCACTGGCAGGTTGATAAGGTTGGGTGGACGCTGGTATAGGCTGTTCGACGCACATGAAGATGCTTGGTAATCTATTTTCATTTCAAAATAATCAGGAGAGTGGGGATAGAATAACATCTGAACTAATATGTGATACTGTATTGATGATCTTGTTATAATGCTTCCATTATATTCCAAGTTTTTTGTTTGTCTGGTATATCTGTCACGCTAACATTACTGAAGTTGACATCTGTTGATGCCTTTAACCATTGTGTGTGTACATATTTGCTGATTTGGAATGTCAACATAATTTAAGGGTATATAAAATGAGCTAGAGGGGTACATTTTAAATGAGTTGTAGAAATGTGAAGTGTTGTGCAACTGCCTCTGGGTTTATCTATCTAGTACAGTGTTTCTCAACGGGGGTGTTTCTGCCCCCCAAGGGGCATTCTGAAGCCAAAGGGGGGGGCGTTTGTATCCAAGAGGGTGGGAGGGGGCCGTTTTAGCTAAAAAAAGGGTGTGTTGTGTTTTCTTTTTTAAATGTTAAGGAAACTTATTTCAAAATGCTGATTAGCTACTTACACACAGTGTGCCAGGAGGCAGTGTGGTCCAGTGATTAAAGTCCAGGGCTTGTAACCAGAAGGTCAGCACCTCTGCCACTGACTGACTCACTGTGTGACCTTGAGCAAGTCACTTAACCTCCTTGTGCAGTATATAAAAAAATATATTATTATTATTATTATTTATTATTATTATTATTATTATTATTATGTACTCACTAACTTGTACACTATAAGATCGTGGAAACATCAAGTCAGAAACGTGTGTTGCTATACAGCAACTTCACTGCCATTTGTGCTGTCCGGTTTGTAAATGTAATATGGTCCAATCAGAGCGAGGCAGTCGTTCAATTTATGCCTGTTGCCATGTTATGGTACATGTCTGAATTCACACATATTCTTATTAATACATTTACAACATTAATTTAGCAACTTTTGTACACTTGTTTGATGTGCTTTTTATGTATTTCCATTAAAAAAACAAAAAACAGATCATTGTATTATATAGAAGCAGGGTGACCTAACTTTGCATATCTCATACCTCTGGATATTCCTTTTGAAAGCTTTGCAGTCAAAATAGAATTTCATTGCTCTTTCTTTTATTTTAATCAAGAAGTTTTACAGCTAATTAGGAGGCATCACAGATATTATATAATTGCATTATACCATATGCTAATTGAGATTGTAATCCTAATTACTTGCTAGCTTTAAACTTGGATATGAATCAGTTGCATAAGTATATGCATTTAATGATGGTCATAACAAAGACTTTGATGTATGTTCATTTATAATATTTAGCTTTGTTCTCGTTTTAGTGCTAGTAGCAATGATAATAATAGTACAAAATGCATATCTTTTTGTTTGGTGCTGAGATGGTAATGCTGGACTACAGAGACCACAGTGCTTTCAAAGTCAGGCTTAAGCTGTGTTACTATAAAAGCGCAGGTTTGCACATACTGAGCCAAGGGTTGCATTGATCTTTTTCTTTTACCAAGTAAACAGTGGAAAAGAATTATTGGAGATGTCATGCATATTGTTGTGGGTCAACCCTCCCTGTGTTAATCTGGAAAGCAGTGTCAGGGGTTTGATTGGCAGCCTTTTTAGGTTTGTTTAACCAACCGTTTTACCCACTGAAGGGGATTGGTAATTGTTCCCCATGATTTGTCAGCTGTCAGCTGCAAAACACAACTGACTTTCAAAACAGTTTTTGACTTTGAGTCAGTATCATGTCTGTATCATTTATAAAAATACCTGTAAGATGTATTGGACCTTGCTATGCTGTTTCCTATCGTCCCAGATAATTACTTTCAGTATTTTTTTTGGCATTCTAAAATGCTTCGGGCAACTCAGATCTATCCCGAAGCTTGGTGGTATTGTTTTAATTTTTTTGGCATCTTCTTTCTTTCTGGTCAGGCAGCACTGTGCACTTTCAATCAAGAGTTTCCCCAAGCTAACTATTACAGCAGCTGCTCCTGTCTCAGATCTGCGTTGCGTTGTGCAGCAGTGTCATCTGGCACAAAGAAACTATCCGTTTTAGACATGTTTCATGTTTGTATTTTAGACACCATTAAAACATCATTTTAAAACTTTTGTAAAATGCCTGCTGCGAAGGTAATTGCATACAGTAAATTAAATAGCAAGAGCTCTCTGGTTGTGAGCTGAGGTCTGAACCCAGGTTTGGTTGCCATCCCCTGCCCTTTTCCTAACCAGAAGCCTGGTGCTTCCGAACTGTCATTCTGACATTTTACTTAGGCTGTTTATTCATTCATTGTTTTTAGATTGCAGTAACGTTACTATAATCCTAGAAAAAAAAGACTTACAAACACATTTTTGAATTATTCAAATAGCAATAAACTCCGAAAAGCATCTCTAAAGTATATTTATGTCTATTATGGCAGAAAGAAATAAAACAGAACATTTTTTTTTTTTTTTTTTTTTTTTTTATAAATGTGTATTGTTTTTATTTTTAAGGCTACAACATTATAATACAGTAACTGTTGCAACTTTGTCGACTAGATATTATCTTTTATGGTTTATTTTGCCTTTGTCCTTTTATTCTAGAATGTGGTCAGGACAGTAAAGCCCCCCCCCCCATTAATAAATATTTATAACAAACATATTTTAAGAACTGATATCATTACTAGTCATTTTTGAAAAAAGCTAACCTGAGTGTCATTCTCCTTCACTGGCAAGATGCGAGTATTTGAATGGCTAATTTCTTCTAGTGCGGTGAGCAGGTACCTTTTGATTCCTGCAGTTTTTTTTTTTTTTTTGCTACAGGTTGTGTTTCTTTAAGTTGCACTTGGGTGACTGGAATTGCATTGGTTGGGTATTCTGTACAAGTGGAATCGCTCCCATTTACATTGACTGGGATTCCAAATCCTGTTATCCTGTGATAAAACGACTAACCTCTGGGGAAGTAAAGTATAATGTCCACTCCAGTGTAATAAATGCAATACAAGAGAATGAGACCATAAGCAGATTGCTGAGTACATTTAAAGGTGCTGTTTCTTCTTATAAAGATATAGGGGAATAGTTAATAGTTATATATTATCAGTTTTTAATGCTTGCCTTCTTTTCTCCTATTGAAAAACAAGTGCTTTCATAGGGGGGTAAAATGCTGTTCAAGCCTATTAACATTACTGTCCATTATACACATACACATGTCATGTTTTAATTAAATCAATACACATTTACTAAGTGGATCCTTTTTCCTATTTTACACATGGTAACGCACTGTGAAAATGCCTTTCCCGTTTTTATTGATGTGAGGCTTACACAACATAAAAATTCGTTCCTCACAAAACCATGTAATTAATTACTGAATATATTAGTTTCATCTCACTATTATCCCCCCTGAAAAGCTACAGTCCTTAAAATATTCTCATATTTTGTGATCAAAAGAATATTGAGTTCTTGTTGAATATAAATGCAAATGTAGTGTAGCTCTTAATACCAAGGTATTACTGGAGAGGTTCTCAGCTATGATAAAAAAAAAAGTCATTTATTCTTTTAATTCTTTAATACAACAAAGGTTGAGGACACTTGCAAGACTCTACAAATGCAACAGGATATTAAGAGATGCTATCTTCTCATGTAATTGACTTTCTGACATTTTTATTCCAGGGAAAAAGTGCAAATTAGTAAACGGTAAGATTACACAGAAGCATTGTACTAAATGTAATGGCATTCTGTTTTTTGTTCCCTTTACCTTCAAGGTTATAATGCATATTGCATGCATGTTCACTTTTGCATTATTTATTTATTTTTCTTATCTTTGGAGGTGGATTAAGACAGTGTCATGTGCATAATACATGTTGATTTGCATGTTTCATCCAACACACATTGAAATAGCGTTATGATAACTCAGGACACATTTCACATTTGGAAGCATATGTGATTTTTATTCCATTTGTCTGTTATGGTACCCTGGTTATTTATTCTGTTGTCTTTTTTTTTTGTCTGCCTTTTTAAAAAAAAAAAAAAAAATCACCCATTGTAGTAATCTTTATTAAAACCTTTTCTTGGATGAAGACTTCAGTTTTAATCGGTTACAATAGGATGTTCTGTTCAAGCCAAACTCAGCTGCATTTAAGATCTTGAGAGCAACAATGCAATATTGGAACAGACAGTAGAGTGCTGTCTGTAAATCAAGCATTGTTAGCAGTGTAGGATCATAGAACTTGATCTGACCAAAACACTTAGGGCATTATCTGCCTAGACTTTTGTCCAAATGCAATTTATTTATTTTAGCAAATCCTCTACTGCTGCCAACCTTTTGCCAATATTGTTAAATCAAGTTGTTGCTGTCACATCTTTACTTTGCACAAAGCACTAAAGCAAGATTTGCCATCTTAGCAGGCTGTGTGGTCTAGTGGTTAAAGAAATGGGCTTGTAACCAGGAGATTCAGAAAAGTGACTGCAGAAAAGCTTGTAGAGGGTGGTGCATGGGTGGATTTTTGCTTCGAAGCCATAGCGGTCCTTAGGTAAAATGTCGTTTGATGTTAGCTTTAGCCACACAATGCCACTGGAATAGTGAAGGAAACGTAAAATAAAACAAACACATGTTAATGAATTGAGTGCATCAATAAGCTCTTCAATATGTCTCTGTCACGGCACAACAATTTCCTTCCAGTTTATGTGAACAACTTCCAGCTAAAGACAAAAAGAAGATAACAGAGTTGTTCCAGCTTTCTATATTTTTGCTGAAAAAATCAAAAGATGAATGGGATAAAGGCATATATAGATCCTTTAGGTCTCTGTTAGAAATCAAAACAAAAATTGATGTCTTACTCAAGGCAGTGTTTTTTTTTTTTTTTTTTTTTTTTTATCAGTTTGGGACTTAACTTTTTATTTTTAATCCTCATGTGGTTAACCAGTTTCAGATCTTAAACTGAGCAAGCATGCGAAATCGGTCATCCTGTTTATGATGCCCTTCTAGAATGTATAGTGAGACAAGGTTACTGTTTTTTGGTGTGGCTCTCTGAGAGAATGGGGTCTGTCTTCTTCGAATATACTCTTCAGTGTCATTGATTTATAGACCATATTATAAAATGTATTGTTGTATATTGCATAACTGTAGTTGTAGAGAATACCAGGTTAAGAATGTCTCACTTTCTAGAAGATCCTTGATTTTAAAGAGACAAGTATAGTGGAGAGAGTTGGTTGAGTGGGTGGACGGAACATATGGGAGGTATCTCAAAGATAAGATGCCTGTGAAAAGGTGTTAACTGTTGTGTATTCGTATTTAATTTAAAGTATGTTTATTTTTGTGAACCCTTACGTGTGTGTTATGTATTGTGATTCAGAACTACTGACCCCCATGAGTGAGGAATCTGAAAGCTGTCAAAAACACATGTTTGAGTGGCCTGTGTGACAGGGTCTTCCTCGTGTCACGTGTGTGGGTAGCCGCTATTCAAGCATACAGAGAGACAGACTTGGTGTTGATGTTGAAATGCCGGCACAGGCGCGCAGGTTTTATTCAAAACAAATAACAAACGAAAGTAAAATAAAGGTGGTCATGTGGTGTTACCAGCAGTGGTAATGCACAGAGGACTAGTACATCAAGCTGTGCAAAATAAAACACAGTACAACAAACTATAAATCAAAGGTGCCGTGAAGACGGCAGGCCTTGCAGCAGCCCCGAGCTATCTCCCGCAGATGTTTTTAACCTGACGGACACTCGGCCAAGACCCGCCCACCTGCTGATTGAGGACCAGCACAGCCAATCACTTGCTGCCATTCCCCTCAACCAAGCATATCAGGCAGCGAGTCTCAATCGAGCGCCCGTCTGTAAACAATAATTCAATCAAACAAATCAACTCCCAGAACGACACAAAATAAACCCATTCCCACATATAGATCACACCAACACTAATTTTCCATTGTGCAGGGCAATCGCCCTGCCACACCTGCTACAGAAAATACTTTGACATCAATTGCATCTTATGCAGCTGTCTGCTTGAGGGAGCGCAAAAGCATCTGACCTCAAGACTACTTCATATACAGTATGCAGACATACACTGACATAGGCTCTGTTCCATCATCAGGAAAATTTTATTGATATTAATTAGGCTTTGCAGAGTTAATCTTCAAACTACAGCTATGGACAAAAGTTTTGCATCACCCTTCAGAATTAACACATTTTGCCTCATAACGTCGAATGAAACCTACTGAGTAATGGTATGTTAACATATTGAATTAGATACCACTTTGTAATTTTCCATATACGTAACGAAAAACAGACAACAATTGAAAAATGTGATATTTCAAAATCTTGAAATATTGTACTATTAATATGGCTTCTGGTTGTGATGTCATTTTGTAGTTTCTTTGATATATACAGTGCCTTGCAAAAGTATTCAGACCCCTGACCAATTCTCTCATATTACCGAATTACAAATGGTACATTGAAATATCGTTCTTTTTGATATTTTATTTTTAAACACTGAAACTCAGAATCAATTATTGTAAGGTGACATTGTTTTTATGTTGGGAAATATTTTTAAGAAAAATAAAAAACTGAAATATCTTGCTTGCATAACTATTCAACCCCTGTGCTGTGGAAGCTCCCAGTTTGCACCAATGAAAGGAATTGCCCTAACAAGGACACAATTACCTTACCATTGACCTCCACCTGTGAACCATTAAAGTTGCTGTCACATTTTCTAGATAAAAACCCCACTGTTGAAGGATCATTGGTAAGGCTGTGAATCTGAAGGAAAATGAAGACCAAAGAGCATTCTACAGAAGTTAGAGATAAAGTAATACAAATGCATAGATTAGGGAAAGGGTACAAAATAATTTCCAAGTGTTTGGATATCCCAGTGAGCACAGTTGGATCAATAATCAGGAAGTGGAAGCTGCATCACACCACCCAGGCACTGCCAAGAAAAGGCCGTCCCTCAAAACTCAGCGCTCAAACAAGGAGACTTGTGAGAGAAGCCACAGAGAAGCCAACAATCACTTTGAAGGAGCTACAGAGTTCAGTGGCTGGGAGTGGAGTAATGGTGCACCAGTCAACCATATCAAGAGCTCTGCATAACACTGGCCTGTATGGGAGGGTGGCAAGAAAGAAGCCGTTACTCAAAAAGTACCATCTGAAAGCACGTCTGGAGTTTGCCAGAAAGCATGAGAGTGACCCAGCTGCGATGTGGGAAAAGGTTTTGTGGTCAGATGAGACCAAGATAGAGCTTTTTGGCCAAAACTCAAAGCGCTATGTGTGGCGCAAACCTAACACTGCCCATGCCTCAAGACACACCATCCCTACAGTGAAGTATGGTGGTGGCAGCATCATGCTGTGGGGATGCTTCTCATCAGCAGGGACTGGGCATCTTGTTACAATTGAAGGAAGAATGGATGGAGCAAAATACAGGAAAATACTGCAAGAGAATCTGCTTCAGTCTGCTAAAAAACTGAAGCTTGGGAGGAAATTCACCTTTCAGCAGGACAATGATCCCAAGCACAAGGCCAAAGCAACATTGGAGTGGCTCAAGAACAAAAAGGTGAATGTCCTACAGTGGCCCAGTCAAAGTCCTGATCTCAATCCCATTGAGAATCTGTGGCACTATTTGAAAATTGTGGACCACAAGCGTCGTCCAACCAACCTGAACAACCTGGAGCAAATCTGCCAAGAAGAATGGGCCAAAATCACTCCGACACTGTGTGCAAAGCTGGTACATACTTACCCCAAAAGACTTAAAGCTGTTATTGCAGCGAAAGGTGGCTCTACCAAATATTAATGTGTGGGGGTTGAATACTTATGCAAGCAAGATATTTCAGTTTTTTATTTTTCTTAAAAATATTTCCCAACATAAAACCAGTGTCACCTTACAATAATTGATTTTGAGTTTCAGTGTTTTAAAAATAAAATATCAAACAGAACGAAATTTCAATGTACCATTTGTAATTCAGTAATATGAGAGAATTGGTCAGGGGTCTGAATACTTTTGCAAGTCACTTTGTGTGTGTGTGTGTGTGTGTGTGTGTGTATATATATATATATATATATATATATATATATATATATATATTATATATATATATATATATATATATATATTGTTTTAAATGCTTCCAGATACAGGATATTTACCATGATAAGAAATTGCTGTTTTAAGCTAATTTTACCATACTAACATTCACTCCAAATATGAAATACATGTTGCATTTGTATTATTTTAAGCTGGCTGAGTTACTATGGAAAGTGGTTCATTAAATTGCAATGGCTCAATTTGCTCAGGGATGTTGCATGATTTTCCTCAGGTGCAAGCCAAGCATAGCACAAGGTCCTTACCTCCGCTGTAAAAAGCACACCACCACCTGTCAACATGTTAGTTTTGCTTAGAAAATATGACTGATTTATGTTAATACATGGATAATAAAACCCTTTGTGTTCTTATAACTCATATTTTCCCCAATTAAATGTAGATAAAATCAAATTGTCAGAGTGCATTGTACATAGTATTCCCTGTGTTATGACTCATAGCAAGATCCTTCTGCTTATAACTGCCATGATAGTTAATGAGTTGTTTAGTGTTCAAGCCTTTGTGGGCTTGATTGTGACAGTTACTGAGAAAAAAAAGTTTATTACTAGAGCAAATGTGAGTAATTTTTATTAAAAAGAAATCATCACCAACATCACAAAAGCTAATAATATAAAATGTTTTTTTTTTTTTTTTTTCAGTGGCAGGTGGACTTTAAGTGCCCACAGCTTACAGATTTTTTAAATGAATGCACGTCAGCAGTATTTGTATTTAATGAGTTACTAACGGTGAAGGAAGACATTAACTAAAAGGGAACATTTCGTTAATTGACTGCTTGGACAGAACTAGGCTTTGCTAGGCCCAGGTATAATAATGCAGGGGTGTGTCTGAGGCAGGCAGTTCTATTCTCAGAATCTGTAGAACAATGAAGGTTGCTCTGATGATTAGTGCATCTACTACGAGCAGATGATGTACTTGAAAGTCAATGAACGAAGACTTCAGCTTTTTAATTAGTTGATTCAATCATTAAGGAAACTAAGCTGTCAGTTCCCATTAATTTGAATTGGCAACAATTCAAGAAATCCATGCCTTGGTATTAGAAAATATTTAAACTATAGTGGTTTTATATAAGTTGGATCAACCATCACAAATCTCAAACACATACTTATTCTGTGTATTTAGAGGAGGTTCATTTAGTGTAAAAATGCAGTTCAGTGTGAACTTCAATAATGTTATGTTTGTTTTTACCATACATCATGGGGAAAAATGGGTGCTTGGAACATATCTGTAGCTTGTTCTGTGATCAGGGTTTTAGATTTTCTCAATAACAATTGAGTTAATGTTAGTTATCCCAGACTATGTACTCTTTGTTTCATTAGTGACTTTCTCATAGGAAGCCGTGCAAATGTAAATACTCAGCTGAGGTGCCTGACATACTGTGCATTCACGTTATTTTGTAGTTCTGTTCAGCACCGGAGTTTCCATCATAATTGCAAAGTCAGTTTCACCTTTAGCTTAGTACATTGTTTTCTACTTGGTTAGACCACCAAATACTTTAGTTAATTGGCTATAATAGTAGCATTTTAAAAGAAAGTTTGCACCCTATGAATTTTTTTTGCTTAGGAGATTTTTCCATGATAATTATTTCTTGTAAGAATCTATTTAACAATGATTTATCCTCATTGTGACCTTGCATTTCTACCTTTCTCTTCATAATATACTGTGCTAAAATGTTTCCAAGTGTAAACTGTAGTGTGGGCATTTTGGGATAGCTTTCCCCTATCCCTGTTTAACTATTTGAAGCCACTGCAAGAGTGGATGAGCTGTCATAAGAATGGCCATGTATACAGTAGTAAATTGGCATTAACACATTGTGTTCATTTTAGTTAATGGTAGTCTATTTATAAACTAATTTAAAAAAAGGCCCTATTCACATATTCAGCAAACAGCAGGTTACCTGTCAATTTCAAACCAATCATAAAATTGAAAAGGGGTTACGTTTGTTTAAAGGTACTTTTAAAAGATGATCTTTTTTTATGCCTTCATATATTACTTTATACATTTATTACTGTAAATTAACTATTTATAACAAAATGAGAAACTAAACAAGAAACAACTCCCTTCACATTTGCAGTGTATTGTTTTGTTCCTCTGAAACAATCTCCTTACCTATGACTGCTTGACAGTATTTATTTTTTCTTTTTGTAAAAAATAAATCCTCTCCAGTATTTAGTTTTTGAATGGATATATTGTATTTCGGCCAATTATGCTAATTTTGTTGCTTTTTAAAGGCATGTTGAAGTGTACTGTGTATCCTCATAGAGATGGTAAAGCATACCACAGATTATCTGGTATCCAAACAGCAAAGTGGTTGCCATGGTTGCACAGTTTATCAGTTTGTTGGCTAGTAACTTGTGTATAGGATTATACTGTATTTGGACAGGGATTCTGTTATTGACAGCCAGCTGGCGTATTAGGTATAAAACTTCAATCCCACAAGATATCCTCTTTGCAGTACCTGTATCTGGGTTTAACCACTGGATCTATTTCATGGAAGGTTAGGCATTTTTCTGTATTAATAAGGTGCGGCTTGTTCTTTTAACATACATCAAAAATGTGGTAATTCTGGTATATTCTGTAACTACAGTATCACCAGGTGTTGTCTTGCCACTGCCTGTCTGCCACAGCAAAATACTCTCCCTGTAATAACAGTTTATACATGTAACATGGCTCAGCAGTGCATTCGTATGTGGCTCCAAAATACTTACTCCTGTTTTGATGACTCAGGAAGTCAGAGTGGGCAAAGAAGTTACGGTACACTTTACAGACGAGTTTTAGCAGGGATGCAGTGAGGGATCCAGCTCTGCCTGAATAAATAGTACTTCAGAAAAATGGTTACACCAGTGTAAAAAATAAGCGTCAAAACGCTTTTGTTCCAAAAATCCTTCAACACAGTTCATACCATAATTTGACAATGGGCACCAACCAATAGAGAGTCTCCATTCATTACTGCAAAGACCAGCATAGCAACGGAGTCGACATCCCATTGATCCCTGGAAACGAAAAAGTCAGGCCATTTGCATGCAAATTGGAAATATTTAATTCACAGAAGCAGCACACTTGTATGGAAAGGTGCTTTGCTGGAGCTGATCTTTTTTACTCTACTTCAGGGAGCTGTGTTAAAGGTCTTTGTATGACTCCTCTCTTCAGTTGTACTATAACACATTCTCGCTGTAGATGGTATAGGTTTAAATCCTGATTTATAATTGGGTTCTTTCCATTATCTGATATATTATTTACTAGGCAGCTCATTTGGAACAACTATTTCTGAACATTCAATGTTCCCATTAAGATTGACAGATCTAAACCACATCATAATTTCAGACCAGGGCTTGGAATGACCTTGTGAGAATGGTCAGGATTATAAAAATTACTCTTGTTTCCTTTATTTAAATTTTTTTGTATTCCTATTCTGTCATGATAATGACATCAACTCAAAAGTGATTGACCCACTGTAAAATCTCAGAGAGAATGCATTCTACCCCCCTGCTCTGAGAATCATACAGATACATACATAACAAGGGTACCTGAGATTGAAAACCTTTCAGTACAAAGAGTGTTTTCAGGGTCTTAAGAACGGCAAAGCAAAGGGACTTTAGAGGGACTTGATTTAGTGTCTCCCTGAATTATTTTTTAAATACTGTGCAGCTTCAGTGTTTCAAATTATCCTTTACTGGTAAAATGAAAAGACAAAACAATGTTATATAACTAGGCTTCCTGATAAAATTTAGAGTTTTCTATACAGTATGGGCTGAATGTAAAATGAGGAACGGTGGATATAAACAAAACAACATGTTTTAGAGTAACTACAGTACCATGTACATTTTAAAAACAAATACATATAGTTTTTTTTTTTTTTTATAACATCTGTTGTGCAAAAATATCTGTGACCTATCTTTTTGTGATAGGTGCACATTTCATTTATGTTACAGAGATGTATAAATGAGGTTTACGACTTGGTATTGTCTTTGCCGTTGTGAGTGCTCAGTCAACAGAAATTATACCTTCATTTAATGGTCGTAGTTTGTAAATGCAATTTGAATACTAGTTTAGTTTACTTACGTTGGATGTACTGTATAAACTTTCATCTGTTAATATCTTCTTTGTATGTAGCCTAATAATTTACATTTGCTTCATGGTGGTGTAACTTTCAAATATAATATTTGATCATTAATTGTTATTTTTACAGTGTGGTGCTTTGTAGATAACAACAAATGTCTGACATGTGGTTTGCTTCATTTATTAAATGATTATTTTACCCTGTTTGTCTTATATACCTTTTCGTGTACCTTAATCACTAGTAAAGCTTTTTTTTCTAGCATCAAACAAAATCCAGTTTCCAAATACTTAGATTGTTCTCTTCAAACAATATTATTACACAAGCAATCACATTTTAATAAAAAAAACATCCAAGCTAAAGCGATAATGGGATATTGGTGCATATATTACATGTTATTCCGAAGTGAAAGCTTGGTTTGAAGTACATTTATTAATTATCCATCTAGTAAAGGGAGCCACTTAAGAGAGAGGCACTAGATAGCATAATACAAACCTATTATAACAGTGCTGCATTGTACATATTTCATTTTTTCCCCTTTTTGGTATAACAATGAAAACCACTTTTCAGTCTAATTTCCTTGTATCTTTATGTTATTTTGCAATTCTAATTCCAGTTTTGGCATTGAAATACAAAAGGTGGTTGGAGCATTAGACTTGTATGAAGGATATTTTATATTCCAATGTCAAGGGTCGTTAATCATTTTCCTTTGCATTTATCTCTATGAAACACAGCCCAAGAATGCAGCAGATATTGCTAGGGAGGAATACATCTATGAAATAATACCTGGGATTCATTTTCCTCATCATCTAAATGACACAACCCAAATTAAAAGAAAGGAAACCAATAGCAGCAAGGCTGCATGGATTTGCATTTCTGCATAATGCACATTGTGACTCTGTGCTGTTGAGAGCCTGGATTCTATCCTGGCTGGCATTCATAGTGGGAATAAGGACCTCTTTTTTCAAAACACAATTTTTGATTTATATATAACGAACATTCTTTCAGGAGAATTGAGAGAGCTGGTAAGCAATCTTCAGAGATTCAATTGTTCCAGCCTATTTTATACTAACTTAGATGGCAAAGTTTTTGAAAGATAATTCCTCTCCTGTTCTTCAAAACTCTTCAGAGACCTAACACGATCAATCAGGAACAACCTAACAACTGCTCTGATGTGGGACTTTAACAAGAATCTTTTCTTAGTTGTGTTCTGTTTAATAGTTAATATTATCATAGTACACTGGGAATTTATATACCTGTAGTTTATTAAGCAGACTGTGTTAGTTTGGAAAGTTATTTTTAACAGTCTTTATTTGTCTTTTTCATCCAAGTCCTTTAAAGGGAAATTGGAAGTTGAAAAAAAAAAGTTACGGAGGAAAAATATATATATAAGCTAGGCCCCATTTTAAAGGGACTGTCATTTTTTCTTTAAAGCTGAACTTCTAATCATATATGGAATATGGAATCAAAAGAAATAATCTTCAGTTGATAATGCTTGTTTGTGAATTGCAAGGAACAATATTGAGAAGAGAGCTATGGCCATAAGTTTTGCATCACCTAGAGTTTTAGGATTGAGACATAATAAAAAAAAATAAGCTATAAACATAATTTAGATATTTTAGTTAACATCATGTAATCAAAGAAATCTTCTGGAAGCCATAAAAGTAGTATAGTATTTCATGTTAGATTTCGAAATGAAATTAGCAGTATGTAATTCAATATGTAACTGTAACATTATTCAGCATGTTTCATTTGACTTTATGAAGCAAAATGTCTTTATGCAGGGTGACAGGAGATTAATCATGTGTCAATTTTGTTCAGGTGGGTATTTTCATACCAGAAAGGATTTAGCTTAAATTTGGATTTTAATACTTACTTGTTGGACACAGATAACTTAAATATGTATTATTTATGTACTTTCAGTAAAGTGGACTAACATTATTAAAACGTATTACAGGTTATCAAGAGGAAATTATATCATAAGACTTCTCATTATATATGTAAACTGTGGTGAGTCAGATGCTCTTGAAGGTTAGACATGACTCTGAGGACTATATTAGGGTGGGTTACTTATTTATAACAGAACATGAAAAAAAGTGAATCAAAACAACAGGAATTATACATTAGTTAAGGTAACTTTCATGCCTCTACAAAAATGCTCATTAATGCATGATTACAGGAAAGAACTATTCCAGTCTTATTATACCATTGTAAAGCATTGCATTCTTCTGATCTGGTGTTGAACAGTTTGACAGATGTGTACCTAGAGTCATGAATTTTAGGAAGTATTGTGTGAAGATCAGGAATTCTAAGAATTCAGTGCAAATGGAAATTTGTTGTAGCCACACATCTTCAATTACAGTTTAAAGGTTACAATGACAAAATAATCAGTGGCCTTACAGAAAACCCTCTGAGGCCTCCTGGAGTGTGGATATGTTTATTTGACCAACAATTTAATCTTCTTGAGCTAATTCTGTTGCCCTTTTCTCTGGTTACTTGTCTCATTTAATGTTGTTTCTGCTGTTAATGAAATTCAAGAGCCAGTACTTTATGCTGACACTGCATGTTTAAGATGATAATTTAAGTTGTAATTAGATGTGGAAGTTTTTTTTTTTTTTTTTTTTTTTTTTTTACGGTATATCAGCATACTTTCTGTTGAGAGAATCTTTGCTGAGAGGAAAATGGTCAAACCATTTTTGACTGTTGTTAAAGAAATTAATTAAATGAACAGTTTGATCATATGGATCATTGGCTTGGTGTATGTGAAAAAATAAAAATAAGGGTTTGAACCAATAGGTTTGAATTTAGTTTTCTTTTAGGGAGAGAAATTCTCCCTCAAAATTCAAATGATCCAATTAATATTAAATATAGGAGGGTATATTTAAGTGTTTCTCTCAGTGTTCCAGATTGGCCTTGCTTGATTGTCATTCAGCTTTCTTAAACTGGGTTTACAAAAAGTTTGTAGATTGTCTTGAAGAACTGACTACTCAAGTATGTATACTTGAGGTGCTTTCAGAATTCTTGTTTTATAACTTTAACACTTTTTCTTTTTTCTTTTTCATGGCATCAGAACTGCCAAGTAAATCAGTCCAAAAAAGTGACCTCTGAAACAATCAGTCAGGACGAGTGAACCAAATGATCTTTAAAAGACAAGTGTGATAATATTATCTTTCCAGGTTGAACGTATTTAATATATTCATCAAATAGATATTATGGTGAAATATATTATAATTTATTTTGGAGTTGAAGTCCAATATTGAGTCCAATATTAACAGATTTGTAATGATTAATTATACAAGCAGAAGACCTACAATTATGAGGAAAGCATTAAAATACAACTGCATGTTTTCAGATGAGGCTACTTTGTAACATTGTTTAGGAAGAATAAACATATTTATAAATTTGCCTTTGACTCAATGCAACCATTGGAGGCTGGATGTGAACCAGCAACCATGTGGTTCCTCGTGAAGCATCTTAACCACTGTAAATGACTGATGCATAGCACCTGCTAATAACTGTCTAAAGACAGGCTGGACTGTGTTTTTGTGCTGGGCCATTGCCAAGAAAAGTCGTTGCTTGTATGTTTCAGTAAACTACTGATAATAGTTAATTTCATCCAATGGCATGATAACAGCTCCATATCGAGCACTCCTGACACTGCCTACACATTTGCATGAAAAGCTCCTTGTATTTATGTTCACACTTCTTTTATCTGAAGATTACAAGAGGGGACTGAAGACTAACCACTAGGAACACATCCTATAGTCTACATGGCATCAATGAGGCTCACAACATTAACTTTGCAGAAAAGTAAATTGAAGGCCCTGGCATTTACATTATTTAGAGTTATTAGTGTTTTCTTATTTTGAACAAAACCTTGTCTTTTTACATTTTTAATGTGGAAGAAAAGCACCATTAGTGGCAGTTGTGTCAGCTAGAGGTGTCAAAGATATGAATGCCTTGTTAAAAAAAATCTCCACTGTATGTGTATTTCATCAACAACATCCTTTATTATTCATTTTCGCAATGGTGTATGGAAGATACAGCACATATTAATGGTATTATGAAAGGGCTTTCAGACTAAAAGGCACACAGTTATTTGTGTGTTATTGTTTACAGTGTTCCATTAGCGTAATCCCTAAAACCTGCATGATAATGTGATGCCTTGCATATGTAGCAGTGGGTAACTGACCCAGTATGTTCATTTTTTCTAATGGGTTTTTGTTTGCAATTGGACATGCCACTAAAAACATGATGCATTACCGATGCATTTTACCCAATAAAAAAGTAATATATGTGTGTGTGTGTGTGTGTGTGTGTGTGTGTGTGTGTGCGCGCATCATTATTATATAGTAGCCTTTGTAATTAAAGAATCACCTTTAGAAATGGGTACTTAGACTGAAGGAATTTAAACATGTACAAAATTCATATTATTTAAAATAAAAATCCAATAGTGTGGTTGCTTTGAAACATAATACCTTGTCTAATGTACTGAAACCTTGACCATACTTTATATTATAGGCATCAGTGGATTTTTTTAAACGTCGGTTTGGCCTTTTTTATTATACTGTTTCCCAAAAGAATGTAGGTGTTCATTTAACTGGGCTTGTAGTCTTTCTAAGGCAATAAAGATAGTGACAACATACAAAAAAAAACTTGGGATAGTGATTATTTTTATTCCTTTGTTTTTTTTTTGGGATACTCTTTCACACTTTAAATTATCTGTCTGCTCCTAGACAATATAAAATGCTATTGAATTAAAATGGATTGCAGGATAATGCAGTTGTTTCAACCTGAGAAATGATTGGAACTATAGTTGTAAAACACTTGAAATGGACTTATTTAAGGTTTACTTTATTCTTTCTTAATGGCTATTGATTTTTTATATTAAAAAAAGATGTTCTAGTGGAGACTGTGAATAAAGGATTGTATTTAAATAAATAAATAATCCAGTAACAAGAGATTAACTGCCATTTATTATCAGTAAAACATTGAGTTATTGTCCTTATTGTATTTGCTGGTGAATTAACCCTGGCTACCCTGGATACATTGTGTTTTTAATTCAACTGTGTGTGCTGTATTTTTGGTGGAAGAATTGAAAATGCATTAGATCATTACTTGGCATGCTATATGTGTAAATACACCTCCTGTATTTTCTTTACATACGACTTTGATATTATATTTTTGGGTAGTATGAGTGACTTCATCTTAATCCAGTTCATAATGCCAGTGTTCAGTAAGAAATGGTAAAGGCCTCACTGATCTAGAATTAGGCCCTTTAATATCAGATCACCATACACTTGAAACTTAAATGTTTTCTACTACACTCCATTTAATTTTACCATCCTAAGCAAACAAAAATGCATAATTAATGCTTTAAGCACTTGCATTAACCCAGCATGCTACTTAATTATAAATTTGTTACTGCACTTTTACAGGTTAGAATTGACTGTTGCTAAATTTGCAGTGACATTACAAGCTTGTAATGCCAAATCTAAAAGTACCTTCAACCTAGATTTAATTTTCTTCCTCCCACAAGTACATTATAGCTTATATAACACTTATGGCTGGTTTCACAGATCCCAGTTATCACTAAACTTGGACGACTTTAAGTAAGCTAGGGTAAGGTAAGGTAGTCCAAAGTGAGTGCTAATCAGGGTTTGTGAAATTAGCTGATTGACATCTCAGTGTTCTATATTATTGAAGTTTCTTTCTCAGTGAAAGACTAGTCAAAATATGTATGTATGTTTACCTGACTTGTGTAAATACAATGGTTTGCTGTTGTGCCATGTGTCCACATATGCAATGCAGATCATATCTCAGGAATCAAAATAACATGTACACTACTGTGCAAGCAAGATATGAAAGCTAGCTCTTCCTTTCAGCACATCACGTGGTTCTGCCGTGTTGTTTTGTGCTGTGAAAAGCAATTTAGATTATGGCACAAGAGATATCACTTAAACTGCTTGGGGTTATAATTGAAGCAGCCAACGCGTCTCTGAATGTCGTGGAAGGGAAGGTTCTGTAATGTGTTTACTCTGGCTTGTCCTAAATAACATGTGTGGATTGACTTCCAAAACCTTTGGAATGAAAAAGAGTAGCAGTAGGAGCCCCTGTATGGCATATCCCCCCTGGAATACACTTCCATTTTCTTAAAGCATCTCTTTTCACTTTTCCATTTATCAGAGAGATTGCTCTTTGTACATCTGTAACCATCAGAAGCAAGCGGACAAAGGGGCTGTTTCATGCCATGAGGTAAAGCCGGAGCTTCTCCATAGTACAGAATAAAGCGTATGCCTTTTGATTCCTATTGCTCAGACAGAATGATTACTTTAACAATCAGTAAAACATGTTTTATTTGTGTGAGAGATTAGCAACAAAAGCTTGCTATATTTTCCTTGGAAGAAAACTAGAGTGGAGCCTAATAAAGTCTTAAGTGATTGATCAATACCCATCTACTATTATGGAAATAAAACACAAATGGTTAGCTTGTTTTCCATTGTATTACAATTCTGTATTAAAGCACTGTACCTACTGTTCATACCCCCCTGTTGAGTGAGAATACCACCCAGTTATTAAGGGCTAAAAAGCTGTTGCCATCTACCAATCATTGAAACTCCAAAGTCCTAGCTAAATACTTTTATGACTGCAGGGATATAAAACTAACATTGAGCGAGATTAAAATTTAGAGGGAGGGTGTTTTTGCTCTGTTCAGTACACTGTATAAACGTTTTCTAGCACGGAGGCAGTACTTATCTAAAGTTACACCAGTGATAGAAATAGGAAAATGCTTTTCCCTATATCTGTACGGGAGAGTCCTGCATTGGGCGTCATTTTTCAGGCTGGGTGTAACCAGGGTGCTTAATCACTTAAACTACAGATTTATTTGACCATTTAAAAATCTGTTGCTCCCCTGGAACATGAATGTTAAATCTGGAACTATTTCCTAACAAAACCAGATATACCTTTTGAAATGAATTCTCATACAGGGAGTTAGAATAATGTATGCCTATAATGTAGGGCTTCTAGTTAATTTATAGAGTTAGTGAAGTAACCTGTAACTGAATCATCTGTCTTTGTCTTGCTGTTTTAGAGCTTACTCTTTCTGATCCTTATTCTGCACAAAAAAAAAAAAAAGTTGTCACTCTGTTTATTGTGATTGAGAATTTCAAATAATACAGTGAGTATAACGTGACATGAAATGCTTATACCAGTTATTGTTTGCACATCATTTCTAAGATCGCTAGCTGTATTAGGTAGCATTGTAAAACAACAACAAAAAAACAGTTAAACTTCTGAGGCACTGTAAGCAGGATTATGATTAATGGATCCAGACCGGCAGGGCCTCCCTTTTCACTTTATATGAACTGTTATTTAAGCATTACCACACATAATTGGCCTCTCCCCAGCTCTCCCACTTACAGTTAGTAAAACAATTTGCCTATATAGTTATTTATGTTTCATACAGATAAAATTATCAGCTTTGACTTCCATTAATTCATCACTACTTTTTTTTTTTTTGCTTTTTTATGTGACTGTTCAGCATGGATAATGCCATAATTAAAAAAAAAAAAAAAATGAGTAAAGCCATATGGTCATGTAAAGAAATCATATGTTTCCTGTTAAATTCACAACTTGCAAGGTCATTCTGAGAACATGAAGGCTTTTCGGAAGCAGGATTTTCATTTCAAGATCTATCGATGTTGGCCCCTTTACTGCCATGGCGAGTCTAGAAATTGCAATTCTACTGTAAGAAAGATTAAAACAACTGGATTACATTTTAATAGTAGAAACTACAAAAAAAACAGACAAAATTATTGTTGCGCTGTGGCCTCTAACAGGCATGACACCTGATGCAAAGAAAATCCCAGTTTTCTTTCAAAATATGTCACAAGCGTTCCATTGGAAGTACCTCCTATTATATATTTTTGAAAGCGGTTGTCTTTTTAAACAACATATTGATCCATCACAGTACTGTGTGTTGCAATCATAGTTAACCAGGGGTCAAAGATGAATAAAAGCTTTTCATGTTTTTGAATGTTAACGCAGTAAAGGCAAAGTATTGAGAACAGTTAGTGTGCTTTACCAGTGACTGGCTTTTATGCATATAAAAATCAAGGCAGGTTTGCTGTAGTTCAGAAGTGTATGTGCAGATGTTATGCAGTTACAGTCTATCCAAACTAATCATGCAGTGCAATACAGCAATATCTCATATCTTATAGCATTTTAAATAAACAGGTGTTCATTTTTTTAACCCAGAGATGGCACTACCTCATCAACCATGTCCAGTCATTTGATATATAACCCTAGAATACCAAATGTTGCATAAAGGAAACATTTTATTTTTATATTAAATTTCATATTATTTAACTTTTAATAAAGCCTTCCTTTTGGGAAATAATAAAATTTTTTCAAATTATTGACAAAATTAGTTTAAATAAATTCATAATATAAGTATGTTGACTTTGTAATTATGTACATAATATTATATATATATATATAATATATATAATATATATATAATATAATATATATATATAGATATATATGGTGTATAGGCACATTAATAAAATTAATCGTGATGAATTTAATTAGCACTACTTAGAATTAAATTTTTTTTAATCAGTTAATCTTGGTTTTAATTGCATATTTAATTGATACAATTACTGCATCCATCTCATTTAAGTTTGTTTTATTACTGATGCTATTATTATTATTATTATTATTATTATTATTAAACAACCCAGGATAAAAACCCTTTTTTCCTATTTATGGATTCTGAATCCTATTTTTTAGTCCCTCTTTATAGATTTATATTTATATACAATCCAACATGTGTTGTTAAATTGTTTGAGCCAACTGCTAAATCACAGTGGAGTCAGTTTATTACACCTTACTGTATTTAACATGATCAGTTCCCTTTACTCATAAACTGGTATTGTTCATTGCCGTTTAAAAATAATATTAATAATAATGTTTAATTCTCTTATTAATAACTTCAAATTGACCAAATAAAACAAAACATTTACTGAGAAATGGTTATATCCTCCATAACTGTAAATAATATTGACATCCATTTACTTTTCTTCAATAAAGATATATGCATCTAATGTAGCTGCGATCATGCCTTTTTTCTGCCTTATCGCTTCCTACTTGAACACAGAATGCACATGATTGATTGCTGTGTCCAGCCACAGGGCTTCTTACTTGTTTTCCCATTTGTTTTATAAGAAACTGGTTGCAGTTTGGCTAACGATGCATTTGTAATCAATACCTGGTTAGGACTGAAGGTGTAATGCAATGGCTCTTGGTGATAAGATTGACCCTGGGGCTTAAAGTGTCAGCTACAACAAGATGTTTCATTAGAATCTCTGTCCAGGGTTATTGCCTGGTAGAAAAAAAATCTTGAGACAGAAGCTGATAAACTGATAAAAGTTAGAGGTTGGGTGTTTCTTGTAACTAGAGTAAAAAACCCATACCAAACTGTACAGATATATACTGACCAACAAAGTTACAGGTATAGGGTCAAATTCTGTCATGTTTTTTGTTATACTTTGACTATAAAAAAATGTTTAAGTGGTCCCACTGGTTGAAAAAGGTGTCAATTAAAGTTGAAAATCCTTTACCAATTCAAAAATTGGGTGTGAATCGGCTTTGTTTATTGTTTGTGAACTCATTGTGTTAAAGAAATGCCTAGCCAATGTCTGGAGAGCGAAGTGGAGTTAGGATGTTTCTTTGATTGAATACTGGACTGCGCAGTCATGGCAGGGGGTGACACCAGGCAATCAGGGTGTTTAGAAGTAGCATGTTCTCATCAATGGGATCCTTTTATTATATAATGGAGTCATAAAAACATAAGAAGAGTTTAGGAATTAGAGAAGGCCATTCAGCCCATCGCGATTTGCCCCTGGAATGCACACTATTCCCCCCCTACTAGGGAAACGAGCTTAGAAGTAAAATTTAGTTTTTTTTTTTAATGTTCCCATTGTTTTAGAGCCTACTGTATCACCTGGTGGGTTATTCCATGCATTTATCTCTCTCTTTGAAAAGGGGCTTCCTACCTTCTGTTCTAAACCTACTTTTTCTCAGCAATGCCGTCCTTCTACTCTCTGTGCTTAATTTGAAGTAGTCTTGGGTTAACTTTATCTATACCAGTTATGATTTGTCAAGTCTCCTCTTTCCCTTCTTTTTTTCTGGCTGAACTGATTTCATTTTTGTAACCTTTCCTCATAGCTCAGGTCATTAAGTCCTGGAATCAGCCTAGTTGTCCTTCTCTGTACCTTCTCGAGTGACGTGATGTAGTTTTTGTAGTGAGGCACAAGAGGCAAAATAATTATGTAGTACAATATAAACACCCTGGATTTTATTGCACTCCATTCAAGGCAGATGTATAGATTACTATACATTATTATCATTTACATTGTTCTACTAGTTAAAGTATTATAGTTCTGTAAATGCAAGTGTGAGGGAGGGGTGACTTGGCATACCAATATGTAAGCCAATTTTTGTTCATTTTTCTAAAAAGCAAACCCAATAGAACACACAAATAAATGCATTTTAGTTATTTGAACTGCAATGTTTTTGTGACATGGCTGCTGCTGTAATGAAATGTGAAGGTTTCTTCTGGTATTTTAAATAATTTAATTTTGAATGACATGTTTAAGTGTTTGTTGCTGGCGATACATCACTGAATAAAACATTGGTAGCAACTATTATTAAACTGAATGGTTGTTTTAGAATAGGGAACCAGAAACAGTACATATTGCGCCATTAACTTTTCAATGAATAGGCAATATAATAGCATCTGGAAGTATATATCAATGAACTGAATTAGATTCGTAACACAATTAAAGTTTAGAAATTAAGTTTCAACTTTGAAATTGTAAATGTCAAGTAATACTTAAAAGTGTGATTGCATGAGCTGAGTAGTTACACACATGTCAATATTTAGCACATATTTTTTATTTTTTTTTGCATGATATCCAGCTGACAATTCCAGATCAACAAAAGAATAAGGCACACGGGCGACTAGAATCAGATTTCCCATTATGAGCGAGGCTAAGTTTTAGATGGGCCTAAAATAATTGCAGCAGTTTAAAACAAGTTAGAAACAACTTACAGCTTCTTGCAACAAAGTTTGATGCTAGTTGGTTTTTTAATGATTGTCTTCTCTCAGAAGATTATCCTTGGTATTTGTACTTGTTTCAAAGTAAGTCCCAGAGTGTTCAATATGAGATAGTGGTATACACTGCCTAATAATAATATTAATAATAAACTGCCTTCAAAGTTTTATATGCATTATTATTTCATGTCACTTGAGGGTAAAGCTGGAGAGTGCATGGTTTATTTTCCTGGAAAACAAATGTAATGTTTATTTGTTTATGCAGTCTCAATAGTGATAAAAAGTATAGTCACGTCTTGTGTAAGTCCTTTGTTTACCATACACTCTCTCAATGCCCACTTAATATATACACTTATACTGAAATACTCACAAGTCAGCTAAAAACTGCTTTGATTGCTATAGCTCATCTCACTAACGTGGAGTTTGCTGTGATATTCAAAAAGTGCTTGTGATGATGTGCAATTATCTCAAACACACACTGGACTGGTTAGGTTACTCATGATGTCATTGTAGAATCATTCAGGTTCTTTCTCAGAAAGAGTGATTGAGACACAACCAGAAAATTGTGGACCTATGTCTGAACCTGATCTCTATTAAATCAGAAATGTGTATTATTATTATTATTATTTATTATTATTATTAGTAGTAGTAGTAGTAGTAATAATATATTTGTGCATACTTTCCTTTTTTAAACCCTTAAAATATGGCACTTCCTACCTGGCCAAACTGATTACCTTATTATTGCAGATGCAAGCCCACCAAAGATTTATTTATTTTTTTTTTTTTTTTAATTGATTTCATGTTTTTGACAACTAAAAGCTTGGCTCATCAAGTGAATGCGAAGACTTACACACTCACAGATTGCAGTACATAGGAGAGAGATCACTGCAATAGGCAGGCATTGTAGTGAGACAACGTGCCTCACAAGTCAATTTTGACACCATCTACCAGAAGCTCTTGACTTTTTTGACAGGCGCTAAGCAGTGAACTCCTCTATCAGAGCTGGAAAATGCCTCATAGTTAGAATAGAAAAGTTACTGGTTCTCATTTCTGAGTAAGCATGTCCTTGAAACGGCATCCAAATGTCTTATTGATTGCTTGACTAAGACTTCAAGCACCTTTAGGCTAATTTGAAATGACAGGACTAAGATAGGCAAAAATTTTTATTTAATGCTAAGTATAGCACTTTTAGATGTTCTACAGGAAAAGTGCTATAAAAATGATTGATAAACAGATACTCAGGTTTGCATTGTCTTTCTTTTTATTTGTTTAAACCTAGTTATTTCATAAATGTTATGAATCTGTTAAATATTATTATTATTATTTTTAATTTGTATTTGTTTATTTAGCAGACCCCTTTATCCAAGGTGACTTACAGAGACTATAGGGTTTGTGAACTATGCATCCGCAGCAGAGTCACTTACAATAAAGTCTCACCCGAAAGACAGAGCACAAGGAGGTTAAGTGACTTGCTCAAGGTCACACAGTGAGTGAGCAGGGATTTGAAGCGGGGGACTCCTGGTTAGAATCCCTTTTCTTTATTTTAAGTATTTATCTTGTATCTTTTGCTAATGGTGATTTTGTCACTTTCAAAGTAGGGTACTTCTTCACACTGGCAGTTATTGCAGTATATGCCCCTCGTCTAATGTGATCTACCTCATCATTCTTATTCAGGGGAATTATCAAAGGATCTCAGAACCCAGTCAGAAAGCTGAGATCACTGGCAAAGAATTGATCTGGCCACACACAAATTTGAATTTTTATTTCCTCTTTTTTCAGGCCCTGAAACCTCACCATGACTACGTTTCGCTTTGGACAACATGTAGTAAAAGCATCAGCGGTATTTCTTCAGAGCGAATTGTCTTTCGCGCTAGTTAACAGAAAACCAGTGGTCCCTGGTCGTATCCTTTTTTATAAGCACAGCTTAACCTGTGTCTGCTAACAATCAAGACAGCTAAAGGCTGACAGGCTTTCCTTTCCAAACCAAGGCTCAGGTAAGATGTTATTTTCTTGTTTTTCCAACAGTCACTAGAATTCAAGCAGTGGTTGCCCAGCAACAGTTCCGTTTTGAACTGATCTTCTTAAAGGGTCCTATAAAAAGTTGTTTTACAGAAAGTTGTGGAAGCATTCGAATGATAACTGTAAAATGGTTTTTAATTTGAAGTTTCTGATGAAGTGTTTTAATTGGTTTGTGTCTTAAAAATAATTGAAGCGTTATGTATAACTAGAAACTGATTAATTTCACGGAAACTAGCAAAACTCAATTTCTTGAAAAAAATTAATTATTCACTGATTAACACAAATTTCTTCTGCTAAATTCACAAGCGAACATAAATACATGATTTGTATTATTATTAATTATTTTCTTGGTCCTTTGTTATAGGTACTTTTTTTCTAGAACTGGTGCCTTCTTACTCCATTCTGTTTATTTTCCCAACCAAACTCTGTATTTGAATAAACAGTGTATTAATATGTGACTTAACAAGCTGCTGTGAACCCCGGGGTGCACATTTAGCACTTTGGCGCCAGAATCTAGCGCAGATGTACATTATATAGTGCCAGCAACATTAAACTATGGCACTTGTAGACATATTTCTTTCTTTCTTTTTTTTTTTTTTTTTTTTTTTTTAAATAGATTCCTTAGCAACCATAGTCTAATTGGATCTGAACTACTCACATGACCCACCGACACTCAAACTCATACACAGGAGACAAGGTTTGCATTGTGTGGGAAGTTGTGATGGGGCTTGAAAAAGCTCTCTGGTCCTAAACCCTGGAACACAGAGAGAAAGAACACCAGCTTTCATTTAGAGGTTGGTCCAGGGCTTTAAGAAAGGGCATTCCCATTGTACCCTTAGTGTCGTGCTTATAGAACAACACAGCACGCACTCACAATACACAGTAAATTGGTCTTTAATTTAACTTGTTGTATATGTGTGATGGGGTGCCCTCCTCTTGGGGTTATGATGTATGTTTATATATACACACACACACACACACACAGTGCCTATAGTAAGTATTCACCCCCCCTTCAACGTTTTCAGTTTGTTGTGTTACAACCTGAAATCTTGATGCATTTAAATAGATTTTTTTTTTTCCTTTTAATTTACACAACCTACTCAACACCTTGAAGAGAGTATAATAATTTTTATTGTGAAACAGTTAATGAGAAATAACAAAAAAAAAAAAAAAAAATGAAATGTCTTGGTTAGGTAAGTATTCACCCTGTTGAGTCAATACTTGGTAGAACCACCTTTGGTAGCAATTACAGCTGTGAGTCTTTTGGGGTAAGTCTCTACCAGGTGGGTCCGGGTGCTTTGTGAGGCACCCAAGTTCGGTAACTTACAGGAAACCATAACCCAATTTGTCATGCTTGAAATATTGAAATGTTGAATTTCACCAGGCAATGGCGGGTACTTCAGCTAGTTCTTTATAATTTACTTAAAGTCCTAGAAAAGAAAAACAGTGACATCAGTTGTTGCACTGAAAATATCTGCTCCAATCAGAACCCGTGGCTGTGGTTCAAGTTTTTTTCAGTTACGGAATGAATGCTCTCAAAGTTAGTATATCACATAGAGACTGCTTTCATCAGTTTTAAATCCCAGTAGTTGAATTTATTTTGCTCTAGATGTTGTACTGTGCTGTCAGTCTTTTTTTTCTTTTCTTAGTTATATGCACTATTAAACAAGGAAACACCACAACAGCAACATTTTACTGTTTAATGAATGCTGCCTTCTAATTGAACTGAATTTATAGGCTCTTCATGTCCATGTATGTTGTTGGAATAAAGAGCACTTTTGTCTTGAGATGTATAAGTCTATTTGCTTGGTATTTGTAGGTGTTGCTAAAAAGGGGGGAGCGACTTATACACTGATGTGGCCTATAGGCTTTTTCCTGAAATTGGTGCCCTGCGACTTACACATTGTTTTTTACGGTATATGCTGTTATATAATATTTTATAATATCATACTGTCATGTTATTAGATTCGTATGGATCCCTTAGAAGTTAGAGGTCCTTTCTTTTCACAAATAGTTTTCATAACTTTGTGTACTAAATAAATTTCCAATTGTGTTTGAATAGTAGAAAATAAGACATTGGGGCAGGCCTCAATTAAATAATATTGCAGAGGTGACGCGTCAGCTGGTCTTTAAATAGAAATTCCAGTCGATAGAATGTCAACATGAAACACAAATACTTGGAATTTGAGGTTTCCACTAATGCTTGGTTGATGGAAGGAATGTAATATCATGTCATTGCAGAAAACACAGACTAAACAGTGTACAATCTAACTGTCATTTAAAATATTAATACCCTTTTTAGTGAATAGTGTGTGCTAATCACTACTGTGATGGGCTGGGAATTGCTGTGACTTTGGTCTAGGCTGAAAGAGCAGCTGAATAAGAATAATCCACATCTTGATTTAGCCTGGAAGTGGCTTTGAATGTGACAACTTGCTCAGGTAAAAGGGGATTGTGCTTATATTATAACATGTTCAACCATTTGGGGAAAAGATACTCTACATTTTGAAGATCTTCAGGGCTTGCTGTTACAGTAGGGCTTTCATACTGTCGCTTTCTGAGCTTGTCAAGAATTGTGTCTCAGGTGATTCATTCCAAATCACCCTGAGGCTCAGAAGTCTCTATAGCAGTAACATCTTTATAAATAAGTGTAGAGCTGCTTCAGAACTGCAGACAAACTGGATAAAGTGCAGTGAACCCAAAGCTATCTTGTCTTTTCATGTCTTGTTTTTATATGTACTAATTATAGGAAGAAAATTTAGACGATTTACCAGAGCTTAAATAACGTGTATTGTGAATATTACTATGTATTAAAGTTAAGCTCATGTCCACTCAACAGAAATTGCGATACCTGTTTTCTGGTTGGTATGGCTAATGAGGTTGTTGCTTTTGGTTTAACAGGATTGAATTTGATATAGAGCAGATTTTTACTTTGAAGCTTAATTAGAGCATATCACAATACAATCACTGATCTAGATTTTGAATACATATGGGGCCAATAATGTATTTAATAGAAATATCAAAGATAATAGCATTGTAATAAAAATATATATTGCACTGCTTACTGTTGAGCCTCACACATACATAAAGGGAAGTGCATTTAAAATTCTGTTATCATAAGAAAACAGAAGATTTTTTTTTTTGTGTTTCAGGCTGCTCCTGTATTCCAATGGGGAATTAGCACTACAAATTTGAATTAAGATGAACAAAAACATGAAATACCTGAATTGAGTTGTAAAGGCACCCTACTGTTATATTACACTTAAAAACCTGGGCACAGACAACACAACTATGTTAGCTGCAAAAGTTTTTGTTTTTGGCTGCGTTTGGTTTTGAAAGAAAATATCAAATATAACTTGCTTTTCCAGTGCTTAGGCAACAGGCAGACATGAAGCTGTTTTGTTTTTGTCATTTTCTAAGAACTTCCATTGACTGGAAGTGTCTTCTACAACCGTGAGATATGTAGGAATGTAATGGGAGTGAAAACTCTTAGTTTAGCACATTGCTGTTAATCTGTGTTATTTTTAGAGATGTTTGCAGTTTTCGCAGTTTTATTGTTATGTATCTAAACCACCGAAAACAAGTGGTGCCATGTTATATAAGCATGTGGCAACAATTTGAATAAAGTGATTAAATTAAGACAACCAGGAGTTCTAACTGATATGATTATTTGCATAAAAAAATGCCACCTGCTTAATCTCAACTGTGATACCTGAAGAAACATCATATTGAACATGTTAAGAGCATTAATAAGAGATATAAATAAGTAATAATGGCACTTTTACAAAACACAATAACTGTACTACATTCCAAATGAATATAATGTATTAGGTTTTCTTTAATGAACTTGTTGCTGCTTGGTCATCAAAACTAACTGCAGAATACACACAATATTACAAGGAGTGTGCATTTGTCAGTTGTATGTTATGTATATCATTGTGTATTTGTTTTCTGTGCAATTATCAGAATTGTAACATGCATTCCTGGTTTCAGTTTACATGCAGAGATAACATATGACCTGCTTACATATTAAAGAGTACCTTCTGCAGAAGTAGTTTGGCATTGCGTATGTCTATTATCCTTGCCACTAGCAACCCTGGTTTTAATCGCCAGGGTGTTTGATGCAGTGCATACCCAAAAGTACCTACTGTGCATTGGAGGCTGTGGCAGGCTGGCGAGTGGAAAGAGGCCCAGAGACAGACTGCAGTTAAAAAAAAACACTATTATAAATAAACACAAAAATGAAAGGGCACAAGGGCCAAAACAAAGCAATTTAAACACAAAGAAAGACAAAAAGCAAAACTTACAAAAATAACAATTTCCAGGCTGGGCAATGCCTTCACTGGATTCAAACTTTCCAAACAACCAAAAAAAAACCCCCAACCTGCTTCCTCAGCTCCCTCTCCCAAATGAGAAGCAGAGGCCTCCTTTTATGTCAGGTGGCTGGGCGCTGATTGATCGTTAATTAACCTAATCAACTAATCAACCCCAGCCACCTGAACATAATAAACCCAGGCAGGTAGGGGAAGTTAACCCCATCCCTGCCAATTTAAAAAGGGCAGAGCTTTGTTCTGCCACAGAGGCAAATTAGAAAGACAAATCGACGGTTAATGTCAAAAGCTTTTAAAGTTAACAGAAATGTGGACAAGTGGAATATCTGCTATAGTATTTGGAACTTCAAGGGCATACATAAAAATAACTTTGTTCCTGTAATCTTCGGTCCATTTTATAGTACATGTATATCTAAATGGGAATCTTATTTCCCTGGATTAAAACAAAAAAAACAGGTAAAAAACGTGCCATGGGCTACCTTTGAATGTGAGGTGCACATCGGGATTGATAGCTGCTGCCATGATTAAGATAAATAACTTTGATCTGATAGAAAAGCTAATTCATTATTAGAAAATAAAGGCTTTCCACTTTTGATTATTTAATAATGACAATAATTAAATTGACCTTTTTGCCTGTGTGATCTAAATCATACTGTATAGTGCTTCACTGCTGAAACCACACTTTTAGTCTTGCTTATTTCGGCACGCTTGTTGGAGATGTGGACACTATTCAGTAGTGTATAAAGATACAGAGGGCGTTCCTCAGTGTGATAAACACAAATTGCTTTTCAGTTTAAATTAATTATCGGTTAACTCAGTTTAAAATATGTGCATTTCAAGAAGTGGCCTTGAGTAAAACAGTAGTAATTGTTGCACAAACGTGAATTTTCTTTGATACTGGTGTTTTACATATACTTCAGGCTACAAAGGCCACAGTTAGCACTAATTATGGACCACCTAACTTTAGTAAATCAGTTCAAGATTATTTGTGCGAGACTATTATGGAGAGGCAGCCCTAACAAGTATTGTTCAATATTTTATAAACACAATGTAATAAACATGTTGCCTTCCCTTTTTAAATATTTAACAGTATATATACAGTATAGATTCTCTTCTATGTCATATGCTTAAATATTTTTAATATATTACATTTGAATAACTATATTACAAATATATACTATGAAACATGTATACAATACCCACAGCATTACCAAAGATATATTTCATCAATGTTTTTCCAGATTCTAGGATTGTATTTATGCATCTTCATTTTATATTAGATATTGTAGTAAGAACATTTTAAGAAACTGTAATACTGAAAATATTGAGTCATGTTCCTGTCAAATATCCTATTTGTTTAATGTAAATATTTGCCATAATAATTGATGGATGTAGCTTCCCCAATGGTCCTTAGGTAATGCTATAACAGGCATTTTGTGAAAGGCTGAGCTTCTAAATTACATCTAAGCTATGACCTTCCAGAGAACAATGTAATATACCCCTGTCATACTTTAACATAGTTGTTATTCAAGTAAGACTATTATTAAAACATAGTTTCATTTACTGTATTTTCATTTTCTGTTTTCATTTATTTTTTTCAAAAGGAAGGGAAATGTCTTGAGATCATACTTTTTTAATCACTTCTAATAATATAATTGACTTATAATCAAAAGCCTCTCAAAAAATGAGATTTTCTTGCTGCTCACAAAACAGAAAAAGTGTATTACGTGTTATAAGATGTACATAAATACAATTATGTGTTATAACTTGTACATAGATACAATTACGTGTTATAAGATGTACATAGATACAATTACGTGTTATAAGATGTACATAGATACAATTACGTGTTATAACATTTATATAGATGTCCAGCCTAAGACAACCATCCAAACTAAAGATGGTGCAACAAAAACAAAAGCATGTTTATGTATTTAAACCGAAATAACTGTACAGTTAATTGTTTTTAAAAGAAGGATGGAGTGAGTGGGTTTGACAGTGGATATCTCGTGGACTTTCTCTTATAGAGCAGAATTCAGGTTTGGCATTCAGTTGTGTTGGTTTTTAGAAATATGCTAATAAAAATACAAATTCATACTGACATATAGGTTTAATACATTATCTTTTTTTTAGACAGTAAGCCACCAGTTTTCATTTAGTACTAATATTCCAAAAACTGTTGTTTGTTTTTCAACTGCTTTGTTCAATTTCAAGTAATAATAAAAAAACATGCACTTGACAGTATTAAATTTGACTTACATTTTTCCAGACACAGCTTCGCACTTGCATTTTTCTTTTTATAATGGCTTTATTTGTATAGAACCAATGTGTTAGCAGGATTGGATATTTTTAGTGGTAAAATGGTTCTCCAGTTCAGCTTCAAACATTAAAAAACGTTGTGTAAAACCTTGGCTAGCATTGTGCATGCAAACTAACTAATGAATGCTAAGTCAAATGAATATTCTTCCTGCAGTGACCCCTTCTGAACAGTAGGAAAAACTCACACATGAGAATCACTAATACGGATTGTAATTCAGTGTGACACCATAACAGTTTGGCTGTAGAAATTCCCATGAAAGAATTGAGGTTGTTTTTATATTTAGCTTACTCATTCTCACTTGGGTGATTGCTACATTATGATGAGTAGTCGTTGTGTTGAGGTGTGCATTATTGCAGTGCTGTGATACTGTGTTTCAATAAACCTGTATATATTTTATGCATGGACCCATGAAATGTAAGCTTTTGATAGTTGATTAGTCTTTCTTTATGATCTACCAGTTTCTGCAGGTTTGTTGACACGAGTCCATGTAGCTTCATATTTAAAATAAGGATCAATGGTAAATTCAAAAAGCATGAGGCGTTGTCTTGGTTATGGGTTACTTTAATGGGTGAGCACTTTGCAGAGTCCAGCTGTGATAACAGCAAGCAACGGATGGTGCAGTTTTCCCAACAAAAAGCTGTTCCCTGGCTACTTGAGTGTCTTGCTGCATAGATTTGATTATAATTACTCTCTCAGATGGCACCATGTTGCAGCACGTTTAAGATTGCCAGCTGTAAAAATCAATTTTGATAAGTGTCATCCTTCCATGCTTTCACAGAGTATAATTAGGAGTTAGTAGTTCAATCACCTGGACTTTTAAGCTACCTTCTTAAAAGTATGTAAATGTTTTAGGTATCCTGTTGATCACCTGCTGAGCAAAAATGCCTATTCACACTAAACGCTATGCTGGACGAGACACAACACTTACTTTTTCAAATCAGCACAATAACTTTCAGAATATTCCTTTACAGTATGTGGTTCAGCCGTGTTTCTACAATTTGGTATGAACAAAACCTTAACAAGGTCTAAGACAGTGCTTGGACTTTGCTGACTGATTTGTTACATGGCTTACATGTTATTTGCTACTGTATTCGATATCTTATTTTTAAGTGTAAAATTAGAACTAGCTGTCAATGCAGTCATAAACTTATATCAGTGATGGATGAGAGTAAATCAGACAATCTGATGCAGAAGCAAAACTAAATAAACAGGGTTTTATTTTCTCAGTTGGGGATTGTTAATTGCCTTGATGAGCTTGCTGACCAGGATGTCTGGAGATAACACAAAAATCAATTTGATAAAGATCCAGTATCTGTTGTAAAGATGAATGATTGAGCATATGTTCTTGTTTGGTAGTTTAATATAGTGAAATCCACTTACTTTAGAAAGAAACAAAAGAAGAAGCCAGTAAAGAAATCAACTCAAAGGGTTTTAAGCTGTTACTGACAGAATATTTCAGAAAGTTTCTACTGGCATTTTCGTACCTTTCAAAGGATTTTCCAATGATGTCTTTTTGCTGCAATTTATCCAATTGACAGTACAGTTATCAAAAAGTGATACAAATCAAAATGTAGACATCTTATACAAAAACAAACAAAAAAGTTAAATCCTCTATGCAAATGTCTTGTATTGATATTTTTCATATGATTAGGCAGAGGAGAAAACAATTTATCAAAAAATGTTCAGCAGAAATAAATCTTACCTTAATGCAAACATTAAAGTTATTATGTAAATGTTTGTGTTTCTGCATAACATCAAAGGCTATGGATTAGCATAATGATGCATAAACTAAACCAACTAAAATGAATATGGAACTTTTTTTTTTTTATTTAATACATTTCCAATAGTTGATTCAGCTCAACTTTCTGTTGACTTGCTAGTTAAAACATGCAGTGTATGATAGGTAAACAGAATACAGAACTTTCCAATGTCCTTGACTCGGTCCAAAATAAATATCCTAAGAACAGTTGTATTGTTGGCGTGTAACAAAAACGATTTCAGAGCATTCGAGAAGCAGAGTTCATAGCCCTGTGCACAGGAAATACACTCACACCAACCAGGGTTTCAGTGTGGACCCAGAGAAGACACTGAAGTTGCTGTTGCCCCAAGTATTTACTTATATAACCCCCTTTGCATAACTAATATCCTGTGTGTGTGTGTGTGTGTGTGTGTGTGTGTGTGTGTGTGTGTGTCTCTTGTATGTTGTGCATGTACAGAGGACCTGAATCTGGAAGCACATTCAAACATATGCAGTAGGTATACATTAACTTTAACTGCCTTTGGGGGGAAAAAAAAAACCTTTTCGAATGCATATAAATATTACCCCCCTTTTCTGCAATGTTTCTTCAAGATTAATTCTAACAAGATGTGATCCAATAATCCTATTAAAATGTATTCTGGACTTTGAGTTGACCTTGAATGAATTATTTTCATTCTTCGAAAGGTGCTGGATTTGGGCACCTTCAGAAGGCAAGAAGAGACTGCTGGTATTGAAACACAAATTCCCTGTGTGGCTCATAGCTTAACAAACATACTTCCCATAGATGTAAACATGTATTGTTAAATTAATCCCAGGCGTGCATTGTTTCAATTCTAATTCAGGTAAGAGAATAGCATGCACCTTGTTTAATTATAACAGACATGAATTTATTGATTTATGTGTGGGTTGTGTGTTATTACAGTTATTTGAACAACATTGTAAGTTAGTACTTAAAAAAAAACACAATTAATAACAGTTTGATATATATATATATATATATATATATATATATATATATATATATATATATATATATATATATATAGATATAATATACCTGGAGCACTTTCTGAAGTAACACGTTAACCCTAGTCACATTCAATTTAATGCGCTACCACATTTAGTTACCCATTTGAAAAAGGAACCATTACAGTTACAAGGTATGGAAAAATTTTACAGTTAATGTGTTACTCTCCAACACTGATTATACTATTCAATATAGTGTACTGTTGTGTTTTTGGTAGGATACTATACAAGGAGTACCTCTTACAGAACCTTGCATACCTTCCACTATTCTTGATTTGGTGCAAAATGTTACAAAAGAAACATAAAGCAAGGCTGCTTAGTCATGACAATTATACATGAGATGCAGATTATACAGGGGGATGCACATTATACTCTCTAACTCCAAGACAGTCAGTAGCTCCCAGTGACTATTGAAGGACTGTTTTTTTTTTATTATTGCTGTTGAAAGTGTGAGAGGAAGTCACAAAGAGATCATAAAAGATAATATGAACATGAAAAGCAGCTATGTTGTTGTCAGAGCAGTGCAAATATGTATTTATTTAGTCTTGGTGAAAAACACAAGAAGGAAAAAAAAATGATTATGATCTATTTTTGCATGTAACATTAATGAAAAACCACATCATTTACTATCATAAGTGGAGTCACGTGAAGTAAAGTTCTTATGAAGTATTTTGTGCAATGACACGTACTTTTCACATGTCTTACAGCTCTTTGGTCTACTCTGAATGATGCTTCAGGGTTGTTTTATTGAACCTACTGTATATCATGCCAGGGTAAGACATCAAAAACCAATTTAAGGGGACATTTTAAGCTATTTAAGTAGTATTAATGCCTAACCCTACAGGTATCCGTAATGCTGACCCTAAGTTTAAACAAAGTTGTATCTGATCATAGTCATTGGTTTCATAAGTGTCAAGCCAGATTCTTCCATGTGAGATGTCAAGCGTAAAGTATTGTGCCCCCACAACAGCTTGAAATGCTGTATCCCAGGCTGCAGAGATGTGACTGATAATATGCAGGGCAGCTGAAACACAGTACAGTGATCTGGTAATTTGCTCATTAAAAAAGAAAAAAAACAGGTAGTATTAATTATAAAGTGGATGCCAGACTGAGCATAGGCAATTCATCATACACAACACGCACGTTAATCACTGGTACTCGTTGGCACAGACAAGAGAACCCTAACTACTTAGTTAAAATAATTTAGTTTAAGTTGTATTTGTTTTGTTGTATGCTCTACAGAGTGGTACAGTGTTACTATCCGTTAGGTTTCCAAGTGGTCGTGACTGGCAGTAACACATTTAGCATAATGTCTGATCCAGGTCTTAATTTTCTGAAATACTGTCTAAAAAGTTGATGTACTGATTGATGTGGTATGATAATACAGTGTGCTGTTACAGATATACACTCCATTGTGATTTTATAGTGTCTCAAATCTGATGTTTTTGACATGTCTCACTTCTACAGTATGTCTCATTCCTAACCCTAAACACATTTACACATTCTCCTGTTTTAAATGTGTACACGATGAAAGCCATGTATTGCATATGTCAAACCTTGTAAGCCTGTTGTTCCTCTAAGCTACACTTGTGGTAAAGCAGTGAAATATAGTGCTTTGAGTAAGTGGTTGGATGGATGGTTCATGGATCACTGTGTTTCTGTTAGAAGGAAAGAAAAATCAGGTCATTAGGTAAGCTGAAGGGCTGACCTTTTATATTCTTCCATTTTTTTAAGACATGTAGCTGTATGAAATGAAAGATAAACACAAGGGTTTTGACTTTTGATTATTTGAGAATAATAGATTATTAAAGTGTACACTTTAAATTGGATTGCTCAAAAATTGGCTTCTCATGGGCCAGCATGAAATCATGTCCAATTCTTGGGGGGCATCTTGAGATCAGAATATCAAAATCATCATTCTTATACGATGACAGCATACAATTTTTTCCTTAACATATTTGCATAGCAATACGTATGATATAAAGAAAAAAAAATCGAATCTAATATTGAAAGCCATGTATTGTTTTCATTGTACATAACAAGGTTTGTCCCTATTTCCATGAGCAATTTCATTTTGTTTCTGGAATAATGTAAGATATTCAGAATCAGTCATGGTGCATTTAATGTACATTTATTTGCATACTCAATCTAGAATCTAGTAAATAATAATTAGGGGTAATTTACAGGTTTGCATACCAGTACTGATCATATTCAACATTACACCTGATAACAAGTAATGGAAATGATGTAATTAGAAAGAGAATGAATGAAGTTATTTTATGTTTACTTTTGTGCAGATGGGACTTTTAGATTAGAAAATTAAAATTTGGAAAAATTTTGGAAAAAACCTTAGAGCAGTCTGATGCAGAGGTTAGATGTACAACAAACACCAATTCTCAAGGGCTTTAGACAGTAGCATACTCTGGCAATGTTTGTGCTTTGTTCTGCTGGGGGGTGGGGGGTTGTGGCTTGTTTTTACACCACTCAGATAAACTACAACCAAACAACTAAGACAGCACCCTCAAGTTGTTTGATTCTCATTTTGTAACTTGGAATGTTATCTCAAAAGTTATTTACCGGCTGGTGTAAATGCTTTGAAAATATGCCCCTGTGTTCTTTAAATATCTTGTATTGATGTATAGAAAAAAAGATTTTAATAAGCAAGACACCCCACGAGTACAGTGTTACCCTAAATGTTATTCATTTACTTGCAACGCAGAACAATTAAATGGGTTATTTGTTTAAATAATGGTAACTGCCAATTCTGCTACCAGTACTACACTCAGTAACATGCTAGTCCTTATTGTTATACTGTTTATTGAGTGATTAACTGTGTTTTTCAAGTAGAAAACCAGAAAATATATCAATGGTTTTCAACCTAATTAATGCAAAGCTTTATGCAACTTCCTCAACCACATCTGTAGCCCGATTCACTGACAAAAAAGAACAAAAGCAAGAAAATTAAAATATCTTGCTATACTCAGTGATACTTAACCAACATAATACCATGACCCATCTGTCATTACCTCCGTGTAGTCCATTTCATAATTAAGACTACTTTTCCTTATAAACTTGTCCAGATGTGCCACTGAACTTGATGCCCCTGCTTTGTCATGAAGAGCCAATGCTGAGCTGGTTAAAAAGGTTTTTTTCCAGAAGAGCTGTAGCTGGATTTTTCAACGTTACACTGTTTCTATAGATTAGAAGAAAACATTGAACAAAACAATCGGAAACACGATCGTGATGCAGCCTTTTGGCTTTGGAGACACAATTACAGTGCATAATGCTTAACTGTTTAATGAACTCCCAACAAGGCAGTTCAATACGAATATCTGACCTCGCTGACAATGACTGATGGATTGGAGCTGTGCGGCAGAGTGCTATTAGAATGTCAAATAACATCATTATTCATAATTACCAGGAATTATTCAAGTGAAATGACAAATCTAATGGAAAACAATTCATTGTGTGTGGGTGTGTTTTGTGTGTGTGTGTGTGTGTGTGTGTGGGTGTTGGCTGCTCGCTGGGCTGTTTTCATCAAATGCCAGTCCTCCAAGTGACACCTTGAGAAGGCAGGAGATGTACAGGGCAGGAGAGTGAGCAATTAAAATGGCAATAATGTGATTAATGTCTTTAAGCATTTGTCGCCTAAGTTCAGCTGAAAGATATAAATCATGCATCCGTGTGGTTAATAGTAATACCTCATTCAAGGTTAGAAAACACTATACTGAGTGTTTTGGGTTTGTGAATAATAATAATAATAATAATAATAATAATAATAATAATAATAATAATATATAATGTTCTCAATATATTTTTTTACTGTATAGTGAATGGATCATATAGCGAGTCAGTTTATAAAAAATTACTATTGAAAATTCCCTCCTAAGAATGTTCTGCACAACTAAATATGAACTTTGGAGAATTAATTATGTTAAAAGCTTGACTATACTAAAATACTGCCAAATTGTAGCCCAAGTTATGACTTTTGGCACCAGCTAGTCAAAAAAAACTTTATGATGTGCTGTAGTGCTAAAAATAAAAAATTAAACAACATGTAAAAAATAAAATGGTAACATCCTGCGATTTTAAGTTTTTCATTCAACATGGCTCCTGTGGGGAGAATTCATTAAAATCTAAGCAAGCTTAGTAGTAGTTTTGATTAAGCAGCTGTGTACTTGCAAGATGAATATTTCATTGCTGTTTACACAGAGATATCTTAACAAGTGCTTGTTAATACTGAATACAACTGCATACTGCATTTCCTTCTTCACAGTGTTAAAACTTATTGAAGTTAAATATTTAACATTCATTTATATTCTTTCCATTTATTATTAAAGTAGTTTATTAACACTATGACTGGTTCCCCATTTAAAGTGATGAAAATCTGGTTTTCACTTAAATTGGTACGTTACCTAAGCGAGAACATTGAAGTGAGTTTGTTCTACAGCGTCTGCAGCTTAGATACCAGGAAGCAGCAGAAACTTAATCTGGAGTGTATTTCAAATCTTTGCATGTCTGTTTTATTACTCTCTGAAATGTACCTTTATCTTTGCACAGGGATCAGCACAGTGTAAGTGATATTTATTTGTGTCTCCAGAGCAAAAATAAAATCTACAGACATAACAAGTATATGCTAACTAGGTTATTAAAACTGTTGAAAAACAGGGGGGGTACTGTTTTCATGGTATTTTGGATTTATTTGGGGAAAATGAAACAAAATTAAATTGTCAGAAAATAACCGTGAAATAGGGCACATGGCAGTAAATTAGCGAGGAAAAATGTTTCTTCAGTGAGAAATGTACTTTAAAGCCAACATTCTATGCTTTGGTTGATAGAAAAAATAAGTAAAAAAAAAAAAAAAAACTGAAAAAAACAGCATCTACAATTATGAATTTTTTTCGCCCCTTTGATATTCATAGTGTTCATTTAGGAGCCAGAACTAAGAGGGCTTCTTCGATTTATTATTTTTGTGATATTAATGTAGATTTCAGGATTCCATTCCTGGAAGTTTTAAAATGGTTTTCAGAACAAACAATGCAAGCAGTGAAGCCTAATTAAAAGTTTCTCATGAAGACAAGTTAATGTCAACATAGAAGCTGTTCATTCTCTGAATGGACAGTACAAAAGAAAACAAAATAACCTCAAAATAATTGGGGTCTATACAAGTAAATAAACAAGTAACTAAGTAAAAGGAAGAGTTTTGTTTCAACCTTTGGAGTTAGAAGGAAAGTTGGAGGTACCAACTCAATGTCATATGAAGTGTAGCAACACGCTTAAATCTTGAAGACCTACTGAAAGTACAGGTGCCACCTGTTCCTATTCTCTTCATTGCACCATTGATAGTTTCATTTGGTGCTTTTTGGAGTGTTTCAACATCTCTGATTTTGGCCTCAACTCTCAAGGAGGTTTATATGTGCCCAACTCAGTGAGTGAATGTGCTACTGTAGTTTATATCTACATCCAGTGCTTAACACTGAAACTACCATTTTCCTTACAAAACATTCAGGAGAAACACAAACTTAAGTAAAGTAAAACATTGACAAGGGACACACATCTAATTTAGTCTAGTTTAGCAGTTTGCAATAGCATGCTAATTATACATCCTTTATTCTTCCTAGGCTGGAGTCACTGCTATGTATAAACTACAATTTTCCTGGTCTGCAGCAAACTGATGCCAGTAAAATTAATGGCTTTTAAATACATGGCAGAACCAAAACACTTTGTCTATAGACATTCATTAAACTGACACTTATTAACATGTGATAAAAAATAAAATAAAGATTACTGTATTCATAAATTTCAGAATATGAATTGTATTCAGTTAGCACACAAAATGAGTGTATTCTCTGACACCTCCCTGGCTGTATTTGTAGATAATGCAGTCTAAGATGATTATTATTTTTATATAATTCCAATGTCTGATTGACTTTTTTAATTGTAGTCATCCATGTTTGGTGGCAGTCTAGAAAGACTGATTACCAGGATGAAATCACAGAATACAATATTATTCCATAATTACAATACTTAATGAGCCCGCAAAATGTAGTTGGATAGCTGGTCATTGCAATTAACAATCAGCTTGTGGCTAATAAGTAGAACTGCAAAGCTGTAATGCTTGAATTGTGGTAGCCGGTAACCAGGAGGTCCCCGGTTCAAATCCTGGCTCACTCACTGACTCTCTGTGTGACCCTGAGCAAATCACTTGTGCTCTGTCTTTCGTGTGAGATGTTGTTGTAAGTGACTCTGCAGCTGATGCATAGTTCACACACCCTAGTCTCTGTAAGTTGCCTTGGATAAAGGCATCTGCTAAATAATAATAGTAATAATAATAATATTGTTATTACTAATCCACTGTCATTCTTCTTATAGGTGGAAAACCAATAATGCCATGGGGAGTGCTGTAATTCTTTTAAATCATATTTTAGTATATTCCTTGAAAGATCTCTTTGAGAACTCTGGACATCAAACTATGTCCAGCCCTGTAGTGAAAGCTGATACCATTCACAAAGCAATGTTAAAATATACCACTGGAATGAAAACACATTTGTAAAGCTGAAAAAGCCTTGGCCTGTTATTGCCTAATGAACTGAAGGTTTTGAGGCGTTCACTTTATTTAATAAGGGATCTTTAAAGGAATTCGTGGCAGGAGCAGTTCTAGCTTTTGGTCAGCTAAGGTTAAAATGTCCTTGCTGGGTTGTTACAGAATAATAACCACAGCAAGAGAGCCCTGAAGCTTTATATGTTCAGCAGTGGCTGATCAAGTCATGTAAAGTCATGTAAAGGTCTGCCCCTTTCAACAACATACTAGCTGCAATGCATTCGACACCTTCCAGAGTGCCAGGCAATATTAATTGTTTTTGGTTTGGAGGTTTAGAGTAAAATTCGGACAGGATCATTAGGGGGTGGTATAGTAAATGTTACCATCCAGCCAGACAGCCCAAGGCACAATTGGTTTTTCCAATGCTGAACTAATAAATGTATAATGCAATTAAGGAAAGAGTGTCATCAAAATATAATCAGAACTGGTGGATTGTAGGAATGTACAATCGATCTGAAAAGATAAAATGTTATCGATTAAGCCAACACATGTAATCATGCAAACGCTATTTACTGGAAAGTCAATTGGTAATGTTCGGCACTCCCCCTTGTGGGTATAACTTTGAGTGTTGGTCACGTCTCATCTAACCAAATCGTAACGCAACCCACGAACGCTGAAACCTATTGTTTTATCTTTCTCTTGGTAAGTCAAACTCCTGTGAGCTTTGGGTTCTGTCTTTTTGCCACGATCTCTGCTCTTTAATAAGCTCGTCAGTGGCAGAAAGAATGGCCAGAGATTATAAATAATTGTAGCTGCCTTTGATTTTAATGATTAAAGGTAACATTTAAATGTTGTAAAAGAACAAAACATAAAATAAACTTTTCAAATAATTACGATTTGATTAAATGAAGGTATTTTTATTTGCCCAGTATCTGTAATTCGTTACTATAAAACATGCATTTACTGTGAAAGCTACCAGTTCTTCTGCATTTGAAATATTAATGCTCTTATGAGATCCTGCACAGCAGAATTGCCTCGGGTTATTTTCATTTTCAGAGTTTAAAATGATGGAAAGGCTGTAATTTATGTTTTTTAACTTTTCAACCTGATAGTTTTACTTCTTTCTCAGATCCAGTGGGGAGTTTGTTAGCCCTCTGGGAGGTCGCAGTACAGTAACATACTCCAAAGTTATATAATGTTATAAGTTTTGAATGAGATGAATTCAAAAAAGAATGTGATAAAACCAGACATAAAGGCTGTCTGCTCAACTTAGAAATGCTGGGCCCTATTTGCAAAGCTTGAACTCATTTTCTTTTTTAAAGTCTGCTGTGGGTGGATTAAATAAAGTTTGATATTGTAGTGTGTCAGGGTGAGTGGAGTGGAGGAGTCCAGGGTTTAAAGACGCAGCAGGAGTCTGCATAAGACTTTTGTCGGTGGTGTAAAGTAGGTGGCACATGTAAGGCAACGCTCCAGGCTCTTTTGTATATTATTAAGATACTGTGATGGTAAGCATGCAGTGCAGTTTGCATCTCAGCCACTGTCTGTGCATTAGGTTGACTCACCTTATTGATCCCAGTGTTTGCTTCTGATATACCGGCAACAGCAGGGCTGCCTCAGTGGTGTCAGAAAACAGACAGACACTCCAAACCAAACTCAAAGTCCCGGTGAGAATGTGGAGTGGAGTGCCAAATAAAGGTGTTGTTATCCATTGTAATTCAAAGATAATTATAATGATGTTTCAACGGAGGTTGACAAATATGAACCAACACTCTTTTGTGATAATGTGCTTGATTGTCTTGACTGTCCAGTAAAAAAGGCTATGTTATGCCACAGGCTAATTTTAAGTGTGCACAGCACGGGTCACAGAACTGGGCAGGAATATGTTGTGCACACCATGTCAAAACCATATTGATGAGGCACATAGAGAAATACATTAGCATTATTATTTTCCCCCCTTCAGGTGCACTGAGAATATTTCAAGTGAATTATACAGCAGCAGCGCTTGACAAGAAGAAATCTTGTCCCCGTAGGGTTTTTACTTCAAACATAACAAGAGCAAAGCTGGCCCAATTTAAAGACTGCCCTGTTGTCACACTTTCTTTATTGGATAATCCCAGAGGTGAGACTTTTATATTTAAGTGTCACAAAACTTTTCAGAACTGTAGTTTTGCATAACATCTTGCTTTTTTATTTTTTATTGTACTGAAGGATGATAGCAATTAGTGGAGCAGTATGCTGTATGGTTTAATTTGTTATGGTTGGTATGGTCTGGGTCTCAGGTCCGTGCATACAGTTGAGCTTTTTCCATCTGAAATAATATAGAACTAATGTTTCGAAAGAACAGTTTTTCTAACATAAATCATGTATTTATTATAGTAGGGTTGTGATGGTTTAAGCTTTACAACATTGAGATTGAACCAATTGTAACATGCTGTGGCAGGCTGGCGAGTGGATAGAGGCCCAGAGACAGACTGCAGTTAAAAAAAAATATACTTTTATTATAAATAGATACAAAAATAAAAGGCAGAAGGGCCAAAACAAAGGGATTGTAACACAAAAAGAAAGACAAAAAAGCAAAATGTACAAAATAAAGATTTCCAGGCTGGGCAATGCCTTCACTGGAATCAAACTTTCAAAAATACAACCAACAAAACACCAACCCGCTTCCTCAGCTCCCTCCTCCCCAAATGAGAAGCAGAGGCCTCCTTTTATGTCAGGTGGCTGGGCGCTGATTGATCGTTAATTAACCTAATCAACTAATCAACCCCAGCCACCTGAACATAATAAACCCAGGCAGGTAGGGGAAATTAACCCCATCCTTGCCAATTTAAAAAGGGCAGAGCTTTGCTCTGCCACACATGCACTGGCATTTTAATGAGAGAGTATACAGCTTTGATAAAGCATTATAAAATAGGCTGGGACATATATAAATGTTAGCTGGGTTAAATAGCAAGATTATACATTTTCTAAAAAAAAATTAAAAAGCAGGGAAACATCTGGAAAAAAACAAACAATGGTACAACCACTTTATTATTTCATAGCCAGCCAGTTAGAAATAAGTTGCTTTTCTTACAGTGCTGGGTTGTGGTTTATTAGGTCCCAAAAGCAGAATAATTTAGCCTTTGTAAAAACAAAAGCATATTTTAAAATGTTTTATTTATTTATTTATTATTTGACAAACTGCTTTGTGATATGGTAAACATTGATTATATTTCAAAGGTTCTGATAGGGAAAGTCTGGAAAAAGATAAATTATGTCTGAATTTTAAGGTAAATAGTTTTATAACAAGTGCATTTGTAAGGCTATAAATCATCAAGGAGACAATGCTAGAATATATCTAGCCTTTATTTACTACAGGGGTCACTGGTGAGCCAAGGAGACCTTGGCCTACCTAAGCCCCCCACCTCCTGGGAGCTCCCGTCTACGGTCGGCAAAGGAATAGCGTGGACTCGAACCGACGTCATCCAGGCCATAGGGCACATCCTGCACTCCAGATGCGCCACTCGGGAGCCCCCCTTAAATCATGTTTTTAATAATAATTTGGCACTTCAAAATAAAAGAAAGCCATCGTTTTCGTAGAACTTCATGCTCATGATATCTAAGGAAATGACTCTCCCCTATCTGCTGCTTACATCTTGAGCAAAAGGAGAAGTAGCCTGCCCAGGATGATGAGTTCTTTGAACAATTTAAATTGTTCAAAGAAAAGATGCCGTAACTTTGGGCAGAGCTGCATTCAGATATAATACCAACTATTGTACCCTTGCCATCATACAGTGGGTTAATGCATGTATGAATCCACTATAATCTGCAATAAATGTTGTAAACAAAGCAGTTTACCCAGAAAAGTTACCCAGGCTGGCATTTTAGTCAACAGTAACCCACAAAACATGAGTTACAATAAACACAACTGTAATGAATCCCTCGCAGATGGATTTTAGAAAATTTGTCAATAAATCTGACCTTTCAATCTCAATTGCAGATGATACAATTCAAGTCTACCCAATCTGACTACAAATAGATGTTGCTGTACATTTTTAAGCTAATGAAATGAACAAACCCAGGGGTTTTACTAGATTTGTAACAGTAGCATCTGCTGATAATCTGATTGTTGAAGGTGTAGTCCCTACGGTTTTAATATTCATTGTCCTATCCTGTACTAGCGTAATTACAGCATTTTGATGTTCTTTTTATCAGTAAGAAGTTGAATTTTTCATATGTACATTTTCTTTACTTTGAGAAGTCCCTGACTGCTTCTTCAGGTGGGATCCGTACAATATCCAGACTCTCCCTGCCACCAAGTTGCCCATTCCAATTAAAAATCTTTGTAGGACATCAACCAATGGTAGTCATCATTCTATTATGAACTTTTCTCTTCAAAACAGTTGATATTTGGCCCCAGAATTATATAATAAAGGGAGCATACTTAAGGCTGGTTTATACTACTGACTGCGACCCAATTTTTGGTCTCAGTCAGTGTCTTCGACGGTTGGGTTGACCTCATCCGCACTGCCGCTAGTTGTGTCTTTTTTTTAAAAGTCGTATGGCCTTTTCTTGTGTGTTTGCGACAGCAAAATGCACAGGGTCGGATGATGTTGAGAAAATCCAACATTTGTTGCATGGTCACAAACCAGTGAAGCGTGATAGAGCAAGTTTTTGAGGAACCCAATAAACATGAACAGCAGAACAGGATTTTAAACTTGCCTCTAAACTGAATGAAATTATAACGTAAATGAACCTTTGCTAAAATGAATATTGGTACTTACATAGGCTACCATGCACAGCAACCACTTATATAATAATAATAATAATAATAATAATAATAATAATAATAATAATAATAATAATAATAATGAATACAATGTATTTTTATTTGTACTATTACTATTCTTTGTATATATTTGAGTCACTAGTAATTTAACGTCGCTATTTATTTTCTGTATGCAATTACTTTCCACATCAAATCAGTAACGTTGCTCAGCTGTTCGATACATCTGATTGAAGGCAGTATGGAGAACAGCTGATCAGTTTTACTTGTTTGCTGCTCATAAAATATATATGAGCCAATTTACACATTCACTTCATTCATGAGACAAGCAATTGTGGAGCCTGTTGGCAACCCTAGTCACAAGTCGACCCCGGCAGTAATGCAGACTGAAAGTATGACCAACAGCTACAAACACTTTGCTGCGTCAAAAAGTCTGCAAACTCAGGGGTGCTTCAGTCCTTCTGATGCACCCCTAGAAGTGCCTGTAGCTGATGTATGGCTTTTTTCTGCGACAGAAGTATAAACCAACCTTTATACTGTTTGTGGTAGTATCTTATTTCATATAGGAGTGGCTATTCCATTCTTGCTCTAACATAACCTTGTAAATATTCAGAGAGAGAAAACTCTTTGCAAGGTTAAGACTAACACTGTAACCATATCGCCAGTATCCCAACCAGAGTGCATGGATTAGTTAGTAAGATCATAGCTGCATGTAATTGGATTATTATGTATAGCATTACCTCTATAACTTGGATCGCTGGAGGGCGAAATGTTATAGTCTTTGCAGTGTTTATTATCTCCTTTCCCAACAGAGCTGTACAAATTATTTATTTACTTATTTATTGGTAATCTGGTAAACTCAACTGACAATGAAAAGTAAGTTTACGGCCTCTGCGTGCCAGTAGGATGGTAAAAATGTCAGCACACCAGATGAGAGGAAAATAAATAATCTTCCAATTGGCTTTTAAACATTCGGAAGTGTGGAAGTGTTAAAAACAATAAGGAGTACGACTAACGAGTATTCTAAACAACCCTAATGAGCATTCTGTTGACAAATATCTTTGAATGTAAGTGCTGTCAAAATGTAGTTCACAGCTTGTTCTAAAATAATTCAGTTTTAGACACTTAATCACATTATTTAAACACAGTCGACTCCAGGCTACACAGTGGTGTGGTGGAAAGACGTCTTGCTGGTTTGAGTTTCAAGTAGACTTCTGCCAGCCTTCAGTCAGCTGCCAGTGTAGACTTCTCTTGCATAGGGTTAAACATCATGCCTCCGGTGGGCCAAAAACATTCTGAAAATCGTAAGCTTCTGGTGCATGGATTCCTGTGATAAGCTGGTCATAAATGGAGGGATTTGTGATACGTATCAAAGAGCAGAATACATTTGTGCATCTCTTCTACTTGAAATAATGGGTAGAAAAGACTATTTTGCATACCGCAGCAGGAGTCAAAGTTTGACAAGACACAAATAAAATGCTATTACCATAGTTTATTCTTAGCACTAAGCATTCACCAGTTAACTGCTGAACACATTAAAAAAAAAAAAAAAAAAAAAAAAGATGAGGGCAAAAACATAATGACATACTGGAGTGTTTCTTTAAAATTGTTTCTGTCGTAGATTCTAGAGTCCTCTTTCAGTGTTACACTATAATTACAGATTTGATCTGATAGCTTGTCTTTACTGCAGTGCAGTGCTGGGAGTCTTGAAGAATTAGTCTTTTAAAATGAATTTTGATTGTATTTGAAAAATTGGATTGTATTTACTCCAAGAGGCGATTACTCATCTCATATGTTTGTTCAAGAAACAACAGTTTATTTATGGTTATCCAACTTGTTTATGGAGCTACACAAGTTGTACAAGTTGTTACTTGTTTTATTTACCTTTGTAATGCAACATGAGTTCCTAGCCCTTTGGAAAGAACATTGGCAGTGTTTACATGCATGAGTCATGACCGTTTTCCTCACGACCTGTTTGCCGTGCATTTCAGGAAATGTGTTGCTATGCAATTCTGATTTAGGAAAGAAAATCACCCATACTAATGCAGATTACTCAATTCACAGTCATTCAGGGGAGGGGATATTGAAATGACCATGTCTGCGTACTAAGTAGTTAAAGAGCGACTCTGAATATCCTGAGGAAAGATTCATGCGCTGCCATGAAGATAAAAACATTTAACAAGAGAATATTAATCCAGGTGTTGTCGTTCACATTCTGAATTAATTTCTACAAGTTTTACTACTTAGAATTTATATTTGTGTGTGTTTGTGGAATATCTAAAAGTTGCATTTCACTAACACTAGAACCACCTTTTATAATGTTTTTATTTTGAATATAACCTACAATCTTCAATACAATGTTGCAGTTATACGCTGTAGGCAATATTTAACATATTAGTGTAGGCAGTTGGTCTTGATGCTGCCCACAAGAGAAGATGATTAACATGCAAAAGGCTCATGACTGTAGCACAATGAGCATACAGTAGTACTGGTAATTGCAGTAGAATATTTAATTGCAATCAATATCTAGAATAACTGAGTGAAATCTTACAACTTTTAGACAACATTTATGTCAGGAATCGTAATATAAGATAGTGATGAATATTGGGATGTTTCATATCAAGCTCTGATTGGAAGCTTGAGAAATATTGCCTTGTGTTTTCTTAACAGTTCTATTGTTCAGAACCCAAACGTGATGTTAGCATTATGCAACACTGTGCTTATCTTTGTAACAGAATAATGTATGCTTTGTATTATAAATATATGTCATATCATACCAAACTATATAATATATTTGGATCAACAGATTTTTCAGCTCTTCCTTGATTTTGAAGGCAATTTGCTCCCAGAGCCCCCTCTAGCAAGGGGTAAGATAACTGTCAGACTTAATAGCAACAAAGCACACTGTGTGCGAGTCCAACCATTGCATGTCAAAAACAGCAATAGCCTTAGCTAATGTCAAGAAGGTTGTGTTGACAAAAATAATAAAAACATGTTTTTATTTAGACTCGTTTTAGCTTTTTAGATACAAATAACTCAAACATATTAAAATAAACAGTAAAGAGTAACTTTTGTTGATTGTTGATAAGCTAAACCGTTAATGAATACTTGCATCTTAGTATTGGAATCTGTAAACCGAGAAACACGTTTGTAAATGCAATGGAGAAGTGATCCCTGATATGACACAACCTATTCTTTTCAAATGAACAAACAGAATGATCACAAAGACAAGGTTATATTTAAGGAACATGATTTGTCCCTCTAGGCCAGATTTAAGCCATAGTGGCATAGCAGTAGTTAGGGCATCTACACCACTCTTTCTTCATGTTTCTGACCTCGGCATAAATGGAAGGTTTCGTTTTCCATTGCTGTCAGTCCCTTACTTTGTAAGAAAGCAATCTACCCTTCAATTTTTTTAAAAGAATGATGGTAATGGTTAGCAGTCTTAGCTGACATTGTAACCCATCTGTCTTTTGATGTAGAGCATCTATACACATCGGGATTGCCACTCAAATAAAAAGTTACAGGAAGGAAAAGTGAAGTACAGGGTTTTTCAATGGAAAAATGTGAAGGACAAGGTTTTCTTGATGGAAAAGTGTGAAGGTTATATTGGTGGATAACTGTGAAAGAAAGGTTATTTCAGTGGAGAAGGGTTTTCTATTAAAAAATATCTCTTGCTTTTCCATGAAAAAAACTGTACTTCATACTTTTCTGTTGAAATCTGTCCTCCTCACTTTTCTGTAAATAAAAAACCCTAACCTTCAAAATGTTCTACTAAGAAAACCCTGTCCTTCACACTTTTCCAGTGAAAGAGCCAAATGCTTTACACTTTTCCACTGAAATCACACTTTTCTACCGAACCTGGGCAATGCCTGAACAAAAATGTTTTTGCTTTGTTCCAGCATTTTGTTTGTGAAAGTTGACAATGTGTTTGTGAATCGAAGTGGGGTAAAGGGAGAATGTTAAACATGTCCTTGCGGTAAAATTGTGTCAATTAAAATATTTAATTCTTGCTTTTACATGGTTAATTTCCCTGGGAATTAGGAAGGGTATATAACCCTAAGCTGGAGCTCAGCAGGCAGTGTAGGCTGGATTGTGTTCTGGAGAATCTGCTATACCGTTAACTACTCAATGAGATTTTTTTTTTTTGATAGTATATGTTTTTGATTTATAATAAACCAGCTAGAGTTAGAAATGCATTTTCATGTGCAAAACTCGTGATTTAAAATGGAACCAAGGGATCTTCAAAAGAGCATATGGCAAATGCCATAAGTAGTTTTTGTCTTTTGAGATGCTTGGCAAGGGTAAATCAGAAAAAATTGTGTTGGATCCTAAAGCTCCGTGTCTGCAGTCTTAAGAGACAACGCTCCTAAAATAATGAATGGAAAGATTTCATTTTGGATTATGGCAGGTATAAGGAAAACCCTGCAGATCAATAGCCGTTTAACCTTTATAAAAAGTGATTATGGGTGAGCTTTGTGTTTATTGAAACTAGCTTCGGATAGCAGAGCTTTCAGCAGGGGTAGCAGCAGGCTCATCCTCAACAATGCAGGGTCTTGAGGGAGGACTTTACTTCAATTATTGGAATGCATTTGCTTCCGCACAGAGCTTCAACTTGAATATATAAAACCTACTGAAGGTGATATTTCTCTTGTTGTTTTAACTGGGACCTGGTAGACAGAGAACACATATTAATGGAGCTGACTTGCAAGACCGCTGGGATCCGTTACAGTGCAAGATATTGCTCACAGATAATTAACCTGAACTGTTAATCAAGTTTAACAGGTTGTGCTTAATGAATCAAGACAAGGCATCTGCTGTGGCCAGCCAAAATCTAATCTGGTTAGGGACCTTAACTCCAAGTGTAGCCCAACGCACAGTGGGATGTGGTCGAAGGCATTATCTTACTGGTGCGTGCATCAGTCTTTGATTGTTAGCTTCTGTTGACAGGAGAGTCAGGAACCCATAGGGAAGCTGTCCTCAATTCCTGGGTTAAATAATGGTGCTGGAGACATGTCACTTCCTGCATTGTTAATTTCCCAGTTGCCGTTCCTCTCTTTCTAGTTTTGTTCTTTAATGTTTTACTTTTTTAATCAGATCAAACTTGTAGGAATAGTGTTCTTTCTAATAACACACACACACACACATACACTCATGCATGTACACACACATAATTTCAAATTTACATATATTATATGTGTTATTTTGTACCACTGTCCCTCAGTGGTACTTTGGCAGCTGAAATCTGCTTAACATGTGACTTCCAATGGCAATTACTGATCACTAGTAAATCCATAAATGTTTAGGTCATTTTGTGAGTAACTCAATATTTTCTGTTAAATCTTTTTATTAAATACTAATAGGTTATAGGAACAACTAGAAGCTTTTTGGTAAATAGTGTTTGTGATTTAATGGTTAAAGGATTTGGCACGTTTCAGTTTTATTTACCTATATTTTGGATTTTCTTTTAAAATTGTACTTTGTCTATAACCGTTTTGTATATCAGCTTGCTGAAATAGTGAAGAAAAAATAAGTAAGAAATAAGAAAGTTGAATGCCTCATTAAGAAATCAAACTAAAAACCAACAGTGTTTCTAAGTATTTTGTTGGAAATGTTTGTAGGTATTCAAGCTGCAGTTTCTATTAGATAGTAACCCCTGTAACAGTTGCTCCGATTCGTTTCCCCCTGATGAAGGCTCCACGCTGTGAAACGACAGCTGTCACTAACGGTATAATCAGAGGAATCAAATGCAGCATACTCCAGTCATTTTGTACTGCTTTGTACTATGTCTTATATTTGTTACTTACATTTTCTTGGAATAATTCATTTCAACAATGATGAGGTTTAATCTGAACTACTAGTATGATTATAATTACCCCTTTGGTGGAGCCATACCCTTGACAACAAGTGTATAGTGGGTGCACCTGCACATATGAACTATGCACATAATGTTTTTTGTGTTGTTTTTTCCTTAGCAAAAGGTTTTGAGGTTTATAATATAATATGCTGGGTCTTATTGTGGTCCTGTTAATATAAATAAGTAAGCAAGTGCTATTAATATGTTTTCAGAGATTGACTTTCCTCATTGGAGGCATAGAAAGGGGTTAAAATCTGGAAACACAAACAATTATGCTCGCATTTCCAAATAAATTATAAAAAATTGTTTTGCGTCATTTTTTTTCCATGGCTCATGTTCTACCTTCCATCATTGCTTTCTTAGACAGATGTAAGGATAGACTGCAAGGTGAACATTTTCTCTGAGGAGCAGTTAGGGGCTCTTGCAACCATTATACCAGTCAACAGTTGTAGGGATTTTGGCATGCCATCAAACTCACTGTCCTTTTGGCCCACTGCATACCTGAGACATGCTAATTATGCTGTTGTTTAGGCAATAGGTTTAAAAAGGGCACTGGATCATAATCAGTTACATCCTGAAAGGCTTCCTTTGACAGGCGTTATGAGATGTGAATAAATTAGGAAAATAGCTGTCATAATGCCTGTTTACTTTGGATGACAGATATTAGCAATATTGGTGCTTAGCAAGCACTTCCAAAAAAAAAAAAAGAAATTAAAATGATACCATTGCTGAAGGGCCAATCTATTGCTATAATCTAATAAGCCAGTGACAGTTATGAAAATGCATACAGTGTACAGTTACTCTGTCAAGACAGCCATTTAAATAAATGACTAAAATACATCGGGGTTTTGACCAAATGACTAAACAAAGTAATTTGGCCAACTGACTAAAAGGTATAATTGCTTGGTCAAATGCCTGGTTTAACAGAATGACAGTTCTCCAAGACAAGGACACACAACTATGAAATGACCGCAAAGTGGAAAAGTAGCCTACAATATTTACATTTATATTTTGGTTTTAGGATGGAATTGTTTTTAATTATTTTGTAGAAATAGTATTTTTTTGGTTACCATTCTTTTTTCCCTTATTCAAGAAACCTACTAATAACAAGTCTCCTTTTTTGTGGGGTTTTATTACTTATAATATATATGGAATTGAATGGCAAAAGACAGGAACTCAAATACTCTTGAAATCTTTAAATGCTCCAGCACAACCTAAAACCTACCTTGGATAAGCTGCTTTCCGTTATACATTCAATATACATATTGGCAGCTGTGTTTTTTTAGTTCAATTTCGCAGTACAATGGAACGTTGCGTATCCGACCATCACATAACCGCTCTGATCGATTAACTGCCTCGCTAAATAAATAAATACATAAATAAATATTAAAAGTAGGCTATGAGAGTAATGGCATTGGCAGCAAATGCAGCTTCCGCCATGGAAACAGAAAGAAAGTTTTAAGAGAGGCGGGCTGTGTGTGTGTCAGTCAGCTGCGTGTAGCAGTGACGTTTCAATACACCAGTCGAGAAAGCTTTTTTTTTTTGTGCAATGTGTTTATATGATCGAGCGCATGCTTGCAGATACTGACAGGGTGCAGCTTTCAAATGTATTTGAATTAACCAAAGCAATCTTTGTAAACACAGTGCTTACTGGACGTTTGTTTAAAATAGCCGAAGCAATATTCAAACCGAGCTGCTTATCGGCTGCTGACATTATCAAGAAAGAGCACAAAGTACCATGATAGAGATATTAAGAAAGCAGAACCAGGGAGGCAGGGACTTCTACAGTTAAGAAAGAAGCCATCAGTTGCAGCTTACTGTAAATTGACCATATGTTTTGTATTTAAAAAAAAACAAAAAAAGCTTTGCGTAGAGATGGCTTGTAGGAAACCACATAGCAACACTGTGTATTTTTAGCCGAATTAATCTTGTTTACGTTTGCTTATTTTTAAAGCAAAACATTTCCCCAAGTTTAAAGCAGTTTGCGTGTTGTTTTTGTTCACTAACTTATTTATGGATGTGTAAATGCTTTTTCTATAGATGTTCGCAAATCCAACTTTTTCACATATCCGCCTATACCCCAGTCCACAGGGGGTCGGATATGCAACGTTGTACTGTGCCAGTAATTTTGAATCTGGACAACAGCAAGCCAATAAATCACATTTCTTGTGTGACTGAATCAAGATTCAAAACTTGGTTTCGAGAGAGTAATAACATAGAGCAGATTGCTTTGTAATACCTCCCTTAGAAAATAATGTTTATATATATATATATATATATATATATATATATATATATATATATATATATATATATATATATAGACGTCACTGTTCGACTTATTCAAGAAGGAGGTTAAGCCACAAATTTGAACAAATGAATTATAATATCAGTACAGCAATGTATATTTCTCTATCCTTTTGGATTTGATTCGCAACAGTAGAATTGCAAACCAGAGGTTTCTAAAATATTCTCGTGAAATGTATGTGAGTAAAGAAAAACATATTTTTGGGTCTTTGCAGTATTTTTTTTTATACACTGAAAGTGAAGAACATTCCTTGTAATGTTAATAAGGGGTTCAGTAAGTCCCAGGGATCAGTGATTTCCTAGGAGTTGCAGGAGGCATTTTTATTTGCAAAGCAGCTGGTTTACTGTCTGAGGGTTGGTACTGTTCATTTTTTTCTTGGAGTCCATGCTATTGTCCCATGGCTATTGAATTTAATAAGATGGGCTAAACATAACCATAACAAAAGCTGTCATGGTTCTACAGGGCAGAGCAGATGGGGAATGGGGTAAATCATTAGGTAACTTAGATAGAAGGCAAAAAATGAAAGATAATAAGAAAATACTGTCATTTTCAGGTTATAACAAATCCTCTGATTATTTTTAGAAGCATTTCTACATGCTACACCCAGGACGTGTGTTAAGTATGAGACAAGCAGTATATCTGAGTGCAGTTTACATGTATACCAGACTTCAAAGCCACATGAATACTAACCTGTTTTTCTTGCAAAAGCTGATGTCACAGTCAAGTCTTCATTTATTTTTGAGAGAAAAAAATAACGAAATTTTATATTGGGATTTGTATTTTTTTATTCTTTGATTTACTCGTCTGTTTTTATCATAGCAGAGGAGTGTTTTTTAACAAGAGGGGTGCATTATGCATACAGGCTGTTGCTGATTATAATGCTGCTGCGTTTGTTTTATAGACCTGTTAGCGTTTCTGGATTTAGTTTTGGTTACAGTTATTCAATGCATGGGTAAGTACCACATTGGTTCAGAGCAGGCATTACAAGAGCATTGTGTAAGCTGTGAATACTGGTAATCGTCATACTCTTTGTTTCGCAGAAATTGGATATTGTGCACTGTGTCTCATATAGTACAGTGATTTCTGTATTCCTCAAGAGCACTACATTGTTTACGCACTTCCATCTAGTCTGTCTTTTGGTAGTGTGTCAGTATTCTGATGAGTGCAGTATAGTGTTAATGCCCCCTGATCCTCTTTTGGTCCTCGGTTTGGTTTCTGTTTTGAAACGAAGGGTCTGCTACTATGGTCTTACAGCAATAGCTTGTCCCTTGATATTGTCATGACCCGATCAAATTGATTGGCTGTTATCTGAGTGCTGTAACCTTGATTGATTAATGTATTCAGAAGGGCGTTTATATGGTGGCCCTTATCAGCAGTGCCTGAGCTGATGCAGTTGTGATGGAGTGCTTGACTAAAAGTGATGGACTGTTTGGTGTGCTTCCCAACCTCTAGAAGTGTGAGGTGCATTTGAAATAGGAATGCCAGTAAGACCACCCTGGTAAAGTATTTAAAACCTTGCAGCTGTCTTGGTATATGTTTGATAAAGACATGTAAACTGTTTGTATTCTGTCAGTAGTTGGCTATACCATAACCTTAATAAGTTGGGAATCTCAGATAAATTGAAGTAGCACAGTTAAAGAAGTAAAGCACATGAGATTACTGTAGTCTTTCAGCAGACAAGAGAAACTGCTCTTATTTTTAATGTGTTAGGTTCAAATACAATTTACAGTTTGGATGTTCTTGTACATTAATACAGTGCTCAATGAGACACAATAAAACATTGCAGATGGCTTCTACTTTAAGATATTGTAAATCTGTCCACTGAATAAGCTTATTGAAATAATACAGTGTTGCTCTGTACTCACTTAGGAACCTCTTTATTCCCCTCCAGAGACTATATTGATTAAATATCAGGAGTGTTGCTGGTGTGCTAGACTTGTATCGAAGTGTATAGTGAACGTTGAGAAGAATGGGAAAGTAATTGACTGCGACAAAACAAACAATTTGTGGATCTGTTTGAGAACATCATGTTTGCTGTTTTTCGTGCAGAGTCAATGGCCGCCCTAAATCCAAAATGGGCCTGCTTATTTTTCTAAAGTGGTAGATAATGGATACTGTACAGTACTGTACATAGCAACACGCCCTTATAATTAATCAAGCAGTGTGTTCTGAAAAACCTGTAGAGGGCAGAGCATTTCACACATGCTTAACATTTAAATACATTTAACAGTGTAAAAGTAAAGTATTACTGACTGGAGTTATAGCTACATTTTAAAATGGTCATACGTTAAATGAATGTATGTGTTTCCAGTGAAAAATATGAATATTAGTTTGGAATGTCAGAATATCAGAATCCGTCACACACACATCCTTGCATTCAGTTTTGCACCAGGGTTGTTGTGGAACAAAGGTTTAAAGGGTATAGTGTTGCCTTGATTGTATGACGCAGTGCGTATTTGTGTGAGACACTTCTTCGTGTTAATTGTGGAAAGATGGATCTTTAGATAAAGACTGGAATAATATGGTTCATATGGTAATAGAAAATGTTCTATAAGAGGTTGAAGGTTATGTCTGAAGGATGTAATGTCAACACTGTATTTATTATACCACAGCAGATGGCGATATCTTATAAAATCTTTCATTTTGGATTTACATATGTGTGGACTTTCTCATTATTTGTATTTATTTAAAAAAATGCATTCATGAAACACTGGATATTAATTAATATAAAAAGAGTTTCTTTATCTTTGAGAATAGAGTGACAGTTTAATGAATGTCAACTTTTATTTGTTGTTTCATATTGACTGATAAAAGTGCAATTACCCAAGTATTGATAATGATTTCTTATTTTATAGAATAATAATTGTGTTTGTCTTACATTATTGTACACTGTTGCCATAGTCGCTAGCAGGTGATTAGTATAATGATGGGAAAGCAAAGATCGACCAGCCAAGTAACAAAGTATAAAACCTTGTTGGGCTCATTTATAACATTGTACTGAACATGAACAACAAAGAGGTCACAGTCGTATTAATGAAATACCAATTCTATTTATTATTGGTTTATGTTATTGTTTGAGTAACTACAATGAATGGCGTATCGCTCACAGGGCTGTTCAGTGAATATTTGTACAAATAATCAATTGCTTTTGACTTTTATTAGCATTAAAAGCTGCTCTGCAAGATAAAATGGTAAAATCTGTGCTGGTAAACGTAATTTTTGTGAAAGCTGAGAAATGAACAGCATGATAGAATGAAGCACTTATGTCCACAAGCACAGGCTATCACAGTGTCTGAACCCGTCACACCAATGCCATTCCTGAATGCCATATTCCATGTTTAACTCGGCATGTTCTGTTGTGATAAATTATGTTGTTGTAAACTTAATTATTATTTAACATTGGCACAACCCCAATATATTGTGTAGATGTGATGCAGATTATGTCAAATACAATCTGGGGATAAATGGCAGATTGGTATGTACACATGTCAAAAGCAGAGACGAAACAGTTAAAACTGCATCCACTGCTATATACACCTATATACTCTTGAATCAACAGCTGTGCTACTGCTTCTAGTATTATAAGAAATAGCGAAAACTCACATCTGTTTCATTAAAAAAAAAAAAAAAAAAAATATAAATATATATATATATACATATATACTATATATATATATATATATATATATCATTATCCGGCAATCCCATTATGTTTCATACACAGTAATGCTGTCACATATATATATATATATATATATATATATATATATATATATATATATATATATATATATACACACATACACATACACACACAAAATGTTTGTTATTTCCAAATGTTGAGATTCCGACGTGGCCCCTTGTTCTCCATTGGTCTGCTATTCCGCCCCCTGTCAGCTGGATTTATGAGATGGACTAGTTCCTGTCTTAGGTGTCAAAGCCCCCAGAACTGCCTGACTTGCGGCGCCGAAAGAGTCATTCACCGATCGTGAAGATAAGCCATGTGTCCAGTATTTTGTTTACGACTCTTTTTAAAAGCATTCTTTGTCAGTGGGGGAGTTTCTGTCCAGAAACGAAGTAGACATAGAGAATGGCTTAAAATTCCCCTCTATATATTTCAATTATGTTGCTTTCACACACAGAATGATAGTATGACCCACTCTGACGCTACAGTGAGGACAGGGCAGGCTGACCTGGTCTAATGTTGCTAATGGGAATCATAAAGGCAGTTAAACCTGCTATGAAGGGCAGATTAGAATAACTCTGGTCATAAATATGTTCACTGAAAATTGAATGGATCTGTTGCTTCTGTGTTTCACTATCAATATTCTGGATTTTGCAGTTGCATGTGTGCAGTGGGGTTCTGCTGTTAATAAACAGACATGGCTACTACTTTGCAGGGACCAAAAAGCTACTGTAAAATAAGGAACTCAAAAATGGTTAAGTGAGTTTTGTGAAGATGTTGACCTCGATATTATTGCTCTGAAAAAAAACTATGGAGGTTTGCCTGCCTACAGGCATGCAGCATTTAATTGGTCTGTACAGAACTAGTGTACTCTGAGGTCAGATTCTTTTTACATTCTACATCAAAATGTGTAAATTATATACACAAGGATTGGTATTTTTCTTTCTTCTCATGGAGTTCCACCCTCAGGTTCAAAAGGCACTAACGTTAGTCAATCAACATGTCCTTTATTAATATACAATTGAGAGATCGTTATTCAGTTATCCAGTTGATTCGTTGTCCTGTTTTTACGAGGGACTATACCTTTTAAAAAAAAAAAAAAAGCTTTAACATTGTTTGTAGATTCTGAAATAACAGCGGGAAGAGTGACTAAATGTGCATTAGTCGCATGTCCGAAAGGAGGTCTGTTGCCTTTGGCTATGCTTGTTAAACTTGGTGTGAGTCAAGGAATTTTGACAGATTTATCAATATTCTTTCTTATCAGTCTGTAAAGCTGCTGAATGGTTGTAAAGGCCACTAGGCAGGCAATGTATCTGTCTCATTAAAAACTTTTAAGGACCACATGGGCTTAGTCTTTGCCATAATAGAACGTGAGGTCAAGCACAAGGTGAAATTAAAGATCACTTCACTCACAAAGCTTTAATCTCAGAACTGACCTTTACTATTTACAGATGGTCAGAGTGACATAAACAGGGCAGATTTTGTCTGTGGATCCCTCAATGCACAAACAGTAAAGTGTGGTGAGTGCAGGAAAGACAGCAAACTAAGCCAAACTTTTCTGATTAAAATACAGGAACTTTCAAGGAATTATTTAAAAGCAATCCTGTCCTGGATTACGTTTTGTTTTAATCTACTGATCACTTACCTTTCATTTGAGTTATTAAATATACTGTAAGTTGAGTGCAGATTTTTTTCAGTGAACTGCAAAATGATCTTGGCAATTCTTTGTAAACTTTAAAAACAATATGTAAAAACAGTTAATATAATAATGATTGCATGGTCGCCTTTCTTAATGTAGATCACATTTAACATTTTGGTGAATGTCCCTTTAAGAAAATATATAACAGTGAAACACATCAGAGTTAAGGATGTATGTTATTGCCTTGTCAGATATCCATGGCGGTTAATTTGATATCAGCCTTGAGGAAAGGCTATGAGGCAGATATAGCAAATCGTATCAAATCATTTCTTAGCTTCAATACATGCATGCTTTCACGTAGTATTTTTGTGTTATAATAAGCACTGTTTTGTTAAACTAATGCTGTGTTTTGGTAAAATTTCTAGCCTAAAGAAACATGTATTAAGAAAAAGAAAGACAGCAAGAGAGAAAAAAGAAAGCAAGCATGCATCTCGTTTTGATAATATACAGGTAATATGTCTAGGTAACATGAAATAACCTACATGCCATCAAATGCTATTATTCTGCCAAAGTAAATTCGTACTGGAGTCAACACCTTTTGGATGTATTAAAGTAACTGGCATTCATATGTTTTTTTGGTCTCTCTCCACACAATATATTTTCAGAAAGTAACAATTTAGTGGGAAGTAGTTTCAGCACAATGCTACAGTATGAAACAGTTTTATCACCATACAGTATGATTAGTGGAATCTCCCAGCTGTTCAGCTGTTTCATTAGGATAATGCAACTAAATATATAAATGTCACAAATGGTCCATAATGACATTAGTAAATAATTTTTTTTGTTAAATCCTTGGACCCTAGAGATGCAAAAACAGTTGTTATATAATTGCTGTAATTACAGGGTGCTTTGAATGTAATTGGAGCTTTGTCTCAGATTTAACCACCAGTAAGCCTGATGTGACCTGCAGTTATTGCTCAATATTTCTAGATGCTTGAGAGCTGTTGTCTGTTTGTAAGGGAGTGACAACAACACTCTTAATACAACTTTTGGTCACTACAAATGTAACCATTGTAAAATGCCATAACAATGGGACAAATAATAAGGAACCCACTCAATTCCCTAATTCTGCATTGTGTTCTTGTCATACTAACTGGCATTTACATTATCTGCATTTTTCATCCTTTTAACTCAAAGTAGTGGCAGCCAGATTAAATGCTGCTATTTAAGAAGACTGTCTGTGACATTGATAAATAGTTATTTCAAATTAAGTTTGTATTGTCTTCCATAAAACAAACAGAAACAAACTTGCACAACTGTCAAAAAATGGAGACAAAAGTGAAGTAAAAATCACATTTCTGTTACAGAGATTTTTTTTTACATGCAATATGTACTAATATTGGATAACTGCAGATATTAATTTATTATAAACTGTTTTTATACACACACAAGGTAGCATTTATGAGTCAAGGGAAATAGATTAATATGACTTAACAACACAAAACTTTTTGCAGATCAAATTAGCATTCAGTTAGAGACTTCAAAACTGTTGGTATTATTATTTAGAAGTGAGTAGTATTTCAAGATTTATGATTATACTGTATTTACAGTATAATTGTAAATCTCGAAAAACTACTCACTTCTAAATCTTTTGTAGTCATTTTTGTATTACTTTAGTATAAATACATGTTAATTTGGATTCATATGTTGTTTTTTTTCTGACTTTATGTGAACGAAAAGACACACATTTGCCCGTTTTCCCATTGGAAATAGTGATATTTTGAAATATACCTGTCCTGGTCACAAAAGCAAAGTTTGTGGGGAATAATAGCCATTTTCTATACTTTTGAGGCATAAGCAATTAGGAAATAACACTTACTACCCAGGAACAAAAATTGTGTTACATAGTATTATTTTGGTCTATGCATTGTTAGGATCTTTTTCAGATTGAAGGGATGCGGGGATGTGTTGAAGGAGTACTTTATTGCCTAACAAGTGAAGACTTGTTCCGGAGATATCAGGTCTTAATTTTCTGTGAAAAAAACATGAAACATGAGGCCTCATAGACAGAGTATTAAAGAGTATTTCTTCCTCATGGTGCATAACTTGTATTCTACCCCATAAAATACCATAATAGTCTGTACAAAATTATTATAATCCAAGAATACTGTGCATCTCATATATAATGTGCAACCTGTATAAAGCATGCAGAAATTGTGCTGAAATTTGTGAAAGAGTGTGTAATTTATTCCAGTTACAGTATGTGTTTATTTGTATTTCAGTTTGTAGCTTGCCTTTTCTTGCTGGCAATGCACTCGAAAACATGCATCTCAACTTATTTTAGGGTATTTTTGTTCAGCCTCATTTATTTGCAGCCAACTGGCTGTCTTTCAGATCTTTAACTTCCCATGTCTAACGATTCCTTTCACATTTTATTTTAATGAAGCTGCAAACCACATTGTCTTATTCTTTATTTTGTTGTTGGGTTACTAATGATTCCCATCCATTAAGTAAATGGTTTTTGTAAGTAATAAAAATGCAGTACATCAAGGTTGTCAGTCCTGCTATGATGTCTTCATGTCTTTAAGGGATGTGCCACATACAGGGAAAGTAATGTGTCAAGGCTAAATCACTTAAGTAACAATACGTGGTGTGGTAGCTATTCCCACTAAAAGTACTTGACGATTACCTACCAAACTCTACCCTGTTGCAATTATTTATATTTTTTCCATGTGGTGAGCTTTAAGCAGAGGGGTTCCAGTTACTGTGATCTCAGAAACTATTAACTAAAAAAAGTTAGGCAAAGAGTTCTTTGGATCAGAACTCAACCAACGTCTCACTGAACATTGACAAACATCACGTCATGTCTTCATAGTGATCCGTGTTGCTTCTCTCTAAGTTTTCCTTCATCACATGTTGTCGTTTCCACTACACTGGAATGTCAGTTCAGTTCTACCCCAGCTGGAATTAAAGCTGCAGTTTCTCTGATTTGCATGAACAGAAATTTCCATAGTTATTGAGTTGTCATAAAGATTTTGTTGAAATGTGTCTTTTTGTGCATGTCATTAACTTTCCAACAAATTCCCCCATCTATGTAGCTGAATTGAAGTACATTTAGTCATATTAATACAGTTCTGGGTGGTGAGTTAACGTCTGAAATCACAAACAAATTACTTCAGTTGCAGTTCTATTAGGATCAGATGAAATAGGTTAATAACAATCAATCCCCTTCAAGTGTATTGGATACATCATTATATTAGTGTAAGAAAGGCTCATTATTATATATGAAAATAACAGATTTGTTCAATAAGAAATGCTGCTATTTAGCATACTATTGTTTTGGTAATGTGTTTTGGATAAATGTGTTACGTAGCATTAGAGGAGTAAATCCCTCTGCATGTAAAACTTGAGAGACATTAAATGCATTTGGGCTTTTGATTTATTTAATGTTTTTTAGGTATAAGATACATATGGTGCACAGTGGAGAGCTGAAATAAAACGTCCCAAAATCCAGTAAATAATAATATTTAGGTCAACATGTTTTACAGTTTCAAATGAGTATGTTAGTTACACACATCCACCTATATGGCTGCAAAAATAACAACTATATTTCATGTACAGAATAGTATAGACTAAACCATGTCAAGTAATAGTTTTGTCAACATGGAATAAGTGGTAATTAATAACTAGATGTAAATGTTAATAAAAGCACTGATGTAAACTTTTTATGTTCTTAAGATACGTGTAAAAACAGACAGGTGGATGTAAAGGCAGAGAGCTACCTCCATATATCCCCACAGTCTGACACTCTCAAAAATATATGTTAAATAATGTTAGTAACAAGTAGCATAAAACATGGACACATGTATGGACACACATAGGACTTTCTGCACTATAGCCGTGCTGACTAGGATTGCATCCCCTGACAAGGATAGCAGATGTGACTATAATAGTCTAGATACAACCGCAGTTGGAGTTTATAGTACATGTACTGTACTGTTGCAAATAAGAAGGTTTCTACAAAATTGTGTAATAATTAGGTAACTGCCAATGGTTTTTGCAAATACATGGTAAATACTGGTGTAATAAGTGTGTTATTACATGGGGATGAACTGTTCCATGCTAGTGCCATGTAATTACATCATTAGTTAAGCTCTCTAATCTAAAGTGCTACCAAAAGTCTAACTTACTGTAGATTTGGCAGCAATTTGTAGAATTAGGTTTTATGAGTGATTTTGAATAGCACCTTGTGTTGAAGATTTCTTTAAAACAAAGCGCTGTCTCATCAGTTTTATATACGCTTTCATAATTACAGCAGCATTCTCTTTCATGCTCTGTGCATAAGAAAAATCTCAATATAGTATAGTAATAAGGACAAGAACAACTGACCAATACAAAACAATGCTTTGTCAAATCAAAATTGCCCTCTTTTAAAGGTGGAAACCGAACTTGAATTTCAGGTGAAAGGGAATGGGTACTTCCTGTTTGCACATATGTGCTTTTAGCTCAGCTTCTTAATTTGTGTTATTCTACTCCCATCTAACACCTAATGTAAATTGCAAGCTACAGAGAAACTTCTGTAGAAGTCTTTTCTCATCTGTAAATGGTGGTATTGTTGTCATCCAAAGTGATTTACAACCTTACAAAGGGTTTAAATCTATCAGCAAATATAGGGCATGTATTGGAACAAGAAAACCAGTGTATCACCACTTGATCTACTCCCAGTGTTTCTTATCAGAGAAATTCCAATCAAGTACATGTGTTTTGGGGGAGAACGTGCCATCCTGTGTCTGCTGAAGCAAAACTAAATCCATGAAAAATGCATGCAAATTACCAAGACCTTAAACAAGTGTTTTAACTCTGAATCAATTTACTTGAAACAGTGCTAATTCTTTCTCACTGCTGGGTATAAGAAGTACAATAACAAGTGCACACACATACAGAGGGTCTTCGTAATTGCAGGATTCATTCATCTGATGTGAAAATCTGTATCAAATCAACAGTTTGATTATACCCAACTGCAGCCCATGTAATGCAATCTATGCATTAATCAGCATATGAAAGGTAACTTTGTTAAATTATGCATTCAAATGTTTACCCCCTTGCCTTCCTTGGTATTGAATATGGATAGGCATACAAGTCTATCCTGTCGATATTGGATAAAAGATGCAAGAAATATTTCATGGTGTGCTTTTTCTTTCTAACTATATGGACCTCTTTGTTGATGATTGCACACATACTACTATTTCCATAGCAACAGGATTCTTCTCTGAACAGTTTCTAATGAGAAACTACAGTATCTGTTAGCAAAGCATTGTCATATTTTTCTAATGCACTTAAGTTTTTTTTTGTTTTTTTTTTTAATAGCGAGGAGCTTTGATTACACACTGTTATATTACACATTACGTTCTATAGCACTTGCTACATTTGGACTGTTAAATGTAGTAAGCACATACCTTTTCACTAAAAACCTTGAAATAATAACAGGTAGAAATACAAGAAAGGCTCATGTGTTTTTCTTACACTAGGAAATCCTACAACTCTGTTATAATGTTGCGTCATTTGTGTTTTATCATTTCATCAGGACCGCTAGGTACAGTGGTATGGAAGTTGTGCATCTTGTTCAGAACACCGCCGCTAGATTTCTGACTAAAACCAGGAAAAGTGAACATATTACTCCTGTTTTGACCTCTTTACACTATCTCCCTGTGCAGTATAGAATAGATTTTAAGATGTTGCTGTTAACTTACAAGACCCTGAATGGATTAGCACCTAGTTATTTACAGGAGGTACTGACCCTGTATCTTCCAAATCGCACGGTGAGATCAAAGGATGTGGGGCTGCTGGTTATTCCTAGGGTCAACAAAAGCAACACGGGAGGTAGGGCTTTTTCTTGTAGAGCTCCGAAAGCTTGTCAGGGAAGCTGAGATTGTTACAGTTTTCAAGTCAAGACTAAAAAAGTCCTTTTATAAAATGGCCTTTTTATCTTAGTGGGTATAATGTAACTTTAAAATTGCTGTTTTTGTATTATTATTATTATTATTATTATTATTATTATTATTATTATTATTATTATTGTATACTGTTATTTAAATCTGTTGTTTCAGTGGTCTGACTGTAGCAGTTGTATTGTCGTTTGTTCTTTTCTTCTGCTATGTACTGTACAGTGCTTTGCAATATTTTTGTATAAAAAAACACTGTATACATGCAATACATACATGTAAATAAATAAATCAATATAAAAGCACCAATGTGATTTTCTTTTTTCATCTGTCTATTCCCTGCAGCTCCATTGTCCCTGCTCTCTGTACAGAACAAAACAGAACTAGGCCAAATGCATTGCTTTGGAATTTTATATAATACAGGCTACAGTAAGTGAGCGTGATGGTATAACTGCCAATTTCAAATCCATGGGCTCCATCTAGACACAGTAAGGATGGACTCCGCATCAAAGTGGAAAACAGGCCATATCTTAGCATGTATAGGGTGATGCTTAGAGCAAACTGAGACAAGTGAAAACATTCGCTTGCAGCATTACCTAAATGAAGCATCAATAACATGTGGTCCTCTGTGCAAACTATTTAAAAATGGAAGAAAAATGCCTGTGTAATGAAAATATAAATACATTAATATGAAATAGGATGCGATGAAGGCCTTCATAACCTGTGGCCCAGCACGTTGCCTGCAAATATGCCTGTGGTCTTGTAATGCCATTAGTGCACTGCAGGCACATATGGAATTTAGCTTAGCTAGTGCTCAGTGCTCACTTCAGTTCAATTCACAGAATGGTTCCAATAAACAGAACATAAAAAAATAAAAGGCAAATGTCTTTAGTCAAATTATTCTGAAGCAGGTTTTATTCTCATAAGAATATAAGTTGAGCATTTTGAACTCAGCTCAAGAATGTATTGAAGCAGAACACTGTTAACTCCTGCACAGGGACTCTTCAATTGATAATTGTATGACTGATATTCATAGTGTTTTAACAAGGGGGTTCAGTAATCCTCAGAACAGTATCATGGTTTACCAAAACAGCAGTGCAAATGGTTTTATCGTCTTAAAAAAAAAAGGCACGTTCTGTTAAAACTAAAGCAATCAACACTACATCAACAATATACTTTTAATCAAATATGCTGGCTCATCAAGAGAATACAAATTGCTCAGTTTTCCAAAGCAACCCCTTAGAGCTATCCCGAAATATACTATCCCATATACAAAGACTCCAAATGTGATTATTAAAGGCTTGGCTGAAAACATTTACTGTAATTTCCATTGCTTTTCTGATAGACCTTTGTAATGTATGCCGCCCTCTTTATATACAGTATGTATATATCAAGCTATTCCTTCTGGGAAATCGTCACTGTAGGATAATTGTGTGCTGTGAGATAAACAGGGCTTATTGTACATTCGGTACATTAGGTACCATGGTAACCCTTTAAAGTTCAGGTTACCATGGTAGGATGCTGAAAAAATGCAGGTTAACTAAGAATAGATTAATTGCAGGCCTAGATATTAGCGATACCACGTTATGCGTTGTGTGGCTGAGATGATCATTCGGAAATAGTTGTGTATTAAGAAAAGTTAATTTCTGCTGCTGTGGCAAAGTGGCTGCTGATTGTAAACAGGTGTACCGTTGAACGTTTTTTGATTGAAGCTACTGCATCAGTCCAATAATTTTTTGGATGTAAAGGTTCATTTTTTTATTTTTTTTTATTTTGTCAGATTGGAATTTGTATGTGCTAGCTGTAAGGAATCCACTTTTAAAGCATTTGCATTGTTTATATGAAATGTACAATAGAGAATTCATTTTGGTTAAGCCTGGAAAGTACATTGGCAAAAAATGTATGATGGATTACCAAATCAAATAACTGTAAGAAAATGTTCTGTTGTGATATATAATTATACAAAGCACAAGAAGACATAAGCGTCTTTTTAAACTACTTAAAGATTGCAAAGTGGCAAAATTGTCTGCGACTACTTCAGGTCACTATGTAACAGTGGTCTCCTGCTGGCCAGGTGCCCAGCAAGATGAAGCAGACAACTACAGGTCTGGCCTGGTCCTCCACGGGCTGTTTTTGTTGATAAAATGAAATAGGTAATGAGAATAATGCAGTGGCAGGTTGCTAGAGGATGACAGGCTTACATCTCTGTATTGTTACTTTTTGTTGGTTTTTTTAAGACCATATTGGCCACTTGTGATTGACTGACTGAAAAACTAAACGGTAGCCTTTAATATATATCAGTGACTGCTTCATGCTTATGGAGATTAAGTCACAGAAGGGCTCTCAGCTGGAACATTCTGCATTTCTATTCATGCCTTCAGTGAGAAAACAAACGAGCAGATTGCCTCGGATGCAAAGCATGTGGGCTAAGTCCGTGGAGAGTGTTCTGTGATTGAGTGCTGGAACTTGTGCGAAGAAAAAAGTCACTCAGTCTAATGGAGGCACAGCTGGCACAACTTTAAAAAAAATAAAAATAAAAATGATAGAAATCATGCATTCTTTAAGTTTCCCTGTCAGAATCATTCTGGTTTAAAACAGCAGATATACTTCATATGACATTTTTAATCCACAATTAGCAACATTACTATGCTGGTGAAAACAAGTTTTATAGGCTCCCAGCTAAAGGCTTGTAGACGTGTCTTACATGTTAAAGAGATCTGTTATAGATAAAGGTTAAACTCCTGTTCAAGCCAAATAGAAGCTGTAAACAGAATTAAAGACATATCTATATTTGGGCGTTAAGATACAATATCAGAAAATACTAATAATTTAATAACAAAAGTTTTTTTTAATTTTTTTTATGCACCTGATAAACATCCCAAATTAACAAAACAGTTACTTTCACAGCGATTTAAATTACTGTCAGTGACAAGCTGCTGTTTAAGATGTGCCTAATGAATTTTAGCTGTGATCTGAACTAAACCTTCCCTTGGGCCTGTGTATAAAATGGAGGATAAAGTTAGACATCTGTTACTGTTTGTTTTTGGCATACGTTGGAAAGCGTGGGTACAAAGCAGTAATAGCTGGCTCACTCATTTTCTATAAGTGAACCAATAGTACTGTACAAACTGAGGTGATTGTTACCAGATTATTATCACTTTTGGCCAGCCTTGCTTAACTTCTTGCTTAAGCAAGATCAGAATACACGATGGTATAACGCAGAATACACGATGCTTTAACGCAGGCAATGCTTTTGCAGACACACACACACACACACACACACACACACATACAGATATATCGCGGGATGTGTGGTCCAGTACAAATCCGCTATATTTCAAGGGCCGCGATATAGCGAGAGACACATAGAAAACCAAATAGGCTAACAAATACTGTACAACCACTCACTCATTTTATAGGGGGCATTAGAGTCCAGTATAAATCCTCTACGCAACCTGTTTTTCTCATTTTTTGTATAAAAAGCAGCACAACGTTTTAATTCATACTGTGGAGGGTAACTGTTTCTCAGCAACTTAGGTCTCAAATTAATTTCATGACTCTTCCTCTCCTTTCTCAAATGCCCAAACCGCTGCATTGAATGAATCCACACAGGAGGCTTGTTGCTGGGGAGCCGACATTTTTGATTTTTGCTGTTTTGCTGGTGCGTTGCTTAAAAAAACGCTTCAGCAAGTAGATATTTAATTTGCTTTGCGTTATTATGCAATGCGTGTGTAACAGTTCACTATTAATGCTTTGTTTTCAATTGTTCTGTATATTGTAGGTCGTGATGTGCAGTACAAAGTAAAACAAACAGTGATTCTAAGTGAAATTGTCTATGTATCGTGCAGCTTAGGCATACACAGTTAGACTGTAAAAATGAGAAGCCAACTCCAGGAGTGCTCATTTTATAACGAGGCGTGGGTGTGTGTGTATTTATATATATATATATATATATATATATATATATATATATATATATATATATATATATATATATATATATATGAAACAACATGATATTCTCTAATGCATTTTCTGTGCAGGTGAATATACCAACCAAAGACTTAAGTCTTTCTACAATTCTACTGTACAAGCCCACAAACCAGACTCCCTATTACTGGTTTGATGACTTTATTGGGGGAATTTTTTACTGGGGGAAGGTTTGGAGTAAGCATTACTTGGACAACAACACAGCAGCATGTCATCAGCAAGTGAAGCATTTTACATTTAATGTGGAATTTAAAAAAAATTAGCAGAATTCATCCTCTACTATTGTTGTCCTTTCTGTTCAGACAAACCCATGTGGAAACATGCCGGCTCAGAAGGCAGTTATTACACAAACAGCCACACCCTGCACATGCTGATTACACAGTGAGCATCCTGAAGCACTGTAATTATTCTGCCGTGGTTCATGACTGGCAGTGTTTGTCATTGCCGTATTGGTTTATAACACTAAAAGTGTTGTTTTTTAGCTGTTTAGTGCAATTGTGGCCAACAAGAAGGTATTTGTGCGTTTATATGTCAATGGAATGCATTTTGGTTTAGCCTTATTTTAATTTTTGATACAGTACATTTGCTTCTGCTTTTTTCCATGTGTTGCGTGGGGATATCTTACAAGCCTCTGCTGATGAGGTCTCGGGCAGGTAACCAGGGATTACCGTCAAGCTTTAATCAATTTGCAAAAACAAATGCAGTTGTAGCATTTCAGAATTCTATCCATTTGCTTTGTATTTGTTTGTTACTCAGCATATGCAATATGTGAATGGAGTGAGACTCGGTGGCAGAAGTGCCCAGGATTGATGGGGAGTTTGTCTGTGAGGACAAGTGCTTGACTATAGCAGGAAATTATGAGAATCCCCAGGGAAACAACACCACCCTCTTGAGCGAGATCCATGATGGGTTTATGACCTATTGGATCCTGATGAAGCTGATGTCTTTGAAAGATTGTCTGGAAGACTTGCTTCACCAGTCTTACCAGCGTGCTCGGAATCTCTCTCGTACATGAAGGGCTTAGTTGTTTGGGCTAAGAAAATTGTGACACATCAGAAGCCTAGGTCATATCTTAAGCAACAGAAGATGCTGTCCTTGCTGAAAGAACAGTTTCTGTGTCTGAAGAATATAAATGCCAGTGATTCACTGTCCCTTATGATTCTGGAAATGTAAAATTATATCTTGTGTGTTCACATTTTTTCTCTCTGAGTCACACATTGTTTCAAGAAGAAGAAGAAGAAGAAGAAGAAGAAGAAGAAGAAGAAGAAGAAGAAGAAGAAGAAGAAGTTGGAGTTGCTCACCTGGAGAGTATTCTTTTCTATCCTAGAATGAACACCATGTTTATCTAGATTTCTGTCCTTGGGCTGGCATTTATCTAATGAAATCCATGTGGCATTCAGCTGCCACTATAAAAGAAGCAGCAATTTTCCCTTGTTGTTTAACCATTGTGTATTAAGGGGTTCAATTGACTAATCACCCCATGGTTATTAATCAATGTGTTATTTTTATAATTTCAAATTAAAGGCTCTGTTCATGTTAGTAGCTGACACTGGGTATCCATGTACCTTACCTTTGATTAGTATGACCTGACTAATAGACCTGCTAAAAGCAACAAGGAGTGATTAGATTTTTAAGGGAGAAATGAATACTATTTCGCATACAGTATTTTTTTTTTTTTTTTGAAAAAATGAAAGCCATTGAATTTGTTTTTAAAATGTAGGTAATCATAGTCAGTCATAAAACTGTAGTGCTGCTATTAGCTCACAGACCTCACAGTGTGTCATTTGGAGGTCATGTGGTACATTCATGATAGTACAGTGAGGTTGTTTAGGTTGTGTTCTGCATTAAAATGGAATACAGTATTTCTATTCTAGGAAACAGAGCATTTGTAAATCTCATTGCAGTACAGTTTTCCTTATTGGTGTCCAATAATATATAATATTTGTATAGATATATATATATATATATATATATATATATATATATATATATATATATATATATATATATATTATATATATATATATATATATATATATAATATATATATATATATTATTAAGGGAAGTCTTATTTATTTAGGCAAAAATTATTTGCTAGGAAATAAAGATGCTATGAAGTTTTTTTAGAAAATATGAACAAAAGCATTCAATACAACCAGCAAACTGCTTTTCTTTCAATTTGGAATGGCAAAAGTTAACTAGGTAAGAACCACTAGAGGATTTTATTTAATTTTCTTTAATATGATTTTATACAGGTACAGTTATGGATGCATTAGCAATTGCACACTCTAAGCCGTGACATGCATACCAACTTTGTTTTTACATTTCTTTACAGTTCTTGTTATTCTCCATCAAACCACCTGTCTTTATCTTTGGCAGCTATTGGTCTTCAGAACTGTTTGTTGCTATTGACTACAAATTGATTGGTCTGGAGTGGATAGAATCAAACCATTCTGGTTTCTCTCATATCAAAAAAAAAAAAAAAAAAAAAAAAAAAAAAAAAAATCCTTATAAAGCTTACTATATTGGAACAATCTGTTGCTTAGCGAAGAATATATATTATTTAAACAAATACCTAAACTATTCTTGTGCATGTGTCCAAAAATGGTCATCTGAATTGTACTTAAATACAATTCATATCTTTTCAGTTTTTTTGCCAGGTTAATTCTGAATACAAAAACCTGTAAAAGATAAGGACTCTATTTAAAGGCAAAATTGTGAAATTTCGTATGAGGCTATTCTAAAATTAAATGTCCTAATACCAGCTGAATATTAGCCTCACTGTGTAAACGTGTTCAGATATAAATAATGCACTGCCTGACAATGGGATGTATGTGTCTATTAAGTTTAATAACCCTTTGTATATGTTCAGTCTAATTCTCTATTACAACATTTTACATATTTAAGTTGATTTTTTGAATGCAGATCATCAATCCTAAATATTTTTTTGAGGAAACCTATGCCTTTGCTTGTATGTGCTAGCACCATTTTGAGATTCATGCTTAGGGACACAGCAACATATGTTACATTTGCAGTTCATTTTAAAAGTTTTTGTGTCTTGCTGATACAGTCTCAGTTGAAGCCCCATGATTAATGCTCTTTCATACTAGATGAAATCATTAATTTAACATGTATTGTAGGTTCTGTATCTCAATTTGGAAAGTGTATTTGTTGAAGCTTGATAATTGGGACAACATGAAATGCATAGCTAAATTGGAGTTATATTCATTTGTTTTCATTAGTGCTATGTTTTCTCTCTGTTATGAGACTCCCTATACTTCCTTGAAACATTTGTTTTCATCTTACTGTCAACCCACGCTGGTTTTTGACAAACAGCACAACCAAACCAAATTAAGAATGTAACAGTATTTTGTAATACTTAAAGTTATTACCACTTTAGTGTCAGGATTATAAGTAATATTGCCCTCCCCCCCCACCCCCCCCCCCCCCCCCCACCCCCCACCCCCCCCCCCCCCCCTGGTGCTACTTCGAGCATCGATGAAGGCTCTACCGTGCGGTAGTTGACCGCGACAAGAGTTATGCATCCCGAACTGAAGAGTGCTAATTAAACTCAAGGTCAAGTACCATAGAGCCTTCATCGAGAGGACACTATTGCTATTAAATAATCACTTTTTCTACTTGTTAGAGCTGGTTGTATTTTATGTGGACAGTGCCAGGTATCTGAATGAAGCAATATTACTGAACTGTCTGTGTCTCTGTTTATTGTTGTTGAATGATCCTGAACTCCTGTGTCAGACTGACTCATCAGTTGGGGGTACAGGGTTAGTTGCTTTAGTTGCTTTGAAGTGCTTGGCTGGTTTTGGTCGGTAATAAATACAAATGTGGACCAATTGTGTCTTTGTTTAGTATTTGCTGTTCAATAGATGTGAACTGACCTTTCTTTGTGGATTTATTTTATACTTGATTCACAGTTGAAGCTGTGATATCCCAGCGCCATCTACCGTCTGATAGAAGCCCGCTAGAGCTGGAATCTGATTGGTTGATGGTAATAATTTGTTTTCTAATCTTGATAGTCCCACCAACATACATTACTTGTGACTACCGAATATGATCAGTGTACAAATCTATTGAGAATGGTATTTTCCATAAAAAGATTTGGTTCTTTACTGTTGTCTATTTTGTAATTAAACACAAACATAAGCTCTAAGTGGCCTTGTTTAATCTTAGTAGTCTGGTGCCGGCATTTCCTTCTGACTTGATCTTACATGGCAAAATCTGTTGGCTGTCTCCTAATTTATTTATTCCACCATCCGGGACTGTTTATCAAAGTAAGCCTTATTATAAGCACATCAATGCTTCCCCATTGCGAGCTACAGAAACTTATCAACAGTTACTGAAAAATTAAATAAAATAAAACAGGGTATGCTATTTATGCTATGCTAACACAAGCTTAACCTGATGAAAATGAATCAATTGTAATTTATAAAGCAAGATTGCTACACAGTTGTTGCCCTTGCTTACAAACATTTATATTAACTAGTAATAGATGCACATACAGTACATACCCAAAGTGTAAAACTAAAATAAAGGAATACAATAAGATCTTAATGGGCTGATTTCACAACGGTGTAATTGCATCATGTTGCAACTCATAATCAGTTAAGTTTTATGAGAATAATAATCTGAACAATACTGTTGTCGTATGCCAGAACCTATAGAAAATTCAGCTCACACTTCAAGCAACAGTCAGGCTGACTCGACAGTGGCCAATACTTGATACAGAACACACACCTGTAAAGAACGGTACACTAAACAGCCCCCACCCTAAGATCTCCCACCAGTCTCATAGTATGTGACCTGCAATCCTCCTAGCTGTTTACAACTCTCCTGAGCCTCAGCATGCACGTTTAACACTTTTATTAGCTTAGTACTTAACACGCTTTGGCTCCTTGCCGTATGTATTTCTAGCTCATTTCCATAGAACCATCTTTATTGCCAATACACACCAAAGCACAATGCTTTGACTTTAGTGGGAATATCAAGTGCAGACCCTGATATCATTACAAAATCTGAAGCAGTGGTAACTGTACTTGTATATGGGCTAAATTGTGTGACTGTTTTTAGACACAACGGAAGCAGTATTATGTCCCATTGTAACTTTGTAACTTTATTTTATTGAATAGTACTACTCCGTTATAACACGACCTGTTATAGTGCGGGATCGGTTATAACATGGTAAGGTCGTGGCTCCCTTTTCCCCCATACAGTATTGCAAACTGTTTAGAAAGTATAAGTGTGCCTCAGTTTTTGTGAAGGTTCTCTCAGGTTGATGAAACATTTAAACTCCTCCACCCATTCTCTAAATTCCCACATGAGGCTAATGCACCACAGTTCTTAACAAAAAACACTCTTCAAAGCCATTACCTATTTCAAAGACGATAATTTGAACACTAAGCTCAGAGCAACTATGTATCTGTCTATTTCTGAATGGATAAAAGCATACAGTTTTGCATAGTATATTTTAAATGGCACATGAAATTGTATATAAATGCCATAAGTAAAATCAATCTTTTCTTGTTTAGTGGAAATTACAGTTTTGTCAGTTTTGATTCTCCTGGAATTTCACACAAGTCACACTGGTTGGTCTGCTCCTTATTTCTTCAAAATGCTATCTAAACCCATGTAAAGCACACTGTAGACATATCTTTGCAGAAAATAATGCCTGATAAGTAAAAAGTGCAGTAGTGCTAATGTTGATGTTTTACAACAGTATTCTCAACTTCATTTGTTGTCTAATTAGAATTCATTTTGAAAGATGCCTATACTTTCTGTGCAATTCATTTATTTTTGTACTATGCATAAGTCTTTCCCAATTATGACATTCTTATAGAATAAAATGGGGAATTGTATAATGAGTTTTTAAGATAAGTGACAGCTCTTGGTGCTGAAGCTTTGCGTCCTCTTCTCAACATAAAATAAGAAGCTTCTCTGATTTTGTTTCTGGAATATTGCGGTGCATAAAGGAATTACCAGTGCTGGATAAGCTGCATCATACTGTGTGCAAAATGTATTGCCTGTCTAACAAGAAGAAGTACTGCATGTTGTTATTGTGGGTGCTGTACTTGAAATTCCACAAATCTGCTGGATGACAGTAAATCCTGGCTGCCCCATTCATTTTACCATTTCTGTGTTATTTCTTATGCTGATCCATTGATTTGTTCAGAGTATAAATGGCTGGTCAAATGTGCCATTTAAAAGTGAACCAATAGGGGGAGAGTTGTTGTCACTTTTGTATCTTTTACTGGTGAAGGCACGAACAAAACTTTGGTCGTCTTGGCATTTCCTATAAGTTTTTCCTATGTGATGTGGCAACACGTTGTTACATTTTATCTAATAGTAATTGCCACCCAGTTAGGTATTGGTTGCTTAGGTGGGTATAGTATGAGATCATTTTAAAGTAGCAATTTCATTTGGGCATTTATTAACACAATTAAACAGTTTTCAAGGATTTCAAGCTCCCAGTACTTGTTATCATAGCACTTGGGATATGTTTCCTGCTTGCACAAGGACTGTTAAAAAAATATTCCCACAAATATAAACCCTACATTCAGGAGGTATGTTTGTGTAGGAAGATAACTATATTCAAATTAAGTATTCAGGATTTATACCGGAAAGGTTTTCAGCTTTTCTAAATAAAATGAGAAGACGACAATAATATTGAGCCTAAAAGGCATACTGATGCAAATGCGTATGTGTGGTAGATGTTTTTAATTACAGGAAACAAATGCAGGACCAGCAATACAGCATCCTGAAATGTAATATTGTTGAAAGGAAGCATTGTAATTGGTCTACTAGGCTGTTATTATTTAGAACATTACAAAGCTTTAATTGCCTTTTGTAATAAAAACAAACATCAGGAGTTTGGCAGTTTTTTAAGCCATAAATAGAAAAAAAAAGTAAATAGAAGTATAATTGCTTTTGTCTGGTTACAACAGAGCAAGTTTATTATTATATATATATATATCATGATATATATATTATATATATATATATATTGTAGGAGTGAGAGGAAGTAGGACTCTTTGGAGATAGTGGGAATTATGTATATAGGTATTTAACATCCTTTTATTTTAATAGAGCAAATTAAGCAAACTACTGAATCCCAGGTAATTGGTGTAACTGGTGAGTCAATGAGTCATGCTGTTCACAGACACGGTGCAGTCTACACTATGGACTGTGTCAGGTGATTTGAGCAGCTTCATGAATGATAGATGCTTGTTTCAAAGCTGTCACTGCCTTTCTGAGAAATTCTGTGTCATAATAGAAATATTTCTACAATGTTAAATAATAAATTGGCAAAAGTACTTTGCTGAATCTGTCATAAATATACCCTTTACTTTCCCTTCAACAGCGTAATAATTAAGAGGAGGCAAATGGCGGTATATGCAACTCAGCATACTATAAATTTGAGGAGCGGCTCTTGTAAATAAACCATTTATTAAATGTATTGTTGAATGGCCACCTCATTCCACACCATTGTGAAAAGCAGATGTTTTAGTATTTGAACAGAACACAGGACTGTATTTCTGCACTAATATATACCTTTATTTTATTTTTTTAAAAGCTTCATGCTAAATGAATACTATGAAAACATTTCTTATTAACTTTTCCCCACATATGACGTGATATACCAAAATGCCATTTCCATTGCTGATTGCCTCTGCTTAAAATGTTGCTGCTCTATTAACTAACCACTTGCCATCAAACAGATATACCATTTTCCAGGAGGCACTGAGAACCCAATGTATTAGTATGCATATCAAGCAGGGAAGCAACCACATTTTTTCAAACTCCATGATAAATGGATGACTGGAGACAGAGCCCTGTTAAGGCACCAGCTGTGAGGAGATATTGGATGCATGGCAATAACGCACAATCCCATATGGAACAGAAAAACAAAACGCTATAGCCATAGTTTAAAATGTCATTACAGCAAGTCTTTAAGTGATCTTAGCAGTCAAGAATAACACAGTCTGTAGAAGCCCATTCCCCAACTAATTTCTAAATTGTTCACCTGCTGATTTTTCTAGAACTTTGCTCAAGGCTAAAGGTATTACTTTTGATATACTTTCAGAAGTATAATTGACAATAAATACGCATGTGCCATTTTAC